>NC_059289.1:9452823-9484946 GCF_017591435.1 Portunus trituberculatus | reverse complement strand
ACTGGACCCTCCTTTTAGATTTTTTTTTTTCTCTTTCTACTTTCCTCTTAACAGGGCCTGGCAACCAGCGGATTTTTTTTCCAACACTTTGTTTTCCCTTGGCCAGTGCCCTTGTAATGTAAAAAAAAAAAAAAAAAAAAAGTCCAGCCACACGTGTCTCTTTCTGTGCCGAGATCGTACGTGTTAACTCCGCTGAAGTCTGGCCGGTACTGATGCGAGGCTCGCAGGCACACAAAATGGTGGAAACAAAGAGAGGGTGGTTGGCCGCACAGCGGAACAGTGACAGCCCGCGCTTGAAGCCATAGGCTACGCATATAAAAAAATAATAAATTAAAAGGGGAAACAAGACAGTGCCCCTCACACGCCCTCCCTTAAAAGAAAAAATTTTGGAAACAAAACATTTACAAAATTTTTATTTTTTTAAAGGCATTGAACTGATTAAAGGGAATGGCCCCGGGACAGACAATCGGCCACAATGTTGTCTGCTCCTTTTATATGTCTTACTATGACATTGTACTCCTGGGCTCACTCAGTATGGGAGCCATTTGACAGGCTTTTCGTTCCCAACATCAATATCGTGTGCTATCAACTGTGTCCTGCCCGGGACACTGCTAAACACTGAAGAGTACTTCCTCAGCCGCCGAAGCAACTCATCTTGCTGATCCCCTAAATGTTCAACCTTTTCCCTCAAGAGATGAAGGCTATTCCGTTCCCACTGCCCTGTAGGAATAACAGGTTCAGGCCCAATAACTTCTGGAGCCTCTCCCTCCCGGCAGAAAAACAAAACTGAAGATGCCTCTTGCAAGGCAGAACTAAAAAGAGCCCTTCTGGCTAGTAGAACGAAAATAGGGCTTCAGCATGTTAACGTGACACAGCTGAGCTCTCTTGCGCCGGTTAGGAGTGAGCACCAGGTAGTCGAGGTCACCTACCTTCTTCTCTATAACATAGGGGCCACTATAGTGGGCAGCAAGCGGCTGGCCCTGAAGTGGTAACAGCACGAGCACTTCGTCTCCAGGGGCAAAACTCTGATACTCGGCCCTTCGGTCATAATACCCCTTCATACTCTGCTGGGCCTTACACAGGTGGGCCTGCACCACCTCTAATGCCTTGGCTAATCTCTCTCGACTGCTCATGAGGCTCTTAAGCAGTGAGACAGGGCGCTCAGGAGACGGCTGACACCAAGCTTCCCGAAGAACGTCGAGCGGTCCACGCACTCAGTGTCCAAAAACTAGCTGATTGGGTGAGAAACCCAAGGACTCAGTGGGCGCTTCTCTCACTGCAAATAAGACAAAGGGGACACCCTCGTCCCAATCCTTATCTCTCTCCATGCAGAAACTCTTGAGCATGGTCTTGAGAGTTTGATGATGTCTCTCCAGGGCTCCCTGAGACTATGGATGATAAGCACTTGACACAATATGCTTGATCCCCCACGCAGTCATCGTATCCTTAAACAACTTTGAAGTAAAGTTGGTATCCTGATCGGACTGCAGCTCTGCTGGCAATCCAAAGTGTGTAAAGAAGGTTAACAAAGCCTTCAGCACCACCTTAGAGTGAATGCTTCTCAGGGGAATTGCTTCAGGATACCACGTGGTAACATCCATTATGGTCAACAAATACTTGTGACCAGCCCTGGTAGTAGGCAGAGGACCTACTATATCAATCAAAACCCTCGTGAAGGGAGGATCAACAGCATGGATGGGGTGGAGTGGCGCCACAGGGGGTGTCTGATTAGGCTTACCCACCACTTGACAAGTGTGGCAGCACTTAA
Source organism: Portunus trituberculatus (assembly GCF_017591435.1). Lineage (NCBI taxonomy): Eukaryota > Metazoa > Arthropoda > Malacostraca > Decapoda > Portunidae > Portunus > Portunus trituberculatus. The sequence continues at coordinate 9,483,178 of NC_059289.1, read as the reverse complement.
GAATCATGGCTACTTCTCTAGACATGCTGGGCCACCAAAAATTGCGATGCAGGTGAGCGATGGTCTTTCGGATGCCCAGGTGTCCAGCCATGGGCCCCTCATGTGCCAACAGCACAAGTGCATCCCGCAGCTTATGCGGCACAACTACTTGCAATAACTCACCACCGTCACTTTCCTGCCATCTAAGACACAACACCCCTTGGTGCAAAACAAACTCCTCCCTGCCCTCCAACTCCTCACTTCCCTAACCCACTCGAGCAAAGAAGGAGGCCAACGCCGGGTCCTCCTGCTGCTTACGAATGAGCTCTGCAAGCTCTAGCTGGGTAAGAGAAAGGGGGACTATAGGGTCATGGGGTTGGGGCAATGCTGCAACCCTACGTCCCACACGGCATGAAGGACGGAGAGCTGGCCCAGGCTGCTCCGCTCCTGCCATGTGATCCGGTGAGTCCTCAGAAGAATTATCACCACCAGCCAGGCAGTCACCAGACAAGGGAACAGCTCGCTCCCTGCCTCCACGATGCTCCACAGGGGGGAGAAACTTCCAACCCCCCCCGCAGAACTGGAAGTCTCCCCACCCTGGGTGCCAACTTCCAACAGACTGCCTGACTTATGCTGGGGTATGTGCTGAACATCAGAGCCCTCAGCATCCACACCAGGAAGCAACTCAGCACGAGTGCTCCCTCCGGAGTGCTCTGCAGAGTGAGGATAACCATCAAACAACTCAGCTACACCTAGCACTTCGTCCTCACTCTCAACAACAATTCCCAAAGCCGAGTCCGGTGCATTAACGAGTGACTCCATGCCGTCACCGTAAGCCTCCACACCAGAACTCAATGGTGAGCCCAACTCTGGCTCCACCACATCAGCGCTGCTACTCCCATCTGGAGTTAATTCCACCTGGCTGCTAGCAGCCTCCTGGGTAGTAACAGGCTCTCTCTCAGCCCGGCGTGCCTGAGAGCGGGTAACAACATTTACAGAGTCTTGCACCACTGGCCCAGACTCTTCAGCAACCTCATCCTCATCAGAGGTTGGAATCCATACACGACCACCAGCCAAATCATTTCCAAGTAGGAAGTCCACTCCTGCGACTGGCAGTTCATCTGCCACTGCTACCTGAGCCGTAGCAGTGACAAGAGGACATGACAGCATCACCTCAGCCATCACGAACTCCTCCGCAGTATTAAGTCCACGACACAACACTGCCTGGCTAGATGTCACCTTCTTCCCAGTGACATTTCGGCACACTGACTACTGTGCTCTTGTATCACGCAGTACAGTGACAGGATACTTTGTGCCATCAATCTCGACAGTGCCTCCACACAGGAAAGGACGGCACCAGTCAAGCTCACTATCATTAATAAGAGCGGGCGAGGCAACAGGGGGAGGGACAGGGGGGCCAACCTGCTCTCCCTCCTCCAAACACAACTCAGGCACACGCCGTGCCTTCTTACTTCTAAAGCCTGAAGGAGCAGTCAACTCATCACCACGAACTGTGTCAGGCCACATCAACAAGGCAACTGGTTTCTGCGAGGACTTAGGAGTTTCAGCTGTTACTAACTTTGGGCAATTGAACTTAAAATGCCCTTTTCCTCGGCAGTGATAGCAGGTAGGCTGGTAATCATACTTGGGAGTTTTAGGGGCCGCCTTCCCCGCTGTCCCATCCTTCGCAGAAGAAGGAGGGGTGGGGGCCTGGGGCTTTCCCAAACCCATCTTACTGCTGAATCCAGTATATCGCCTAAAGTGGCCTGGAGAGCACGAGGAAGAACTGCCACCACTCCCTGGGCCTCCCCTAGGACCACCTTCCTTACGACTCCAACTCCCAGGCTGCTGCACAGGATGGTGGGCCAACACATAATCATCAGCCCATGTAGCAGCCTCCTTCAAAGTCCTAAACCTCTTCTCCCTCAACAGAGGTACCAGCTCCTTATCAGCAATGTCGATGAACTGCTCCATAACTACTAACTCCTTCAGAGCCTTGAGAGAGTCAACACCCTCGCTTGCAATCCACCTCTCAAACACTTGCTCCAGTGAACGAGCACACTGGAGGTAGGAGTCACTTGCTCGCTTCCTCTTTCCTCTGAATTGCAAGCGATAGGCTTCTGGTCGCAGCTCATATGCCCGCAAGATGTCAGCCTTAAACTCCTCGTAATCATCCAGATCATCAGCTGACATTTTATCATAAACTTCCAAGGCTTTTCCCTTTAATTTATTCGCGACCAAGCCTACCCATCTCTCTCGAGACCAAGCAAACTCCTTGGCTTTCCTCTCGAAGCGGACAACCATTCAGCTACTTTAGCCTCATCAAATTCAGGGACTAGCTGGAGACTTTGAACTAAAGTACGCTCAACACTCTGTTCTCCTCCTCCTCCTACACTACCAACAACGGAGGGATGGATGGATTTTAAAGTAGGCGCCGCAACAGCCACGGTCATTTGGCTCCACTTTAAACATTTTTCGTAAAGAAAAATAATTATAAAAAAACTAAAAACAATAAAACCAATACAATTAAAAGTTCCTAAAACACTAATAGTACAATAAAATCGAATAAAATATCAAAATACATAAATAAAATTCTAAAATTCACAAATAAGAGAGAAGGCCAGCCTCTCCAAAATAACCGAATAAATCATGGCCAAGGGCCAGACACGCTGGTCCAAGGACCTGAGAGAGGTGATAGACACCGCTATCTCTACTGCGACAGCGGTAGAGGTAGCGGTTTCAGGTCTAGTAAACTAGGGCACTCCACAAAGAGGTGCCGTACTGTGAGTGGCACCAGGCAGTCTTCACAGAAAGGTTGAGGGTCCCTGGTCAGCAGGTACCTATTTGTAAGGTACGTGTGACCTATACGTAATCGCGCCAATAAAGTCTGTGCACGGCGATCCCGGACATGGGAGTATGTCCACTGAGGGAGAGTGGAAGTAGTGATCTCTCCCATTTTCGAGGTTGCGACCCCCGTTAGCCATCTCCTAATGACAGGGATGTCATTAGAATGGATAAAAAAGTGTTCTAAAAACCGTGTGTGGGACAGAGCTGGCAGGAAATCCTTCTTGCCATCCATGGCAGGAGGGCATAATGAGGTAACAGGAAGCTGCCAATAACCAACTAGCGGGAGACGGAAAGAGTACACAGGAGTGGGGTCGATAGATAACTCTGCCATGAGATTTGCAACACGTAGGCCAAAAGGTTTAGGGAGACTCGGTCGAGTGACATACGCCTGCGAGCGCGAGTCCCGCAACATTGACACACAGGGGACAAAATCAGGTAGACGGTGGGTGCGAAACCAACACCGGACCATCGAAGATTGGCGCCGGAGGTCGAGCGGCCAGAAACCAGCATCCACTAGAAGGCTAGGTATTGGAGATCTCCGAAATGCACCCGTAGCCAAGCGGACCCCAGCATGATGAACGGGGTCAAGCGAGCGTAGTCGTGCATCTGTTGCAGATGAGTAGATCTCACAGCCGTATTCCAGCTTCGGAAGTATGAGTGTACGGTGAAGTAACAGCAACGTGTCCCTGTCCGCACCCCAAGAGGTATGACTTAAAACCCGAAGAAGGGATAGTGCCTGCCGACAAGACGCCTTAAGAGAGCGAAAATGGGGAACCCAGGTGAGACGGTTGTCAAATAAAAGGCCAAGATATCGAGTCGCCTCCACGCATGAGAGGCGTCTATTGGCGAGGTATAAATCCGGGTCTGGATGGACACCACGGTTGCGACAAAATGCATGGTCTTCGAGGTGGAGAATCAAAAACCGTTCATGTTGGCCCAACTGGACACCCTATTGATCGCCAGTTGGAGCTTGCGCTCAATCAGTGACATCCTAGAAGCAGCAAAAGAGATGCACAAGTCGTCCACATATAAAGAACTGTGAACTCCATCAGGTAGAGTATCTATAACACCATTTATTGCAACTGCGAATAGCGTAACACTAAGAATACTTCCCTGTGGGACACCGTTATTTAAAGCTGTAGCATCGGAGAGAACACTCCCAACTCGAATCCGTAAAAAACGTCTGGATAAAAACTGCTGGATAAAAAAATAGGAAGGTAGCCACGAAGGCCAAAATTAAACAAAGACTGTAAAATGCCATGACACCAAGCCGTGTCACGTAGGCATTCTTCAGGTCAAAAAAGACTGTTACTTGATGGTGGTGATTAGCGAAGGCCTCACAAATGGAAGACTCTAGGGATAAAAGAGCATCAGTAGTAGACCTCATCTTTCGGAAGCCGTACTATACCGGTGACAAGTACTTCCCCCTCTCCAAATACCACATGAGTCTTATATTTACCATCTTTTCTAACACTTTGCTAATACAGGACGTTAAAGATATAGGACGGTAGTTCGTAGCCTGGAGATTATCTTACCCAGGCTTCGGAAATGGGAGAACCACTGCCACAGCCCAAGAAGAAGTCACCGGTATGCCAAATCATATTATAAAGATTTAAAAGAAAGTTAAAAGCAGTGTAAAACATGTGGCGCAAGAAGGCAAAAGGTATGTCATCTGGCCCAGGAGAAGAGTCGTGAAACCGGGACAAAGCAGTCCGCAACTCGGAAGCAGAGAAAGGGACATTATAAGACTCCCCTCCAGCGGAAGAAAAGTTATGCTGAGAGATTCCATTCTCTGGCGGTGACGTCCGCCCGGGGCTGCAGGATGCCTCCGGGAAACACTGGCAAAGTGCTCCGCAAAGAGGTCGGCGACATTCCTAGGGTCTGCCACCGTTCGCCCAGCAGACAACAAAATTGGTGGGGAAGGAGCAGAATACTTCCCAGCAATTCCGCGGACTTTGTTGAAGACATCCGAAAGAGGGGTGCGGACGTTTATGGAAGAGACATAGGCTTTCCACGAGGCTCTTTGTGCCTCTTTCAAAACGCGGCTGGCCCGAGCTCGGCAGCGCCGAAAAGCTTCCAGGCACTGCGGGTCTCCACGATGTCGCCGGAGACGAGAGAAAGCTGCCCGTTTCTCTTTCACCGCTGCAGTGCATGCTGCGTTCCACCAAGGAACGGGACGCTTAGTAAAGCGACCTGACGTCCTAGGGACTTCAGCGCTAAAGAAATAAAAAAAATCGGTAAAATAATCAACAGCCTCAGCACAAGTAGAAAAGTCGACCAGCGGACGGATAAAAGAACTAAAGTCTGTGAATCGACGCCAATCTGCCTTGTCTAAAACCCAGCGTGGGGCCGGGACGAAGCCGAGGAGGAGATATAAACTGGAGATGGTGTACAGTCGTCCCATAAAGACCTTAACAGCAACCACCTGAAGGGGAGAGGTAAGTTGTACCGGGATAACAGGTATATCCTGACGGACTAGAATAGCTGTGCCACCGTGGTGGCCCTGGTCAGGGAAAGGAGTGTTATAAAAGGCACGATAGCCAGGAGGACTAGAATAAGTACTATCACCTATCATAGTCTCTTGTAGAGCTACACAGGCTGGAGAGAACTCCGACAGCAAAGCTCAGAGGCGCGAAGGCCTCTACAGTTCCATCGTAAAAGCTTGAAGACGACTATTTGGGTGCAGTGGACGAGCGAGCCTTTTGAGGCTGCCCGTGACTGACCTGACTAGAAATAATCAAACGATAAGAAGACACCGGGAGTTGAGATGTGCCGGGTCGTTGGACCGCAGCCTTTTGGCTTATCGGTGGGTAATGCGAACTATCATCACTTTTACTGGTCCTCGGAGGACGAGGATCCGACAGGACTGCACTTTCCGATACACTTGGTCCACGAGGGACGGCTGTGACAATATCATCGGACGTCTCCATGCTCAGACCGTCCTCATCATAAGAAGCCCGATCTGAGACGGAGGGCATCACAGAAGGCTGGACAGAAACTACTGGAGTTACCCTAGCAGAGCGGTCCCTGAAGGACTCACGATTATGAGCACCGGGAGAAAACTTAGACTGCTTATGCTGAGCTAAATCTAACGACTCCGCAGAGCCGCGGTGCCGCTTAGTTAGACTCTTGAAAGGCTTAGGAGATACAGGTGGCAAATGGACATCTACTACGTGGGTGACTTTGGTCAAGTCCGTATTTTTCTCGTCACTTCTAAGAGATGACTCAACTGAGTCATCAGCCAAAATGGCAAACCTGTTAGCCAGATAAACAGGACCACCCGCCCCAACAGAGCGAGAGGTAGCAGGAGGAGTTGTCTTCGGACCGGCAGACTCAGCCGAAGAGCGAGCGGCCAATGAAGCATAGGATGTCGCACCAGTACCGTCCTTCTGGCGGTACAGGAGTTCACGGCGGGCGCTACCGAGGCTGATAAACTGACTATTGGCAAGCTGTAGAATGTCCTGCTCCAGGCGATACCTGGGGCATTGCCTGGAACGTACCTGGTGAGCATCACGACAATGAAAACAATAAGCTGCACCATTGCAATGCTCCTCTGAATGCGAGTCGAGTGCAGAGCAATTACCACATCGGGAAGCTTCCTTACACAAGCTTTTCCCGTGATCGTACCCATAGCATGAGAAGCACTGAAGAGGGCGAGAAACAAAGCGCCTCACCCTAAGGTTGATAGGACCGATATTAACACGGTCAGGAAGGGTGGACCCAAAAAAGGTGAGAAGGACCATGTTGGAGGAGTTCCTCATCTTAGTCACCTTTTGTACTGAGCTAGGGCACATTGCTAGTATTTCCTCTTCTAGGAATTCATAGAGATCTTGACTATAAACACAACCTTTGCTATAGTTAAAGGTGGGATGAGCCTTAACAGTCTCAAGCATGCTGTCAGAAGGGCATGGGAGATGTTGCAACATCCTAGCTTGCGTAAGATCTTTTGCTCGCACAAGCACCCCCTTCCCATACTTTTTCAGATTCCCCTCAGGAATCGTGCCGATTTCTTTGGACAGGTACCGGGAGGCATGGATGAAATTCCCCACGCCCATTTCTATACTACGCCAAAAACCAACGTGGAGGTGGGATCTGGCAGACTGCTGGAACTGAATTCTCTAAATAGTTTTCAAAAACATTTGGGATGTAATCCATGTCACTGTCTGAAATATTACGTGGCTGGAGAAATTCAGTTTTAAAGCCATGGCCGGCGAGAGATGCTACATGTTCATAAGCTAAACTGGCTTCATCACATGACATATACGTCACATAGCAGCGGTTAGAAGGAAAGTCCTTATCATAAACCAGTCGAATGCGAACAACCGTACCATACGCCTTGAGAAGTGAGTGCAAGGCATGATAGGAAAATGATGGATTAACATTTACCATTACAAGAGAGTCATATGCAGCAGAAATGCATCCCTCAGAAGAACTTCCAGAACAGGAGACTGCTGTGGGAGGCCCTTGTGGAGGGGAATCCTCCTCCTTACTCAGACCTGAAGATGACGTCTCGTGGGCCAGGTCAGCCACCTCACGAGAACCTGAATGTTTTTTGTGTTTTCCCATAAAAAAAAACAGCTACACAAAAAATTGGCTCCAGGGGCAAGGGAAACCACCTACTGGGACTACAATGGGAGGGCGCTGGCTGCCGTGGACGGGTACCTCGTCCCCATGCGGACCAGTCGTTTTAAAAAGGCCCCACATGATACGAATGTTTGTCCACGACAGAGCTGAGACCCCTCCCAAAGCATCCCAGCCTGGACACCCAACCATCCAGCACAGGACGGCCCCTATTGGGCGATCCCTCCAGCGGGTGGCTCCGCTGGTCCACTGGCAGCCTACGTAGGAACCATTTAGTCTGGCCCCTCACTGGCGACCGTACTAGCATGGGTAGCCCTCTTCCCCTCGAAAGGGCAGAGCAGGGGCCTAAGCCCCCTCTAGCCTAGCTCGCCAGGTCACAGGGGCACACAAGCCCCCCCACCACGACCCCCATCTGGGGGGGGTGATAGTGAAGGAGATGAACTATAGTAAGAGAAATGAGGAAGTGATAAGTATGCTTATAACAGATGGCAAGAGGGACATTAATATTATAACTATACATACCACCCAGAACCAGTGCTTGGGAATATAAACAGTACCAAATGGTGATGAGAAATACTCTAGACAGAATGAAGCAAGAACTCATCAGAAAGGATAGAGTGATGATAGTTGGAGACTTTAATTGCAAAGAAATAGTGTGGGAAGACTACGAAGTGGTGAACGGTGGTGAGTGGGCAGAAGAATTGTTAAAGGTAGCAACAAATAACTTGATGATACAGTGGGTGAGATCACCAACAAGGTGCAGGGGACAAGATGTTGCAGCAAGGTTGGATTTGGTATTTACCAGGGGAATCTCTCTAAAAGAGGAAATTGAACATGAATGTCCCTTGGGGAAAAGCGATCATGATGTTCTAAGCTTTGAGCTGGATACGGAATTAAGCATGAATAAGATTGTGGAACTCAGGGAGGAAAAATTAAATTATATTAGGGAAAATTATAACCATATAAGGGAGTTCTTTAATGAAATTGACTGGTCCGTGGTATACCAGGAAAGGGATGTGCAATTGAAATACGATAAATTTATGGATTTGTATAACTCTGCTGTGAAAAAGTTTGTGCCATATCACAGAAAGAGGACTTTAAATAATAAACAGTGGTTTAATAGAAATTTTGAAGAAGCAAAAACGAACAAAGAAAAGGCATGGAAGAAACTAAGAAAAACAGTGATGTATTATCAAGGGAAGTCTACAAAACAGCAAGGAATAGATATGTTGAAGTAAGGAGAACAGCTCAGAAGGAATATGAACAGAGGGTGGTGGAAAACTGTGATAGTGACCCAAAAATCTTTTACAAATTCATAAATGGAAAACTAAATAAAAGGGAGGCAATAGAAAAGGTAAAAAACGGGGAAGAAGTATATGAAGATGCTGGAGATATAGCTGAAATTTTGAACGACAACTTTTCCAAAGTGTTTACAAAGGGGGAGCATTTTATGGGAGGAAGGCCTACGGAAATAAAGCAAATGCAGGACATCATGGTTACTAAGGAAGATGTAAGGAAAATTATAAGCAATCTGGATATTAATAAATCAATGGGGCCTGATGGCATATCTGGGAGGTTGCTAAATGAATGAAAGGATCAATTGTTGAACCTCGTATTTGATATTGTGGAAACCTCCATACATACAGGATTAGTCCCGAAAGAGTGGAAAAGACCTGACATTGTGCCTATATATAAGAATGGTAGCAGAATGGAACCGCTATATTATAGACCAGTATCGTTGACTAGTATATTGTGCAAGGTATGTGAAGAAGTAATTAAAGCTAAGTGGAGTGAGTATCTAGAAAGTGAAAACATTCTGAGTGAAAGGCAGTTTGGTTTCAGAAAAGTAAGATCGTGCGTATCCAATTTATTATGTTTTTATTGAAGAGTGACTGACATACTACAACATAGAGAGGGATGGGTGGATGCTATCTACCTGGACTTGAGAAAGGCCTTTGATAAAGTACCACACAATAGACTGATGTGGAAACTAAAGATGATTGGAGGAGTAAATGATAAACTAGCAAAATGGATGGAAAATTACTTAATGGGAAGAGAAATGAGAACAGTGGTGAAAGGAAGGAAGTCCGAGTGGAAGAAGATAACCAGTGGAGTTCCACAAGGGTCAGTGCTGGGTCCCATTATGTTTTTGATTTATGTTAATGATATGCCAGTAGGAATTGACAGTTACATGAACATGTTTGCGGACGATACTAAAATTATGAGGAGAGTAAAGAATGTGGAAAATTGTAACAAGTTACAGGAAGATCTTTGATAAAATATATGAGTGGAGTAAGGAGTGGCAGATGGAATTTAATATAGACAAGACCCATGTTATGAAAATGGGAAGAAGTAGATACAGACCAAACAGGGATTACACGCTGGGTGATGAGAAAATTAAAGAGACCAATGAGGAAAAAGACTTAGGAGTAACCGTGCAAAACACCTTGTCACCGGAAAAACACATTAACAAGATTTTTTGGAAAACATACAACATGCTTCAAAATATTGGCCTTGCATTCCACTACCTAGATGAAGGAATGATGAAAAAGATATTATGTACCTTAATTAGACCCCAGGTAGAATATGCAGCATGTGTCTGGTCACCGCATATGAAGAAAAATGTGAAAAAGGTGGAAAGGGTACAGAGGCTGGCAATAAGGATGGTACCAGGACTCAGGGAGTTAGACTATGAGGAAAGACTGAGGAAGTTGGGGCTGACCACATTAGAAGAGAGAATAACAAGAGGAGACATGATAACTATGTATAAATTGGTGAACAAGATTGACATACTGGACAGGCAGTTGATAAAGGTGACCACAAGTAATCATCTCCGAGGACATGGAAAAAAGGTAATAAAGGACATCTGTCTAAATGACGTGAGAAAATACAGTTTCCCGCATCGTAGCATTGATAAGTGGAATAAACTGAGCAGTGATGTCGTTGATGCGGTGTGTGTCAATCAGATGAAAGAGAGATATGACAGGAATGGACAAAGAGACAGGTCACAGAGAGCTTAGCTCGGGCCCTGTAATACACAAATAGGTAAATAGGTAAATACACACACACACACACACACACACACACACACACACAGATATTGTATGCCTGGCTGAAACAAAACTAAATGAGGCAATCAAAATACACTTAGATAATAGGTATAATGCATGGAAAAAAGACAGAGTGGGTAAAGGAGGAGGAGGAGTCATGATAATGTTAAGGAAGGAGATAGTGATAAACCAAGTGGAATGTGGGGAAGGAAAAGCAGAAGTATTGTATGTTAAGATGCATATTAATAAAAAAGAGTTAACAATCATTGTAACATATGTGCCACCAAAAACAAATGCATGGACTAATCAAGAATATAAAGACATGAAAGATGACACAATAAGGAGTCTAACGAGAATCGTTAAAGAAAGGACAAAAGTGATATTAGTAGGAGATTTCAACTGTAAAGAAGTGGACTGGGAAAATTATGAAAGTGGTATGGGGGAAGAAGCCTAGGGAAAAAGATTCTTGAACCTAATGATAGACAATATGATGGACCAGAGAGTAAAGGAATGCACAAGATTCAGAAGAAACGACGACCCGGCGACATTGGACCTAGTTTTTACAAGGGGTATACAAATGAATGATGATATAAGATATAAGTGCCCATTGGGAAAGAGTGACCATGTAATATTAGAAATGGATATAGAAGAGGGAAAGGAAGATAGAGACGATTCATACAAAGGAGACCGATTATATTACAGAATGGCTGATATTGAGAATCTCAAGAACTATTTTAAAAACGTAAACTGGGAGGATATGGAAAACTCAGAGACGATGCAAGAGAAGTATAACTTATTTTTGGAAATATACAAAATAGGAGTCAGGGAATATGTCCCGAAATATAGACCTAAAGAAGAAGGAAAGAAAGATTGGTTTAATGCAAGGTGTGCTAGGGCAAAGGAGAAAAGAGATGGAGCATGGAAAAAGTGGAGGAGAAATAGAAATCCAGCAAATAAGGAAAACTTCAAGGCAGCGAGAAATGAATATGTTAAGGTGAGGAAGGAAGAGGAAAAGAACTTTGAAAAGGACATTGTCGAAAAATGTAAGGAGCAACCAAAATTGTTCTACAGATTCATAAATGGAAAAATTAGGCAAAAAGAAACAATAGAAAGGTTAAAAGGAAAGAACGGGATGGTGGAAGACCCAAAAAGTATGGCAGAACTATTAAATAATAAATTCCAGGAGGTCTTTACTAAGGAATCCAAATTTGAAAGGCCACAGGGTAATAGAGAGACAGTCTATATGAAAGAGATTAAAGTAACCAAGCTTGAAATAAAAGAATTAATGAAGGAACTGGATGAAGAGAAGGCAATGGGACCAGATGAAGTCTCAGGCAGAATACTGAAAGAATGTAGGGAAGAACTAGCAAGTCCTATATACAACATCATAAAATGCTCAATAGAAAATGGAACAGTACCAGTAGAATGGAAAAGAGCTGAGGTGGTTCCCATATATAAGAGCGGAAGGAAGGAAGAACCTTTAAATTACAGACCGGCATCACTAACTAGTGTAATATGCAAGATGTGTGAAATAATAATAAAGAAACAATGGATCGAGTTCCTTGAAGACAACAAATTAATATCAAATAGCCAATTTGGTTTTAGAAAAAGACGGTCGTGTGTAACTAATTTATTGAGTTTCTATTCTAGAATAGCTGATAGAGTACAAGAGAGAGGGTTGACTGTATTTATTTGGATTTAAAAAAGGCGTTTGACAAAGTGCCACATGCAAGATTACTATGGAAGTTAGAGGAGAAGGGTGGCTTAAAAGGAAGCACATTGAGATGGATAGAAAATTATTTGAGGGAGAGAAATAAGGACGGTAGTTAAAGATATGAAGTCCAAGTGGAGAGCAGTAGAAAGCGGAGGTTGCCACAGGGGTCAATATTGGCACCAATACTTTTCCTCATTTATATTAACGACATGCCAGAAGGTGTGAACAGCTACATAAATATGTTTTCAGATGATACAAAACTGTGCAGAGTTATAAAGCAAAAGAGGATTGTGAAATACTGCAAGAAGACCTAAATAAGATCTGGGAATGGAGTAAAAAGTGGGAAATGGAATTCAATGTGAACAAAAGCCATGTCATGGAAATGGGAAAGAGTGAAAGACAACCTGTGGGAATCTATAAGATGGGAGATGGAGTAGAACTGGAGAAAGTAAAAAGGAAAAGGACTTAGGAGTGACGATGGAAGAAAACAATCAACCAGTAAGCCATATTGATAGAATTTTTAGAGAAACATATAATTTGCTAAGGAATATTGGAGTAGCATTTCACTACATGGACAAAGAAATGATGAAGAAATTGATAAGTACTATAATAAGACCCAGATTGGAATATGCAGGAGTAGTGTGGACCCCTCATAAAAAGAAACACATAAGGAAGTTGGAGAGACTACAAAAAATGGCTACAAGAATGGTTCCAGAATTTGAAGGGATGACATATGAGGAGAGACTAAAGGCTATGGATCTACCAACCCTGGAACAAAGAAGGAGAGAGGAGATCTGATACAAGTTTATAAATTGATCAACGGAATGGACCAAGTGGATAATGAGAAACTGATCCTGAGAGAAGAATATGACATCCGAAGCACAAGATCGCATAGTAAAAAGCTGAGAAAAGGAAGATGTCTGAGAGATGTTAAAAAATATAGTTTCCTGCAAAGATGTATTGAGACGTGGAACAGTTTAAATGAAGAAGTAGTGTCTGCAACGAGTATGCATACTTTTAAAGTAAGATTGGATAAGTGTAGATATGGAGACGGGGCCACACGAGCATAAAGCCCAGGCCCTGTAAAACTACAACTAGGTAAATACAACTATGTACATACACACATACACACACACACACTGCTACACAGAGAAGAACATTGCTAAGCATCTCCCAGGGAAAGCACTTCAGCAGGCATTGGAGCCTGACCTATACATATGTACAGGGGATAGGGGACCATAGGGTTCTCCTGTCTCCATAATAAATAAGATTTGGATACCATGTAGACGGGAAAAATAGAGAGCATATAAGATGAACCTTTTTCCAGTACTTATACATACCCTAATTACATGCATTATTACTTTATTGCTGGTATTATTATCATTACCATTATTATTATCTTTACAGTGATACCTTGAGATACGAGTTTACTGTATTTGATGGGATATAGGATGCAAAGGCATATAAGAGGTACACTCATTTTAGTAGGTAAAACCCAGAAAAAAGGTTTTTAATGTATTTAAGCATATATTGTTCAAAGCAAACTAGCAACCTATTATACAAGCAGAAAAATGATAATTTTACAGTTTACACAACCATGGAATCTGGTATGCGGCTCATGTGTTTCTGGTAAAAAATGTAGTGAAATGATTGACAGTATATATGATTTCCATTGCAGATGAATATTTTTCAAGTTTTAATTGTTATTTAAACTCCAACTTGTGCCTACCTATCATTCCCAACAATCCTTGTGGATCTATGGGAAATTGGGGTCTTTGGGTGTGGCAGTATTATATAAAATAATATGAATTACAAAAGAAGTCTGAAATTAACAAAATCACATAAAAAAAAATACTCTGAAAATATTTTTATAGCAGTGGGGAATGGTAGGCAATTGGACGTACGTGGCAGCCCAGCTGTAAGATTGTTTCCATTGACCAGCATTACCAACGCTATGCTCTGGCTGTATCAGTTACACCACAGCCCACAAGGGATACTAAAAAAAATCCAACCTAAAAACCAACAAATGTCATCCTCAAGCTCAGGCCAATGTGGGGCCAAGCAACAAATATTATGTTACCTTTCCTTGCATTCTTCAAGCTGTTGCTAGACACATATAATTCTTTATGTAGGTGGTGACCTGAAACCCCCTTGCTGCTGCTCTATTGCCATCCTCCTTGACATATTATACCACTTGTAGTTTGTAGGAGAATGTGTAACAGGATTTTTTCCTCCTCCTGCTTTAACTGTTGAGGGTGTTGATGTGTTTGGTTGTGATCAGATCAGATCAGATGTAGAGTTGGAGGATAGCCTTTACAATGGTCAATTCCCCCCATCCCAATGTTGTTTTCTCTTTTGTTGTTGGTGGTTTATTTATTTTTCCTCTTATTCACAAGCAACTTTTATCTATTTTCTTCTATACCATCCAATACGTTAATTCATGCTTTGATGGAGCTCATGCCACAAATTACTCGCATCTTGAAGCAATTTTCCACAATGAAATGCATTGAAATATCATTAATCCATTTTAGCCTGCCCCAAGAAAGCTCCCTATTTTTGGGGGAGTGTTTTTAGGTAAGAAAAATAACAGATGTTGTATAAAAACATAATAAAACAAATCAAAACAAAATGTAAATAGATAAACTTTTTTTTATAAATATAGGTACTTATCTCAGAGGGAGTGCATTCCACAGGACATTATAGTCTGCCTTCTCAAGGCCATTTTATGAAGATTAGGAATGAGAGAAAACGTTCATTTTTATGGTAAACTGATCTACTGGTACCATTAAAAATTATAACAAAAATATTTCCAGCATAGCACATCAGTACTTATCCTGATATAAGAGAATCAAACATACACCTTTGTAATAATGATGAAAGTCAAGTATGCCATTGTATCAAATACAATCTACATTCTGAGGGATCTGATACAGTATCCAGGAAAGAAAACACACCATCTCAGCAGAAAGCTGTCATGTGCAATATGCACATCATAGGATGTGTCACAAGAGCCCCAAATATGTGTCACCGAGTAGAAGGGGTTAATGGGATCAAAACATGGGCTAACTGTCAAGAAAATATAGATGGTGGTGAGGCGATACCAAATGGAAGTCTGGTGAAACGATACAAAGCCACACCTTCACACCTCTGCAGTTTCCTGTTAGCTCAACTTGATAATATGTGTCTTTTAAATCTAGTGCGACATAATATTTGTTCCCTGCAGCTGCATCTACTAAGTCTTCCAACTGAGGTAGTGGATAGATATCTGTCTCCAGATATTCATTAACCTTCCTGTTGTCTAGATACATGCATTTAGAGCCATGTGGTTTATTCACTAATGCAATTGGCCTTAGCCATGCTGTACTCGAAGGCTCAATCATTCTCTTTTCTAACATATCCGGTATGATATTTGATATCAATTTCACTTCACAACCATTTAACTGACGTCACTGGTAGTCAACAAGATGCTCGCATCGCAAAGACCCGTCAGTTTGCTGCTAGACCTCGTCCTGGCAACACCTGCCTTCCTCCCTGTTGCCGTTCTCCGTCCTTGTTTTTGCCTCGTCGCCAGCTTTCTCTACGGAGTTTGCTGGTAAGCCCTCACAGTCCTGCAGGCTGATAGCTTTTTTGGCTTTTATGGTTCTTTCCTGCATATATATATATGATCCAAGGACATATATACGGACTCATTGTGTGACCGGGGTTTTTCGTTACCTTAACAGATGTCGGACCGAGAGAAGCCTCTAGAAACGCCACGGCAATCTTCCTCTGACAGGAAGCGGCGAGAGTGGGATTCGGTGGAGGACCATACCAAGAGGAACAAGGTTTCCCTACACGACAGTTCTGTGGATGTAGTACAGCAGACTGCGGGACAAGCTTGTCCTTCGCCGCCGCATGTCGCCGGCCCCAGTGCTGTAAACATGCCCGAGGCGCTACCCACGGACGACAGTTATCGTCAGCTGACTGCCCTGCTTAGTGGGTTGATTCAGAAACTGGATGACTGTACCACTGTTTCTCATGGGCGACCAGAGAGTTTTCCCAGTTTTTCTGGTTTTCATACCTTGTCTGCCTCTGAGGAAGAAGATGGGGAAATTGCTGAGTGTGTTCCTGACCCCCTCGAAGGGCTGGATAACGTCTGTTCCAACCAGCCTGACCACCATGACTCAGACGAAAGTGCCGTTTTCCTCAAAGCTCTCGAAGACCTCTCTGAGCACTTCTCTAGTGAGGAGAAGGGCGAGCCTTTGTCCGGGCGGTTAGCCCTTATCCTCAACACGGGCCTCAGACGCCGCCCTTCGCCTGAAGGCACAAAATCAACTTGTGTGAAAATAAAATTACCCAGCAATGTGCCGAACCTTAAGGTTCCGGTGACCAACTCAGCTGTCACGAAAGCCATGAGCTTGGGTGGTAAGCTTGTGGACACTCGGCTTTCACATACTAATGGGCTGCTGGCCAAGGCCTTGGTTCCTATTGCCATGTGCATAAGTGATATTGAGGATAAAAAAGCTAAACCCCTTTCTTCCTACCTAGAGGGCTTGAATAATAGCCTCAGACTCCTTATTTCGGCAGTAAACTACATTAACCATCTCAGGAAGGAAGTAGCACGGATTCATGTGCATGACTCGGCTCTTGTGGAACTTTGCAAATGGGAATGCGAAGTAGGAACAGATGAGCTGTTCCCCTTTGATGTAGCCAAGAGGTGCGAGGACATACACAAAACCAAGAAACTTGGGAGGCCCTCTTTTCGCCCTTCTAAGGCAAGTGGCAGGCGTTTTCCCCAGCACAGATACTCACCTCAGCGCCCTTACCAAGCTGGCTACTCGCAACAGTCCAACATCAGGTCCCGCTATCAACAGCCGAGGCCTTTTATAGGCAAGCGGACTTCACAAACCTGGGGAGCACCTCCACTTCAAAGACCACAATAACTCCACTTTCGGTGAGTGCCATGCTGCCTGATTTAGTTAACACTCCAGACAACTTTGTTGGGGGAAAAATTTTCTTTGCTAAGGACCAATGGCAATCTCTCTCTAAGGATAAATGGGTCTATGATGTGGTTCGTGGGCGACTCCTTGACCTTGTTGATGTACCCATACAGTGTAGACCTCCAAAACCACTAAACGTTTCAGTGTCTGATCAAAGAGCTTTGGATGCTGCTCTTGCTAAGTTCTTAGACCAAAGATCATAGAGAAATGCTCACCAGAGGACAGA
Source organism: Portunus trituberculatus (assembly GCF_017591435.1). Taxonomy (NCBI): domain Eukaryota; kingdom Metazoa; phylum Arthropoda; class Malacostraca; order Decapoda; family Portunidae; genus Portunus; species Portunus trituberculatus. Next base: position 9,465,802 of record NC_059289.1, on the reverse strand, counting down.
GGCTTCATTTCTAATGTTTTCCCTATTATTAAAAAAGATGGATCAGCTAGAGTTATCCTTAATCTCAAAGAGCTTAATGATCATGTTCCACATATTCATTTTAAATTGGATACTCTGAAACATGTGTTATGCCTAATTGAGCCTAATTTCTTTTTCATAACTATGGATTTCAAGGATGCTTATTTTTCAGTTTATGTTAGACCAGAAGACAGGAAATGGTTACAGTTTCTTTGGTATGGTGATAAGTATCAATTCACTTGTCTCCCTCAGGGGTTATCCTCGGCACCTCGGATTTTCACAAAACTTTTGAAGCCAGTCCTCTCACACCTAAGGACTCTAGGTGTTATGGTTATTTGTTATTTAGATGATTGCATTTTATGGCTCCATCCAAGCGTGAATTGAGAACTAATGTGCATTATGCCTTACATTTGTTTGACTCCTTAGGGCTCACGATAAATGTACAAAAATCGGTGCTTATTCCTTCTCAGGAGATTGAGTTTCTGGGGGTGATCTTGAATTCCTCCGATATGACTGTTACCCTAACACAGCGTAGGAAAGAGCGAATTAAGACGCAGGGCTCGCTTCTCCTTCAGAAGCGAGTGACTTTGCTTGACCTGTCATCTTTTATCGGCTTGACGGGGGCGTCTGCCCTTGCTGTAGAGTTAGCTCCTCTCAGGTATAAATACTTAGAGATTATACGCAACCTTGGACTTGCTAGGCATCATGGTGACTACAATTCCCATATTTTACTGGACGATCATGCTCTGGAATTGATTCAATGGTGGATAGAGAATATAGATTCTCAGGTAAAATCCTTACGATCTACTCCTATGCTATAGAACTTTTGCAGATGCTAGTTTGACTGGTTGGGGTGCGACCATGGGAGATGCTAAAACTGGGGTCACTGGGCTCATGATGAGCTTGACCATATAAATTACCTTGAATTAAAGGCAATTTTATTTGGCTTGCAATCACTTGGGAAGACCAGCAGTGGGACTCATGTACGCATCCGCTCGGATAATATCACAGCTGTTGCATGTGTTAATCGAGTCGGTAGTACCAAACAAAGACTAAATGACTTAGTAGAACAGATTTTTGAATGGGCCTGTTCAAGGGGCATTACTTTGTCAGCACAACACATTCAGGGGTTACACAATGTTGAAGCAGACCGGGAATCTCGAGTAAAGAATCTAGATTCAGAATGGATGTTACGGCCCCATATTTTTGACAGGCTGTGTCAGAGGTTTTTACACCTGATATCGATCTTTTTGCCACTCGTTTAAATGCCCAGTTATCAAATTATGTTTCCTGGAAACCGGATCCATCTGCAATGCACACGAACGCCTTCACTATGAACTGGTCCAATAAAAAATTATATATCTTTCCACCTTTCAGTATAGTGTCCAAAGTCCTCCAGAAACTGCGGGAAGACGAGGCAATGGCAATAATGATTCTCCGCTGTGGCCGACCCAAGCATGGTTCCCTACTGCTCTCCAGATGCTTACAGAACCTCCTGCCCTACTTCCTCGCTATTCGCTTTACCTGCCTCAACAGCCGACTCTCGTGCATCCTCGGGGTCAGACTCTGGTCTTAACTGCGATGGTGTTATCAGGACGTCCTTTACAAGTCAGGGCATTTCGGGGGACGTTGCCCGATTTTTACTTAGGTCTTGGAGAGCCAGCACAAAGATACAATATGGGCCTCATATCACAAACTGGTTGTCATTTTGTGTCTGCCGGGAAATTAATCCTTTTCAACCACCTTTAAACATGTTATTAGATTATCTCCTCTCCGAATTAAACAAAGGCAAGGGGCGAAGTTACAGCTCGATGAATACTATCCGCTCAGCTATCTCGGCAGCTGCTAGTATACATGGGAAGCCCGCAGGACAGCACCCGTTGGTTACTAGGTTCATGAAGGCAGTGTTTCAGGAGAGGCAAAATTTTTCTCGTTCCCATACCACCTGGGACCCACAGTTGGTCCTAAACTTCATAGTTAGCCTGGGACAGAATAGCACGTTGCCACTCATTCAGCTATCTGGAAAGCTACTGATGCTGATGCTTCTGACCTCACGTGGCCAAACCTTACACTTGCTAGACATCAGGAACATGAGTCTATCTCCCAGTAGAATTTCCTTTAGTATAGGAGATCCATTAAAGACTACAAGACCTGGACACCACCTATCCCAGTTGATTTTCGAGGCCTATGCTCATGACAGGAAGCTGTGTGTTGTTAGTACGATTCACCATTATTTAGACAGAACGAAGGATCTTAGGGTCACTGTCACTAGATTTTTTCTGACAACAAAACCGCCTATAACTTCAGCTTCGCGTGATACGTTGCGTCGTTGGACGCGTGACATGATGAAATCTGCCGGCATTGACCTCAATATTTTTTGCCTCATTCTACCAGGTCAGCCTCCACCAGCAAAGCAGCAGAAAAACTTCCTCTGTCTACGATTCTCTCTACTGCTGGGTGGTCCAGGGAATCTACTTTTACCTCCCATTACAAGAGACCCATTGCAAAACAGAGCGACTTTGCACGGGCGGTTCTGCCATAGGCATACAGACGTGTTTTTTGTCACTACAAATGGGCACATGTTAGCAAGTTGTGTTTCAGTTTTTGTGTTAATTATCTATTCCTTGTACCCTTTGGGCATTATGTTCATGCTATGGTGTTTTTCCAGTTACTTGGGTTCATTAAAAATTTTCTGTGTGCTTTTTGGGCAGTTATGTTCTTGCCATGTGTGCTATTATGTTTCCTGTCTATTGTTGTCTTTGTTGGACATTTTCTTATGTACTCCAGCAGCTTTGTCCTTTGTTAAACATTTTTTGTGTTAGTACCATACAGCTTTGTCCTTTGTTGTTTTTTTCCAGGGGAAAAAAATTTGGCCATGATTTACTTCTTGGTTGATTATACTTTTGTGCTTTGCATATATGTTTTGTTTTGTTTGCTTGTTTCCCTTGGTTGTGGCTTCGTATGTGTTACTTCTCACTTCCCGTGAGTTCCAGCTTTTACCTGTTGATGCTTTATGTATGTTTTGTGTTTTCCTTGATACTTCCTATTATAATACAGTTGCAGGAAGTTGAGTTGTTTTTCCTTTGCTCTGCACCTGTTATGGGTTTCTTCAGTTTGAGAGATCACTCTAAAGTTCTCGTTGACTACCAGTGACGTCAGTTAAATGGTTGTGAAGTGAAATTATAGAATTAAACGAATACTTACCAAGTGTGAAATTTGATTGTAATTTCACGAACATTTAACTGAGTCACTGAGGTAGTAAACGCCCTCCCTCCCCTATCCCTTTACATGTGAAGGTCTTTTGGTACTGTATGTTATGCTTCTGTCTGATCCCTCAAACCTGTTCTCTGAAATACTGACGGGTCTTTGCAATGCGAGCATCTCGTTTACTACCTCAGTGATTCAGTTAAATGTTCGTGAAATTACAATCAAACTTCACACTTGGTAAGTATTCGTTTAATTTTATAATTCCTTAGCCTTCTCTAGATAATGGTAAAAGGGACTTCTGACTGTAAACAGGTCTTTCAACACAAACTCAGTTAGTGGTCCTTAATTTTTACCCAATTCATTCTGGTCTACAATAAATAAACTGTTAAGTTTCAGGATTACCTCATCTAGTAAGTTTTGTCGTTCTTAAGATAAATGAGACAAGTCTTGTTTCTTCAACGTTGTTCCAACCATTCTACTCTGTCTCCACCTTCTGATGTCTGATTAAAAGTAGGCAACAGATCATTATACATTTCCTTCACTGTACCCACATGTTTGTCTGGTTCAGGATCCTTAACCACGGTAACATTTGCTAAATATGTTCCCACTTTTAATGTGACAGGCTTCTTTGATCCATTAGGTATAAGCCAGAGTGTGTTGGTCAGCATCGACTCTCACACAAGAAGGATAACAAACTTGTATAGCCCTTGGATACAGCTCTACTAATAAAGTTGATTCTTGGTTTTCTTTAATTTTAATCTTAGTTAATCCATTATGTGCTGGTGGTATTGTTATATTCCTGCCAACTCAAAGCCAGACTGATAGCTACTGGTGCCGTTTTGGTTGACTTAATTTTCCTTGTAGACTTAATTTTACAGGGTGGTATAGGTCTTATCAGGTATATGGTACCTCCCCATGATGCTTTATTCAACATGTCTACTCCTAAAAGCATATCTGTATCAAGATAGTTATCAGGGACTACTGGTACCCATTGTTGCACATCCATTTCAGAACCGATGGCAATCATTACTTGTAGTGCATCTAACAAACAAAAGTGACTACCTGTCACTCTAACTAAACTTGATTAGGTGAAGTTTGCCTTAGATTGATGTCAAGATTTAGGCGAGACACAGTGAATCTTTCAATCAGCGTTGGTTCACTGCCTGTGTCTATGACGGCTGATAACATTTTCCCATTTACCACTAACTTGATGATGGGAGACATATTTAGCCTTGTCTGTCAGATTCTCTGCCCTGAACGATGCGGATATCCTCTCCTACAATTTTGTCTATCACAGTCATAGCATGCAACATACCTAGGCTTACTACGACATTACTGGGTGTTAAGAGTGGCCATTCTACAAAAATTACACCAAGCAAAAGGGTGACTGGTTTGTTTGCTGTAATTTTAAATTTAACTCTTGAAGTTGCCTTCTTAAATCTCTTGGAGTTTTATTTTTAGGACTTTCTGCTGTTGATATAACCTTACAGCATGTTCACTTTCTAATCTATCTATGAACTTTCTTAATGGTATGACTTCTAAGAAACTATTCAGCTTGTCATGGGTCTCTGTTGGCATTCTCCTTAATGGTTTCTTCTTGAGCAACTGATCTCTGTTTGGCAACTCTTCAGTATCAAATTTAGTTTCTAAGATGGAATATTGACAAATGAACTCATTAACAAAGGCCTGTGGGGTGTCTACCCAGTCATACTTCATATTATCTATGTGCTGCCAGGTTCTATCAAAACTAACATCCATGGCAAATTCTTTCCTTTAATTTCTTTTTAAGTCCTCCCAAGTATAGATAGAATTATTTGAAATGAGTGCCTGTAATCTCACAGCTAATTCTACACTCACTCTTCATTATGTCACTTCCATTCTTTCTGCATTTGAGGTGGAACATGATTCTCCTTGCATAAAAAATATATTTAGCCTACTAGCTGATTCCAAACCATGTAAATGCTTCAGTTCTAAAACAGGTATGTCTCTAGCCTTGGTTGTTCACTAGGGCATTTCAACTTGTGGTTTTACTAAAATTTCTGCTAACAGTTGCCAATTAATCTGGTGTTCTTGTACCATTTGTTTAATTTTGTTAACTTCATCCTGAAGATCAAAATCTGCACTTGATACAAATTTATCTTCGATGTTGGTGATTTGATCTCTTTTATATGCCAAAAGAATGAAAAAAATATATTACTACTGTTGGTAAGACAGGAAAAGAAATAGTTAGTCCCTAATTGTTGTTAGCAATTTTGTTGTCTAGAGTCCAGGCCCCTGAGTGGGCTCAAATCCCTGCAGGCAGTGTACCTTCCCTGGTTCAAAATGAACTCTTGAAAAGTCATGAACTTTCCCCCTACTTACATGGCCGAAAAGGAAAAAAAAAAATAACACAAAAGCTATCCAACACTCCTCGTCCTCCTTATGGCCTCAAGGACCTTGGTACGCTTTTTCTAACCCAAAATTTATTGTGTTCTGAATCACTACATCTGGCAATTCTATGGAGAACCAACTCTTTCCCTTCCTTAGAAAAATGTACTCAGTCCCAAGCTAGTGCATTGCACAACAAGGGAGCCATGAAACTTAAAAAAGCAATGTTCTGGGAGGCTCCTCTTCAACCATTTGTTTACTGAATTAGCCACTAGTTGGTAATCATTTTCCTCTAAACGAGTCCTTGGTCTGTGGTGTTTTCTTCACATAATAAGAGTGATGATAACTTTTGAGCCACAGCATTCCTCAATTTCACCTACAAGATATTTCATATGCTGTGCCAGTTCTCCGGAAGCTGTGGGAAAACCGATGTCATTCGAGCCTAACCACAAGACAGTTAATCATGTGGCAATTCTAAAAGAACCTTGAAGTCTTCATTACAGTGAAAGTTCTTGATTTTGGCACTGGGAGAATGAAACACTCACGCATAAATCATCTCATCTCCTGTCCCCAAGTTTGGCCATAACTCCAGGAGATGGCTGTAGCCAACCAGCGCCACTCAGAATGTCACCATCTGTACACATGCCAGGACTGAGCAGTGACCCAATTAACCAAAGTGGTATAAACAAAAACATGTCACTGAACTATCCCACCACTATAGTCAACAATTTGTAGCAGTTTAACTCACTAGAGGGGTGGTAGCTTAGCTGTGTGAGCGGTCACAGGCAAATCGAAGGCTCAGCATGGGTGTGCACAGATGGTGTACAGAACAACCTCAGGACCAGAAGCAGTAAAGCAGACTTGCTTGATACTTTACATTTAACAACCCACTAATTCACAGCTCATACAAAATAACTGGGGCTGAAACATAACAATACACCACAGCATACTTACACAACACAATATCACACTAACCTAAGAAACCTACCAGGTGTCACCCAACCTAGTGCACCTATTCCCAACACAACCTTGGTTTATCCAAGGAGGGTCAAACTGACCTCAACAATTGAAATCCCTACCCTAAAACCTAGCTCAGACTATATGTTTGGCAGTATTGGGGTTTTCCTCCCCACACTTCCTCTCTTGTGAGAGGACAGATTCCAGCTAGGGTAGCTGACCAAAATGTAAATGTGGCTGGTATGTAAGGTAGCTGGGTAATGGCATAACAGTGTTCAGGCTCCTTCCATCTTGAGTAGGAACAAAGCAACCACATAGCGGTGATGCACTAATGGCATGCGCTCGAGATAGATATTGAATCCAAGGGGATTCAAAACACATCATGTAGCATTATCTATTGTTTGGATCATTACAATAGAACACACCTTTCTCCAAAAATCTTGACTCAAAAAATCACTCTGCATCTAACGTGCGAAGTTGAGACCACTCATAGGCTAATTTTCTCCTGACACTCACTAACCTAGCTTATGATTAATGCTTCTATCTACCATAACTGCATGCATCATTATATCATTATCCTATTGTTGGTATTATCATTATTACCAGAATTATTACTTTAAAAAGTAATTATCATGAAAATAAAATTAATTTAACCTGAAAGGCTGTGATCCATGTTTATAAATAACAGCTTATCAGAACCCTGACTAGATCTAATCTGGCAGTGAGGAGTAACACCAAGTTCATGATCATAAAGTTGATAATGAAAAAGAAGAAAATAGAAAGAAGTTGATTAAAAAAAAAAGACCAAATAGATGCAACAACAAAAATGAGAAAACATCAGAGAGGCCATTGCAAAGGCTATCCACTGATTCTACATCCAATCCGATCATAACAAAACAATCACCCTCACTGTTATGGATGCAGGAAGTAAAAGATTGAGCTACACAATCTCCTACAAAATACAAGTGGTTTATTATGTCAAGGAGCATACCAATAGAGCAACAGCAAGTGGTTTTGGGCCACCACCTACAAAAAAAATATACATGTCAGGCAACAAGAAGACCAACTGTAAGAGCATAAGAAAAGGTATATATAACATCTGTTGCCCAGTTCCACATTGGCCAGAATTTGAGGATGATATTGCTTTTGCAGTAATGTTTTCTGCTTCTATAATGTGCTGCTAGATTGCTTTCAACAGCATATACTTAAATGCACTAAAAACCTTTTTCCTGGATATGACCTGCTGAAATAGGATTGTGTCTTATTTACCTATGCATCCTATATGCAGTCATATATGGTAAACATAGACATAGCAGCATCTTGTGCCTTGAAACTTTCTTTTGTGTCCTCATTTTATCATAATTGAGTGTTTTTCCACACTCAATACCTTACCTGCACACTCTAAGCACATTCAGGAACAGTATTTAACATGAAATACGTACAAAAAATAACATAGACATGACTCGCCTCATAATTCACCACTGCATCGGATTGTCCACTTGCCTTCATGCAACTAATTGTGCCAGTTCTCTTTCATTTGCATTTAAGACTAAACTAATTTAAATGTAATGACAGTCACAAGAGCTGTTGTGAATTACATCCACATGTACAGTTTCTCCCCAGTCCACTCTATATAGAACTAGGAATATATGTCCACAAAACAAAAAAAAGGTTATATGCTACTATTAGCGTTGCAAACATTTTTGTGAAAATACTTTATATTTTTCAACTATTTCCATTACTTTTCTTTTAATTTCATGTTACTAATGTGATACTAGTCTATCATCTCAGTGATATTATTTTGCAGCTCTTTTTATGTTTAGCTAAATTTGACCAAATTTGAAACCTGAAAGTCACAAGCTGAGTCAAAAAAACATACAATACCATTAGGTCTGTCAGTAGTGGTTAGCCAAAGCAGATCTCCACTCAGTTCCAACAAGGAATTCTGTCTTGTCTGGAAAATCTTCACCCACTTCCTCCTTGGTCCAAAAGCTAAGTAACGGAAGACTTGCATGCTTGTCCTGTCCAGGCAAAAGAAAGATTTCATTAAGATGTGTCATTATCCAGTTCTGTCCATCAAGTAAGGAGTGGTGGGAGGAACCCCACTCCTCTGCATGCCCGGGAGAAGGGGGACAGAGTTCTGTACAACTGGACCACAGTCTTCTGGAAACTTCTCATAGACAAAATCCATCATGAAAGACGGTCTTCTGTACCTGAGGAATCGTCCTCCTTTTCCCCATAGACCAACTCCCGATACCCACCCAGACACGGAGGGATGAGAGGTGGAAGGAACATTGAGAGCTGAATGAGTGCCATGCATATACAGGGGATCCTCGCAATTCGACGGGGTTAGGGCAGTTTTTCATCGGTCGAATCAGCATTTATTCAAATCATGAAGCAATTTTTCCCACAAGATAATTAAGAATTAGGGGGGATAGGGACCAACCTCCAGCCTAGACCCCCCCAAAACATCACTATAATCTCTAAAAAACACTAACTTAGAATAAATTAGTACTATTAAAGGCTTCATTTATATCGCACAGGGTAGCGTTGGTTTAAGGGGGTATCACACTGGCCTATGATACGCAGAACGTGGGTCATGGATTTTGGTGCAAAACCAGGAACATTATCACGCACAAGCTGGCCGCATTCTTGCTATGCTAGACAAACGGCCCAGCAATCAAGACCAAGCCTAATCAAAACAAACCAGAACAAAACCATGCCACTTATATCTCAACCTGTGCTTCGTGCTGCCATTGCAATTGCACTTCCAGTTATTGAAGAAAAAGGAAGAAGAGGAAACTAGGGAAGAACCGAGAGTTGTGCATCAGCAACTTTTGTAGTTGCTTGTCATCTGAAGAGGATGCAACTTGTGGCAGTGTGTTGAGTGTGAAAGCTATCTCCTCGTCATCAGAGGATGTAGAGCTTACATCCCAGGCAGCAAGTGGAAGGCCAGCCGTAGATGGTGTAGGTACCAGCAGTGATGCGGTTGGCACAGCCAATTCAGCAAATGGGACAACAGATCTTTTTTTCTTTTATTTATATCATGTGGGTTTTCTCACAGGAATTCATGGACTAAAGGGACATAATTTTTGGGGTACCTCCTGTCTCAAAGCCCACTTACTAGGAAACCATTGCCCCGAGTGAGGAAGCCCAACCTACACTTGGACCGTGGATAGGATTGAAACCCATGCGCTTAGAGATCCCTCAGACCCCAAAGCACGCATGGTTCCATTGTACCACGGCAGTACGATCTGAAGAAGCTGGAGATTGCTATCTGTCTTGCCATCTTTTTCTTGGCCTCAAATATTTCTTTATAAACTTTGAAGGATGGATGGATGGATTTTAATAGATAGCACCGCAACAACTATGGTCATATAGCGCCGCTACAGTATATAATATGAAACTAACGTGTATATATACAAACAACTAATTAAAAGTAATTAAAAACAATAGAGTAAAAGAGGAAAGAAAACTTTAAATACTATAAAACTAAAACCAAGTAAAACAATAAAAAGAAATAAGATAAAATTCAGTTTTGGGAAAAGACCAGCTTCTCCCAAAAAACAAAAAACGTCATGGCCCTGGGCCAGGCACTCTGGTCCAAGGACCTTTAAAATATAATAGACACCGCTATCTCTACCGCGACAGCGGTATAGGTAACGGTGTCTTAAATCAGTCAAACTGGGGCATTCCACTAGTATATGCCTCACCGTGAGCGGCACCAGGCAGTCATCACAGTAAGGCTGAGGGTCCCTGGTCAGGAGGTACCTATTCGTAAGGTAAGAGTGACCTATACGGAGTCGCGCCAAAAAAGTCTGTGCACGACGATCCCGGACATGGGTGTATGTCCACTGAGGGATAGAGGAAGTAGTAAGCTCTCCCATTTTCGAAGTTGTTACCCCCGTTAGCCATCTCCTCTGCCAAATTGCTGCAACCGCCACACGAATTATATAAAATACATCTCGAAACGGAACAGGGGCAGGAGATGGAGCGCGACTTGCTGCCTCTTTAGCGTGGTGGTCTGCGTGTTCATTCCCTGGAACACCAACGTGACCAGGGACCCAACAAAACCTAACACGATATCCTCCTCTGGTAAGTAGATATAGCCACTCTAGGGCTGATAAAACCACTGGATTAAGGGAGATAGTAGAAGAGAAAGCAGTAAGAACACTGCGACAGTCACTAAAAATTGTAAAAGACGAAACAGGGAGTGTAAAGATTATCTGTAAAGCTACGACTATGGCAGAGAGCTCCGCCGTAAAAACGGACACCACTGAAGAAAGGCTGCCACACCGATAAAAAGAGGGAAAAACTACACTAAACCCGACGCCTGCGTCGGATTTGGAACCATCGGTAAAACAATATGTATGTTATATATATATATATATATATATATATATATATATATATATATATATATATATATATATATATATATATATATATATATATATATATATATATATATATATATATATATATATATATATATATATATATATATATATATATATATATATATATATATATATATATATATATATATATATATATATATATATATATATATATATATATATATATATATATATATATATATATATATATATATATATATATATATATATATATATATATATATATATATATATATATCTATATATCTATATATATATATATATATATATATATATATATATATATATATATATATATATATATATATATATATATATATATATATATATATATATATATATATATATATATATATATATATATATATATATATATATATATATATATATATATATATATATATATATATATATATATATATATATATATATATATATATATATATATATATATATATATATATATATATATATATATATATATATATATATATATATATATATATATATATATATATATATATATATATATATATATATATATATATATATATATATACATACATATATATATATATATATATATATATATATATATATATATATATATATATATATATATATATATATATATATTGTTACGCACGCCACGGCTGCGGTTAACTGCTACAGCTCACTAGAGTGTTATTCTGGCAAAATCGCCAACTTTGTGACAGTCAGTACGGTGGGGAATATAAAACTCCACAGAGTCCCCACTACTATAACGTAACCCTCAGGTTCTTTCAAGGTCACCAACAGTGTATAATTTCCCCAACTGTAAGGGAATCTCCTCAGCAACTCCTTCTCCTCCTATAGCCAACCAAGTAGAATTTATAAATAGTAGTTGCTATGTGTAACAGGGCGAGGCCTTAATATCCCTTAGAGAAACCGCCCACAAGGACAATTCCACCCACTTCTCTATGAAGTATTGATGCCTCTCTGCACGCCTTGTCCACAGACTGTGATAATCACAGACTGGGACAACACGCGCAGTATATATTACTATACTATCCTACTACGACAAGTGCTTCCTAACACCTGTCAGACTGACACCCCTAGCCTACTACTACTACAATATATGAGGTGTACAGCACATCCGGTGGTGTACACACAAGCCCAGACACCACCTACGGGTGACAACAGCCACACACGGAGTCCAGATACTCGTCACAGACAAGTCTGGCGGACGACAACTACGCACCACTGGCCGACATGAAGCCTCTCAGCATTCAATAGTGTGCGTGGCTACTACCACTACAATACAGTATACTACTGAAACTATACAAAAGATGATGGGGCACACAGCCGCCCACCAAACCCACTGGTGACCACAGCCACCAACAGCAACAGGACGAAACAAACGCGTCCCTCCGCGTCGCCACACCCGAGTGGACGAACGCACAGAAATGCAGCCAACTTACACACTCTCCTCAGAGCAACAAGCCCGTTGCTCTAACAGTCACGGTCTACCCAGTAGCAAGCCAGCTACTCAACAGGAGGGCACAACTCCCAGACCGATGACTAATGAGTACCACAAGAAAGCCCAGCAACACGTCTCTCACTGTGCCAGACCGACGAGAGTGGTGTCTATCTCCGCTGAAGGCTACTGGTACTATAAACAGTATACTACTGATACTACACAACAGATGATGGGGGCACACAGCCGCCCACCAAACACACTGGTGACCACAACCACCACCAGCAAACAGGACGAAACAAACGCGTCTCTCGCGTCGCCACACCGAGTGGACGAACGCACAGGAAATGCAGCCAACCGGCCACACTTTCTCAGGACAACAAGCCCGTTGTCCTACACAGCCACGGTCTACCGGTAACAAGCCAGCTACTCAACAGGAGGGCACAACTCCCAGACCGATGACTAATGAGTACAAGAAAAGCCCAGCAACACGTCTCTCTCACTGTGCCAGACCGACGAGTGCGTGTCTATCTCCGCTGAAGGCTACTGGTAC
>NC_059289.1:9446198-9452323 GCF_017591435.1 Portunus trituberculatus | reverse complement strand
TTGTGGCGCTTCCTATATATGATACTACACACGCAACATTACTGTTTACAATCTCTCTCTCTCTCTCTCTCTCTCTCTCTCTCTCTTTTTCGGCCTCACTCCACATAAAATATCGTAATATTTCCACACTAGTGTTCTCCCTCAAGGTCCGCGCAATCAACGTTTCCTCTTGTTTTCCCCTCTCTTCTCTATTACACGTGTGAGTGTGCGAAGAAGAGGTCATTGTGGACTAAGGAAAGTGACGATCATGGGAGACAGACCCTGAACGTTGTGGCAAGAGAATGGCCGAGATATGATACCTTATAAGGACCTAGCATCATCGTTTCCAACAAGGTCAGGAAGAGGGTTTCAACGCGCGCGAGTCACTATTGGCGGGGGAACGGTAGTGTACATACGTACATATAATACTACTACAAAAAGATTTGTGCTTTTAAAACTCTATCCCCCCTCGCTATTACTACTATTTTCAAATGTCCCAGTGATGATTACCGAGGTTCATTAGCGTGTTTCTGCTGTTGATAATGTACAAATATATCTAATAAGTCACTAAAACCATAAAAACATTCCCAAATACTCGTGTAACTTCAAATACGTAAAGCCTTTTGATTGTAATGTATGTGTGTGCAGAAGCGTTTCAGGATATGGTCTATTTTATGTAAAGACAGGTGTTGAAGTGTGTGCGATTACTGGAGAGAATAACATTAATATTTAATGAGAGAAATTTTTACCATGTTTCACTGTTTGATCTGCTGCAGTCTCTGACGAGACAGCCAAACGTTACCCTACGGAACGAGCACAGAACTCATTATTTCCGATCTTCGGATAGGCCTGAGACCAGGCACATACCACACACACCGGGATAACAAGGTCACAACTCCTCGATTTACATCCCGTACCTACTCACTGCTAGGTGAACAGGGGCTACACGTGAAAGAAGCCACACCCAAATATCTCCACCCGGCCCGGGAATCGAACCCCGGTCCTCTGAGCTATCGTGTGTGTGTGTGTATTTACCTAGTTGTAGTTTTACAGGGCCTGGGCTTTATGCTCGTGTGGTCCCGTCTCCATATCTACACTTATCCAATTTTTCTTTAAAACTACGTACACTCGTTGCTGACACCACTTCCTCACTCAAACTGTTCCAAGTCTCAACACATCTTTGCGGGAAACTAAGTTTTTTAACATCTCTCAGACATCGTCCCTTCCTTAGTTTCTTACTATGCGATCTTGTGCTTCTAAAGTCATATTCTTCTCTCAGGATCAGTTTCTCATTATCCACTTCATCCATTCCGTTAATCAATTTATAAACTTGTATCAGATCCCTCTCTCTCTCTGCTCCAAGGTTGGTAGATCCATTGCCTTTAGTCTCTCCTCATATGCCATCCCTTTAAATTCTGGAACCATTCTTGTAGCCATTTTTTGTAGTCTCTAATTTTCTTATGTGTTTCTTTTTATGGGGAGTCCACACAACTCCTGCATATTCCAATCTAGGTCTTATTTTAGTACTTATCAATTTCTTCATCATTTCCTTGTCCATATAGTGAAATGCTACTCCAATATTCCTTAGCAAATTATACGTCTCTCTGAAAATTCTATCAATATGGCTTACCGGTTGATTATTTTCTTCCATTGTCACTCCCAAGTCCTTTTCCTTTTTTACTTTTTCTAGTTCTACTCCATCTCCCATCTTATAGATTCCCACTGGTCGTCTTTCACTTTTTCCCATTTCCATGACATGGCTTTTGTCCACATTGAATTCCATCTCCCATTTTTTGCTCCATTTCCAGATCTTGTTTAAGTCTTCCTGTAGTATTTCACAATCCTCTTTTTGTTTAATGACTCTGCACAGTTTCGCATCGTCCGCAAACAGATTTATGTAGCTGTTCACTCCCTCTGGCATGTCATTTATATATATATAAAAAATATATATATATATATATGTGTGTGTGTGTGTGTGTGTTTTTTTTTTAATTCATTTCGGTCTCTCTTCACCCAGCCAATCTTCCCATTCAGCTTCCAACTCATAGTACCAGATCTTTCATGTCACTGAGACCACAACAATCTAAATAAACCCAACCCCTCTTACTCCCATACCTATTTACTGCTATAAACTCACATAAATGCCCATTTGCCTTGCTTCGGGACTCGAACCCGGCCCTCTTTTATAGCGTGCTAACCACCACTACGCATTGTGTGTGTGTGTAATTCACTGTTTGATCTGCTGCAGTCTCTGACGAGACAGCCAGACGTTACCCTACGGAACGAATTGAGCTCATTATTTTCGATCTTCGGATAGGCCTGAGACCAGGCACACACCACACCGGGACAACAAGGTCACAACTCCTCGATTTACATCCCGTACCTACTCACTGCTAGGTGAACAGGGCTACATGAAAGGAGACACACCCAAATATCTCCACCGGCGGAGAATCAACCGGTCCTCTTTCCTCTAACCACTGAGCTACCGGGCCGTGTGTGTGTGTGTGTGTGTGTGTGTGTGTTTGTGTGTGTGTGTTAAGTATGTATTCATTCGTCTACTTCACCCAGCAAGTCTTCCCCATTCTCAGCTCAGAGCTCATAGACTGATCTTCGGTAGGACATTCATCACACACACCACACCGGAAAGCGAGGCCAGAACCCCTCGAGTTACATCCCGTACCTATTTACTGCTAGGTGAACACTATATTAAGAGGCTTGCCCATTTGCCTCGCCGCTTTCCGGGATTTGAACCCGGGCCTCTTGAATGTGAATCGAGCGTGCTAAAAACTACACTACGCGGTGTGTGTATTTACCTAGTTGTAGTTTTACAGGGCCTGGGCTTTATGCTCGTGTGGCCCCGTCTCCATATCTACACTTATCCAATTTCTCTTTAAAACTATGCACACTCGTTGCTGACACCACTTCCTCACTGAAACTGTTCTAAGCCTCAACACATCTTTGTGGGAAACTATATTTTTTTTAACATCTCTCAGACATCTTCCCTTCCTCAGTTTCTTACTATGCGATCTTGTGCTTCTAATGTCATATTCTTCTTTCAGGATTAGTTTCTCATTATCCACTTGATCCATTCCGTTAATCAATTTATAAACTTGTATCAGATCCCTCTCTCTTCTCTGTTCCAGGGTTGGTAGATCCATAGCTTTTACTCTCTCCTCATATGTCATCCCTTTAAATTCTGGAACCATTCTTGTAGCCATTTTTGTAGTCTCTCCAATTTCTTATGTGTTTCTTTTTATGGGGAGTCCACACAACTCCTGCATATTCGAATCTAGGTCTTATTATAGTACTTATCAATTTCTTCATCATTTCTTTGTCCATATAGTGAAATGCTAATCCAATATTCCTTAGCAAATTATATGTCTCTGAAAATTCTATCAATATGGCTTACCGGTTGATTGTTTTCTTCCATCGTCACTCCCAAGTCCTTTTCCTTTTTTACTTTTTCTAGTTCTACTCCATCTCCCATCTTATAGATTCTCACTGGTCGTCTTTCACTTTTTCCCATTTCCATGGGCTTTTGTCCACATTGAATTCCATCTCCCATTTTTTACTCCATTTCCAGATCTTGTTTAAGTCTTTCTGCAGTATATTTCACAATCCTCTTTTTGTTTTATGACTCTGCACATTTTTCCTCCCTCTGACATGTCGTTTATATATATGAGAAAAAGTATTGGCGCTAATACTGACCCTTGTGGCACTCCGCTGTTTACTGCTCTCCACTTGGACTTCATATCTTTAACTACCATCCTTATTTCTCTCCCCCTCAAGTAATTTTCCATCCATCTCAATGTGCTTCCTTTTAAGCCACCCTTTTCCTCTAACTTCCATAGTAATCTTTCATGTGGCACTTTATCAAACGCCTTTTTTAGATCTAAATAAATACAGTCAATCCATCTCTCTCTCTCTTGTACTTTATCAACTATTCTAGAGTAGAAACTCAATAAATTTGTTATACACGACCGACCTTTTCTAAAACCAAATTGGCTATTTGATAATATTTTGTTGTCTTCAAGAAACTCAATCCATTGTTTCTTTATTACTCTTACACACATCTTGCATAGTTTGTGTGTAAGTGTGTGTGTGTGTGTGTGTGTGTGTGTGTGTGTGTGTTTCACCTCGGTCTCTGCTTCACCCAGCCAGTCTTCCACGGAGCATTCAGAGCTCATAGACCGATCTTTAGGACTGAGACCACACACACTTCACACACTGGGAAAGGAGGCCACAATCGAGTTACATCCCGTGCACCTATTTACTGCTAGGTGAACAGGGCCACACATTGAGGCTTGCCCATTTGCCTTGTGTGAACCCGGTCTGTGAGTGTGTGTGTGTGTGTGTGTGTGTGTGTGTATTTACCTAGTTGTATTTACCTAGTTGTAGTTTTACAGGGCCTGGGCTTTATGCTCGTGTGGCCCCGTCTCCATATCTACACTTATCCAATCTTACTTTAAAAGTGTGCACACTCGTTGCAGACACTACTTCTTCATCTAAACTGTTCCACGTCTCAATACATCTCTGCGGAAACTATATTTTTAATATCTCTCAGACATCTTCCTTTCTCAGCTTTTTACTATGCGATCTTGTGCTTGGATGTCATATTCTTCTCTCAGGATCAGTTTCTCATTATCCACTTGGTCCATTCCGTTGATCAATTTATAGACTTGTATCAGGTCTCCTCTCTCCCTTCTTTGTTCCAAGGTTGGTAGATCCATAGCCTTTAGTCTCTCCTCATATGTCATCCCTTCAAGTTCTGGGACCATTCTTGTAGCCATTTTTTGTAGCCTCTCCAATTTCCTTATGTGTTTCTTTTATGAGGGGTCCACACTACTCCTGCATATTCCAATCTGGGTCTTATTATAGTATTTATCAATTTCTTCATCATTTCTTTGTCCATGTAGTGAAATGCTACTCCAATATTCCTCAGCAAATTATATGTTTCTCTAAAAATTCTATCAATATGGCTTACTGGTTGATTGTTTTCTTCCATCGTCACTCCTAAGTCCTTTTCCTTTTTACTTTCTCCAGTTCTACTCCATCTCCCATCTTATAGATTCCCACAGGTCGTCTTTCACTCTTTCCCATTTCCATGACATGGCTTTTGTTCACATTGAATTCCATTTCCCACTTCTTACTCCATTCCCAGATCTTATTTAGGTCTTCTTGCAGTATTTCACAATCCTCCTTTTGCTTTATAACTCTGCACAGTTTCGTATCATCCGCAAACAAATTTATGTAGCTGTTCACTCCTTCTGGCATGTCGTTAATATAAATGAGGAAAAGTATTGGTGCCAATACTGACCCCTGTGGCACTCCGCTTTCTACTGCTCTCCACTTGGACTTCATATCTTTAACTACCGTCCTTATTTCTCTCCCCCTCAAATAATTTTCTATCCATCTCAATGTGCTTCCTTTTAAGCCACCCTTCTCCTCTAACTTCCACAGTAATCTTGCGTGTGGCACTTTGTCAAACGCCTTTTTTAAATCCAAATAGATGCAGTCAACCCATCCCTCTCTCTTGTACTCTATCAACTATTCTAGAATAGAAACTCAATAAATTAGTTACACAAGACCGTCCTTTTCTAAAACCAAATTGGCTATTTGATATTAATTTGTTGTCTTCAAGGAACTCGATCCATTGTTTCTTTATTATTCTTTCACACATCTTGCATATTACACTAGTTAGTGATACCGGTCTGTAATTTAAAGGTTCTTCTTTCCTTCCGCTCTTATATATGGGAACCACCTCAGCTCTTTTCCATTCTACTGGCACTGTTCCATTTTCTATTGAGCATTTTATGATGTTGTATATAGGACTTGCTAGTTCTTCCCTACATTCTTTCAGTATTCTGCCTGAGACTTCATCCGGTCCCATTGCCTTCTCTTCATCCAGTTCCTTCATTAACTCTTTTATTTCAAGCTTGGTTACTTTAATCTCTTTCATATAGATTGTCTCTCTATTACCCTGTGGCCTCTCAAATTTGGATTCTTTAGTAAAGACCTCCTGGAATTTTTTATTTAGTAGTTCTGCCATACTTTTTGGGTCTTCCACCATCCCGTTCTTTCCTTTTAACCTTTCTATTGTTTCTTTTTGCCTAATTTTTCCATTTATGAATGTGTGTGTGTGTGTG
>NC_059289.1:9406198-9441198 GCF_017591435.1 Portunus trituberculatus | reverse complement strand
TAGGTTGAGATTCTTGAAAGTCTCCATAGGAATGATGTAGCATGAAAGATTTGCAGTGAAACCATGATGAAGTTTGGATGGGAAAGTCGACAGTTGGGCAGAGCGTAAGTAACACGCAATAAAAACTGCATGCAAAATGACCAGAGACTTCCCTATATTCGATATGATTAGGATAAACTACTGACACAAAAATGGGTTGTGCAAAATAAAAGTAGTGAAAACCAAAGAAGTTTTGATGAAAGAGTGGTTTTGGTGCCAACTGAGTATAAGGACACAAGGATAAGGCCTTAGAAGCATCGGTCTGGGTCAGCACTACTTCACAAATTCCACCTGTCATGGGTAAAAACGCGAACAAATAGACTGGACAATGATACAGGTAACGATACTCTGTCCGACATATTTGTAAGTCAGACACATGACCAACAGCATATAGTGAAAAATCCTTTGCAATCAAAACCACTGATGGCTGCGAATCTAACATCATGATAGTTCCATTTAAGTCAAAAGGGAATGGTTCAATTTGATGAATATCAAAAATATCCCGTGATTGAAAAGGAACGTGGATTACTACCGAGTCGAGGTCAGCACAGACTACAGTAAAGGATAATAATGTTGAATACTGTTAGAGTCAAACAAGGGGCTAAATTAAAATTCTGCTTTCCAATGTGCAAGGTGTGAAGATCCTTCACCGGGAAAAGAGATGAAGTTACCCTACCTCGTGCTGCATCTACTAAATTTTGTATAACAAGGAGGTTAGTATGCAGAAGGGAGTTAACAGTGTTCTCCAAAATAGACAAAGCTTGATTCATTGTCAGAATATCCTGCATGCTATTAACCTTTTGTAAGACATTGTTTAAGGAGGATCTCATTGCATTAGCAAATAAAACAAGATCCTGAACATGCAATTCTAGTCTAGCAATGTTCCTATAGTTTAATCTTATAGCCTTGTTGTTTACTGAAGCTATGGTGCTCAATTGATCATATCTCTCTCTCAAGTTCTCTACATCTTCGTTCATTGCAGTTCCAAATAACATGCGAGATAAATGTCCAATACCATCAATCAACCCTCGCTTCTTGCGATTAGAAACATCAAATCCATAGTAGTTTTCCAAGGCATGAGTGATGCTGACATTCAGGTACAACAGCCTCGAATGTGTAAGATCCAAAAGAGCTGGGTCGAGTGAGGTGGATGCTAGTAGATCTCCAAGAGCTGCATTCAGATGCTCTGTGACCTCCTTAAGCCTGCTTGGAACCTTTGAAAGAGCAGTATAGGGGTATCTGACCCAGAGAACATCCTCTACCAAGGATACTCGTCCCAAATGAGCGGTAAGAGCCCCAGGCTTGAGATGAGCAGGGTCCAGAGCCAGAATAGAGCTGATGGTGAATAAAAATATGTAGGTACGCATGTCTGCAACAAAAAGGAGAAGAAACGTTTTAGTTTCGAGAACGAAGATTATAGGAATGAGTAGTATTAGTTTGTGAGTTTGAGCTGTCAAGACGAGTAGCAGTGCCCAATTTGGTACTTTTCACCAGGGCTAGATCAGGCTTGACACTAGTCTTTTTCAGACGATCATTGTGAACTACTTCAAGAGTATTTAGCCAAGAATCAAACAGATCGAACTTGTTTTCATTGATTTGTTTAACTACTAGGCATGGTCCCACAAATTTTGGAGATAGTTGAGAATTTCTCTCGGGGATGCGTACCATTACCGAGAATCCAGCTTTTGTCGTGACAGGTGAAGAACGCCTGTGTTGCTGCGAGTTCATGTCAGCCTTTGACTTACGTAGTCGAGATTGCACTTTCTGGTGTATGTCAGAGAAAACCCTTAGCTGCTTTTTAGCATAGTCATCAAAGTTGTAGACGGGTTTTTGTGGACTACTCAACAGGTCATAAGGAAATCTTTTCTCCACCTCATAAATAATAAAATGAGGAGACTGTCCTGTAGATTCATATGGACTACCATTAATGCTCGCGGCAACATGGGTATCCAATCTTCCCATGACTCATATAAGCCATTAACAGTCGGGTGCAGGATTTCTAAAACTTTCCTGTTTGTGCACTCCACAAGACCGTTACTTGAAGGATGATAGGCTGTTATAAAGGTGTGTTTTACATTATACTGCTTGCAAATTTCAGCTAGAAGTGCGTTGTGAAAGTCCGCTCCATTGTCACTTATCAACGTTCTAGGAGTTGTGAACGGACAAAATAAATGAGTTATGAGAGCGTGTGCAATCGCATCAGCAGTTTTGTTTTCAACTGGGGCTAGAACAGCATACCTGGAAAAGTGATCAACAGCCACTAACAGGTATTTTGAGCCCTGACGGCTAGTAGGAAGTTGCAGTAGGTCAGTAGCAACTATATTCCAAGGTCGTTCAGGAGGAGGATATTCTAAAATAGGTGCTGGTTTGGGCACAGTACCCTTGTGCTGGGCGCATTTTATACACCTAGCTACATACGCATCTATATCCTTGCGCATGGATGGCCAAAAATACTTTGTACGGGCCATAGAAAGAGTATGCTCTTTTCCTGGATGACCAGCTATAACTGCGTCATGTATTAGTTTCAACACCTTTGATACATGTGACTCTGTTATCACAAATTGTGCCACAGGATCCTTTTTCTGAGGCCAGTATCTACAA
Source organism: Portunus trituberculatus (assembly GCF_017591435.1). NCBI lineage: Eukaryota > Metazoa > Arthropoda > Malacostraca > Decapoda > Portunidae > Portunus > Portunus trituberculatus. The sequence continues at coordinate 9,438,558 of NC_059289.1, read as the reverse complement.
AGAACTCCACCCTGAGACATGTAAAATTGTGAAAAAGGAATAGGCAGTTTTGGCAAGTTAGTTTCATCACCTGATTCCAGAGCATATATGACTTTATTCCAAATGTCATGTTGACGTTGGGCATTGGCTAAGTCAACCATGGTAAAGTTTTCAATTACAGGATGAGATTCACGTTTTACTTCCGATGACGTGTCTGTCACAGCTCCAACAGGTACATTTCTAGAAAAGGCATCGGCAACTACATTTGCTCGGCCGGGTAAGTACTTAAAAGTTGGGCTAAATTCCTGTAAGGTCAAGTACCAACGCGCGAGTCTACCACTAAGGTTTCTACCCTTAAAGAGATTTGTAACTGCTGCGTGATCAGTGTAAACTGTTATAGGATAACCTAGAATCATATCCCTAAATTTGTTAAGAGCCCAGACAACAGCAAGTGTTTCCTGATGAGTTACAGAATAATTTACTTCAGGAGCAGTTAAAGTTCTTCTCGCAAATGAAATGGCATGGTTCTTACCATTAGTGTCTGGTTGCATTAAAACTGCACCAAGCCTTTTGGCTGAAGCATCTGTACACAAAGTAAAGGAAACCTCATAATCAGGAAAAGCCAATACGGGAGCAGTGGTGAGAGCTTCTTTTAGTTTGTGGAAACTCGCCTCTTCGGCTGTGTTCCAGTGAAAAGGTATTTCTTTCTTCAGGAGTTTTGTTAAGGGTGAGGCTATGGTCGCAAAGTTTTTGATGAAAGACCTATAATAGCCACACAACCCAAGAAATGAATGAACATTGTCTGCGTTCTATGGTTGTGGAAATTTTCTTATTGCATGGATTTTGTCGTCCATGGTGTGAATTCCGTCCACATCAACACAGTGGCCTAAAAAGGAAATTTTCTCCTTAAGGAATTCACATTTTGAGATTTTTACTTTAAGACCAGCTTCTTTGAGCTTCAGGAGTACGGCTTCTAAGCACTGAAAATGAGACTCCGGGTCTTTGTTGCACACTATCACATCATCAAGGTATGCATGGACATTTTTGCTTAACATACCGGAAAAAAGGGTGTTTACCATTCTTTGAAGCAGTTACTTCCCGGGACATGGGGGCCATTGGCATTTGCCAGTAGCCGCTAAGTAAGTCAAGGCTACTGAAGATTGTATTCCCTCGTCCTAGAGACATTAGCAAATCACTTAGGACTGGAAGAGGATACCTATCGTCCTCAGTTACTTCATTCACATGCCTGAAATCAATTACAGGTCGAAAACTTCCATCTTTCTTAGGAACAAGAAACAAAGGTGAATTCCAAGGGGACCTAGAGTGTTGAATTACACCTTCTTCCAGCATTTCCTCAATCGCTTGATTTACTACTTCCCTTTGTTTGTGGGATAGGCAGTAAGCTGGGATGTACGCAGGTTGAGTCCCTGGTTTTAGTTTTATGTGGTGTTCCGTTTTATCGGTAACACCTAGATTTTCTCCAGGTAAGGCAATGATGTCTCTGTACCTTTTCAGATGTTCCAACAGTGACAGCCTTAACTCAGGATAGTCTGCAGTAGTGACAAACGATTCAAGGATCTGTGTCGCTGTCGATGTGTCGCTTTTTGTTCTGCACAAGGACGATATGATACCAGTAGGTATTTCCAAACGTTCAGACACAACTAGTTTGTCATAAGCTAATGCTTGACTTAACAACAATCCCTGTTTTAGTTTAACTGAGCTTCCAGTAGTGTTTACTACAAGGGCAGAAGTTTTATGTTCCTCATGAACTGTGTTTAGTGTTGATTCTACAACTAGTCGTTTCACTCGACTAGGTCCTTCAAAACAAATATCACACCCTACAGTGGCGTTTGGGACAGACACAGGAATGTGTACGGCAGTACGGTCTGGAATTGTATGGTTTCCAACTACCGTAGCATTTACTATGTTCCAAGTTTTTGTCTTCGCAGAAGTAGTCACTGCGGGAGTAGTTTGTTCAGTAAGTACGGCTGAAGCTTGCAAAGTACTTTCCAAACTTGCGTGTTTCCTTTCCCAATTAGAAGCTATGGGTATAGGATGATCCAGAGCCTTAAAGCTTCTTCCCTGGAATTTAACGGTACTGTACTCAGGATGTAACACCATACAGTTGGCTCTCATAGACGTCAAACCTAACAAACCGTCTGAAGGCAAACTAAAGTTAGACGCTACATAAAAACCCATCCTCACGGTTGAAGTACCTTTTCCGAGGCAAATGGGTAGGCGAATAATTCCCAAAATATTCAGTGGATGATTTGTGATTCCCATTAGGCTTAAGTCATTGGGACGTAAGGGCAATCGGCTTCCACGCAATGCTCTCTTCAGTGCACGATACGCCTTTTCGGATAGTACGTTCACAGTTGCACTGGTATCAACAGCAAAAGATGCTCTAATAGGTCCCGTTTTAACTGCCAAAGCCATGATGGTGGCTTGACTGCAGGCAGCTACTACAGATCTGATGATATTTTCATCATCGGGCTGTTCTGCAGCATTGTTTGTTGGGGTCACACTTCTTCCTATCCCGGCCTTTGTCTGGCAGGGCGCGCAGCTTCCCCCGAAGGTGATCCACTTGTTCCACGGTTGAAACGGTCCTTAAGTTTGGCAACACTGTAGCACTCATCAGTGGAATGGGTTGTACTGTTATGTATACTACAGTAACGTTTTCCTCCGTAAGTGTTGCGTGATGAGGAAGAAGCAGTGTTGGAGGCAGAAGCATTGCCTGTCCTTACAGGTCTACGCACTGCACCTGTCTCCCTCTGGTGTGGTAGCTGTGAAGCTCCACCTGAGACACTGGTGTTTTCCTTCTCCGCGTTACGTAGATCTCTTCTACGTACAAAACACTTGGTAGTGATATGTCCTTCTCGCTTACAGTATGTACAAGTGTAGAGGATTTTTTCTGAGATTGCCATGGCTGCATATGTAGGCGCTGTGGTTTCATCACCTGTAGGTAGTAGGTACAGCGGCAACCATTGAAGAAGCAGTTGGTCCCTCGGTTTGCTCAATTTTAGTTCTCACCTGGGTAAGAAGGGTGAAAAGTTTGTCCTTAGGTTCAAACGTGCAAGATGAGCAAAGTTTTCGATACTTAGGTTGAAGAAGCATCATGCTAAGGAGAAGCTCTATGCATTTGTTAAGGTTTGTGAGCGTCATGACTCCTCCTTGTACCCATCATTGATCTTCCAGAGTCCTTGTAAAATTATTGGCTTCACGATAAGGTGCCACTTGAACGTCCTGGGGATCTGCGGTATTATGCTCCGCTATGGCGATTTCACTTGAGAGAACTGTTCAAGTAGTGCCTTTGCCAAAATTTACCAAAAAATGTTCGCGGAAGGTAGCATAGTCCTTCTCTCTCTCTCTGGTTCCACAAATATCGCAGCTTCCATTAGTCTCATGGGCTGGGAACCAGCTTTTAGGCGAGAGCGCAGGAAATGGATTTTATCCACATCATCAACTATACCGCATTGGGTCATAGTGGCTTCACAAAGAGATACATAATCTCTAGCAGTGAAGTCTAAATCCTTCCCAGTGAACTCACGAATACCTGCTCCCATGTTTAGTATTTTAACGGGAAGTGTAGGTTGTACTGGGGGTTGGTTACTAGCTTGACTAGTAGAAGCACTAGATGTGGTATTAGTAGTTGTGTTAGGTTGTGTAGACATGGTGACAGTTGGTGTGGTTAACACAGTAACAGAAAGGTTAGTTTGGGTAAGAGAAATTGAGGAACTCTAAGGTGTTGGCTACCACTTCTCAACACACGAGTATTATTATCAATTTCCTCAGTTGAACTACTTACTTGTCCCCTACTGTCACGGCTGACTTTGACAACGGTGTTTTATCCGAAACACGTAGTTTATTAAATGCACCAGCTAATTGCTGTGTAGTTTTGAGTTTACTTATTTATTTAATTATTTATTTATTTATTTATATATTTTCTTAAATGCTGCACCCTTGTTCTCTGATGCTTTTTAAGGCAATTTGAAAGAGATACAAGTTAAAGATGAACACTGAGATCAGTATAGAGTTACTACAAGAAAAACATTAACGGCGAGAAGTAAAAAAATTATAGCATCTAAGTAGCTGAAAAACAAATTTTACACATGTTCTCCACAAAGCTTTTTGGGCATTAAAAATGTAGAAATAATTTAAACTACCACAAATTATTGTGTTAAACAAGTGGTGTAATTAACATGTATTAATGTAGAGTCAGCTAGATGCTTGTCTCACCTACTAAGTTAATGTTCAGAACTGCTACAGAGCATGTGAAAGTCCGGAATGGTCAGCTGTTGTAGCAGAATCACTGCAAGTCTCGCGGCAATGAAGGCAGGAGACAGCGAAGCAGGGATGGCGGAAGCTGGTCGCGGCTGAGGCTTGGTGCGCCGCGTGGCGGGGCAGATGGAGCGCTGGAGTGTTGGCCGCGCCACTAGCAGGGCAGGCAGATCAGCTCACTCTCGCGATGATTTGTACAGCGTTCCCTGGTCCTCACCTCTTGTAGACAGGGACTGTAATCCTCGTTGTAGTTGGTTTCTCTATACAGGACTGAGTTATGGTTTCACAACTCAGTATTGGGTTGTTGGCGGTGACGGTTATGACGATGTGCGTATGTGTGTGTGTGTGATGCAGGGATATCTTGGGTGGTGGGTCGGAGGTAAGAAGCCCTTAAGTAGAGAGTTATAAGAGTCAACCTTGACAGGCAAGAGAGATACGAGTGGGAGCGTGAGCTGTAAACACAGCCGCTGTTTTGGTTTGCATTTTGCACACGACAGCGAAACAGTGTAGCTTGCTCGGTCCGACTACCACTTCACTCCTTCCTTTCTCTAAGGCTTTCGTTCACTCACTCCGTTCCACAATGTTTAGTGTTTTTCACTCAGCTACTTTTCACGTAGGTTTTTTGAGTTTTTAGGCAAAGTTTTGCACATAGGTTGATCCCACCGCTGCCACCATTATGTTACCAGCACGGCTGTAATATTTACCGACACCGATAACATATAACTGTTGAACTACTAGTCGAAGGCAGGTAGCGTCGACTCACTGGCAGGGTGAAGACAGGCAGAAGTTCCACAGGTAATCTGGCAGGTAATGAGTGCCAGATGTAGTACTTCAGGAGCAGCAGCGTTTTGTGGTCGAGCGGCAAATAATTTATATTAGTTTTTTGGTTTATAGGAAAGTATACTCCGTGTTGTGGCTTAAGTGTATTAAGTTATTAGTTTATACAATCTTATGTACACGGTGAATAAAGGCGGGTCACTAAAGGAAAAGACACGGCCTAAAAGTCTTTCACCAGTTTGTTCACCCGTAAATCACCAGAGTCAATCACACACAAGAGTCACGGCACACACTTGTCAACGTCACGCCACCCAAGGAAGATCTGAGGTGCCACGCGCAGGCAAGCACCTCAAGGCGTGGTGGTGTTGCAGCTAATGACACGAAAAATTACTTATACATTTTGTGGTTAGTAAAGTGTGTTAGTGATTGAAGTGTATTTTATTAAAATGGCCTAAAATTAATGTTAGTAGTTTTAGCATCTTTCAAGGTTCAGGAGTACATTACATGATTTACTGTATGGCAACTAAAAACAGACGCGTCTAAAGTCTAACAGGACAGGTATCTAGCCTGTACGAGACGGGACGAACGTACTAATGATGCATACAAAATACAGAATAAATCAGAATATAGAAATATATCTCTACCTAACCAGTGCGCCTTACAGCACTACATTCTCTGCCGTCAGTGGACGTCCAACCGGACGCCTATTCAACGTCCATTTATCATCCACAATTGTCCGCCGTATCTATCTACAGTCCTCTAGTCGTTCGTGGTGGTTGATTTTGAAATATGGAATCATTGCATTAAAATTTTTACTGTACAGTAAACTATAGATGATTTTCATTATAAAAATGGCCATAGAGATTATTGAGGTGTCTGGATATGTTGGACGCGTGTTGAACGCTAGTCTTTTCAGCATCCTCACAGCATCTGTATTGTCCGTTACCGGTAGTGAACGTATACGGTGTTAAGTGGGAGGGAAGTTCCCTCTAGTCCAGTCAGTCACTCAGTCAGTACTCAAGACTGAGTCAGTAGCGTTTCGGAAACCATGATTCGTTGTAAGCATGCCAATTGCTTGTTCTCTCTCTCTCTCTCTCTCTCTCTCTCTCTCTCTCTCTACTTTTGATAAGACGTCTAAAGGTATGATTATATAGAGATTTAAGTTTGTCATTGAGCATGGGGAGTTTTCAGAGCTAATCCACCAGATGTCACCGCTGCTACATGTCCCTTGCTGACATTAGCTAAATTATTGTTATATTAAATCCCAGGCAGAAACAGACGCATAGAACATTGATTACGATGATACCGTTAACATTCTGCAACTACTTTTAAGTATCTTGTATGGATAATTTCGGGAAAAGTTGGTCAAAATATATATATATATATATATATATATATATATATATATATATATATATATATATATATATATATATATATATATATATATATATATATATATATATATATATATATATATATATATATATATATATATATATATATATATATATATATATATATATATATATATATATATATATATATATATATATATATATATATATATATATATATATATATATATATATATATATATATATATATATATATATATATATATATATATATATATATATATATATATATATATATATATATATATATATATATATATATATATATATTTATTTATTTATTTATTTATTTATTTATTTATTTATTTTTTTTTTTTTGTGTGTGTGTGTGTGTGTGTGTGTGATTATCTTGTAATACTGCTATCAATATTGTTACGGCGGAGCATGGAAGGGTGGTAGGTACTTGTTGGAGTGAAGTGGTATTGAGAGAGAGACAGGAAGTGGGCACCGGATGTGCATGGCCATGCACGTGGATAAAGCAACGGTGATTGGCTTAGAGGTGAGCCAATGGCGGCATTGCAAGGGGGGGGGGGTTGGCTGTATTTAAGCCGCTGTCTCTTTCTCCCCGCTCTGTTGGCCTGGTTGCTTGCTGGTGGCCGGTCCCCGCTCTCGGCGTCTACCCAGTCCTGTGTGAGGATAGTCTGGTCCTCTGGTGCTCCTGTTCCCGCAAGCTTGAGTGAGTTAGTCTTGTCCTCCGTATCAGCGCCCGCCCTGTGTATTAGTCTGTCACTGCCTGTTATATACTGTGTTATATCCAAGTAAACGTAAGAAGCTGTGCCAAGTGTTTCCTGTTTCCTGCCTGTGAATTGTCTACCTCGCTTCCCTCGCTAGTCACGGACCTTCGTCAACGTTATCCCTGTGCCACCCCGACCTGAATGCTGTCCTGGTCTGTCGCTGAGAGTAAGTGATTTACAGTTGCGGCTGTGGAAGCTGGAAGTAAGAACCTTGAGTGCCCTGCCTTGCCCTGTGGTTGCTGGGTGTGGGTGGTGTTCATAACAATATCTTAAATACGGCATACTACTTGTCTAAAATCTGTTGATTTAGACAATGAAAAAGGTAAAATTTTTAACTGTACAATATAGTATGACCCAGTTTACTTAGCAACATTGTGATATATGGATATGATTACTTTCGTGGGAATTTCAGCATCGCTTTCATCAAGATCAAGAAGTGGCAAAACAAGAGAGCAAAGATTAAGCATATCATTGGACACCTGTAGAGAGAGGAGAGAGAAATATGTGAAGCTTTCCTCCTCCTCATGGCATAGTGGCATGGACATTACAGCGGGAATTAACTATTTGTCCAACAGTGTGTTTGTAAAGTTAAACAGATGGCCAGCCCAGGTTGGGTTAGACAGCAACATTCTCGCCAGGATACTCGAGTTGCCTTTTCTAAATTAGAATTGTTGTTTCCATATACCAGTAAGTTGCTCTGTGTGGTTTGGGCTTTTAAGTGACACACACACACATGTTGTCTTCATGTTCATGTGACCAACAAGAGCCTTAATGCCAATTCACAAGAAAATCAACTTATATACATTTGTTCATGAATAGGGTTTAATTTTGCCTGTGTTACTACTTAGAAGGAATTATGTAGAAAAATATATCATAACAAATTATTGCATCTCTGTGTTTATAAAATGACACTGTAGGTATGTGCTGCCACCTGGTGAGAATCACTAGTTTTGAAAACTTCTCATTAATTATTAAAAAAAAAATTGCCTGGCCAGTTAACCTAGCCGTTTCATAGCTGTACCACACTGCCTATTTCAATCAAGCATCCTCATATTACCGTTCAGTATCAAGAAAAACAAGACACCATCGTTTTCCTGATAAAATCCTGCATATCATATCAGTAGGGGTTTAGAGGAGGGAAGGAGAGGAGGAGAGAAGAAGGGAGGGATTGGAGGAAGAGAGAAGTGTTGACGCCGCCACGTCTGGCAATTTGAAAACGGCGGTTGAAGACCCGGAAGGAGAGTCCCGGGAGACAAGGGAAGAAGGGGTGCTCGAGGAATTGTTGCCAGATTCGCTAGTCATACATTATTGCAATTATTATTATTATTGTATACATTATTTCATATAATTTTGTTTACTTATATTACTACTGCTGCTCGTGTCACTGGTACTGGTGCTGGTGCTGCTCTCTCTCTCTCTCTCTCTCTCTCTCTCTCTCTCTCTCTCTCTCTCTCTCTCTCAATTCAATTCGGCCCAGCTGTGGCAGTGCGCGGGTCGTGCGTTACCTCGTCCTGCTACCCACCACAACAATAGCGGGTGTTTCAAACTCACCCTACCTGCCTGTAGCAAGCTTCCTCAAGAATGCAGATTATTATTCTACGCTACTATGGCTGAAGGAGGTTCCATTGCAAGCACTACTGTATTGGGGGATTTGATGCTGTCCAGCAGTGATTCTGATGACCACTACTCAAGTATGGACGATGATGCTGGATTCCATGAGGTGATCAGCATTGCGGAAAAGAAGAGGAGGCGCGATGCAACAAGACTAAGTGAAGACAGTGATACCTGCAAGATGCAGGGAGGTGATTCACGTGGTACCTCCTTGGGGATGGACGCCTCCTGCAGGAAGAGGATTGGCCCGAGATACCCTGTTGCAGCTCACTCTCGTCTGAGCGACAATGATAGTGAGGATGAGAGTACTCCAGGACCTAACCAGGTGGACAGAAGATTGCAAGAGCAGAGTGGTAGTGGGCAGGAGCCGAGTCGTAGTGGTCAAGAGCCGAATCGTGGTGGAAGGCAGAGGCTGTATTTTCCTCTCACGGAAGGCTTAGACTACAACAAAAAGCTCCAGTGGACAGTCAAGCTTTGTAAGTACCATAAGGATTTTGAGGTTTTGTTCAAGGATGGAAAACACAGGCCATATGTAACTGTTAAAGATGAGCATGCTGTGGATTTTTTAACAACTGAAGGTTTTGATGGCCTTGTGATGGAGAAACCTGATGGAAGGGAGAAGTGCCACAAGGTTATCATATATGATGTTCCAACCCTTGAAGATCCTGACGACCTTTCATTTCATGAGAGATTTGTGTGGGTTAAGAGACGTGTAGTGAAACTGAAGGATGCAGTTTCCCCTAAGCCTCAGCTTGTTGCTTTGATGAAAGGGTCACTCCCTGAGAAGGTGTTTATTCCTTGCCTTGGATATAGGCATGTCTCTCTTTATAATGAAACTCCTGTTCTGTGTTATAAATGTAGTAAATGGGATCATATGCAATACAAGTGTTACAATGATTTCCGCTGTAGGTTCTGCGGTAAAAATCATGACTCCAAGGAATGTATTGCTAAACTGAAGGAAAATGTCAAGATTGTACCAACCTATTGTAATTGTGGTGAGAGTCATAATGCTAACTCATGGCATTGTACAAAGAGGCCCCAAAGAAACCGTCGCAATAACTGACGTTAAGGCAAGCGAACCCGCTAGACATGTACAGGTGTTACAGAGTTCACAGCCAGTTAATGTGTGACAGGAAAGGCTTGAGCAAAAGCAGGCCTCTATACCAGGAAATGTAACAGACCAGCTAGGTACAGTTCCTCCCACACCACAGGTAGTTCATGTTCATGAGGATGTTTCTTTGAGGAAAGAAATTGATGATGGCTGATTTACAAAAGCAAATAGTGGAATTGCACACAGTAATCATGAGGCCTAGCTCTCATGTTGATACTGCTGTGAATTCTACTAAGGAAACTGTTGTGAACACCACTTTAGAAACTAATGGATCCAATAATAATGTTGCAATGTCCCAGGAGAACAATCTACTAGTTGTCACTAGTGAAGTGACCTGCTGGACTTAATCAGGGCCTATGTGGATAACCCAAAGGGTAAAGTGAAATAAAAATTGTTAAAGGTTGCCACATCTGTGGGGAATAAGGTTCAGCAAAATGGAAGTTAGAAATCTGTGCGTACTATCATGGATTTCACTTCACAACCATTTAACTGACGTCACTGGTAGTCAACGGCATGCTCGCATCGCAAAGACCCGTCAGTTCGATGCTGGCAACACCTGGCAACACCTGCCTTCCTCCCTGTTGCCGTTCTCCGTCCTTGTTTTGCCTCGTCGCCGGCTTTCTCTACGGAGTTTGCTGGTAAGCCCTCACAGTCCTGCAGGCTGATAGCTTTTATGGCTTTTATGGTTCTTTCCTGCATATATATATATATATATATATATATATATATATATATATATATATATATATATATATATATATATATATATATATATATATATATATATATGATCCAAGGACATATATACGGACTCGTTGTGTGACCGGGGTTTTCGTTACCTTAACAGATGTCGGACCGAGAGAAGCCTCTAGAAACGCCACGGCGTTCTTCCTCTGACAGGAAGCGGCGAGAGCGGGATTCGGTGGAGGACCATGCCAAGAGGAACAAGGTTTCCCTACACGACAGTTCTGTGGATGTAGTACAGCAGACTGCGGGACAAGCTTGTCCTTCGCCGCCGCATGTCGCCGGCCCCAGTGCTGTAAACACGCCCGAGGCGCTACCCACGGACGACAGTTATCGTCAGCTGACTGCCCTGCTTAGTGGGTTGATTCAGAAACTGGATGACCGTACCACTGTTTCTCATGGGCGACCAGAGAGTTTTGCCAGTTTTTCTGGTTTTCATACCTTGTCCGCCTCTGAGGAAGAAGATGGGAAATTGCTGAGTGTGTTCCTGACCCCCTCGAAGGGCTGGATAACGTCTGCTCCGACCAGCCTGACCACCATGACTCAGACGAAAGTGCCGTTTTCCTCAAAGCTCTCGAAGACCTCTCTGAGCACTTCTCTAGTGAGGAGGAGAAGGGCGAGCCTTTGTCCGGGCGGTTAGCCACTATCCTCAACACGGGCCTCAGACGCCGCCCTTCGCCTGAAGGCACAAAATCAACTTGTGCGAAAATAAAGTTACCCAGCAATGTGCCGAACCTTAAGGTTCCGGTGACCAACTCAGCTGTCACGAAAGCCATGAGCTTGGGTGGTAAGCTTGTGGACACTCGGCTTTCACATACTAATGGGCTGCTGGCCAAGGCCTTGGTTCCTATTGCCATGTGCATAAGTGATATTGGGGATAAAAAAGCTAAACCCCTTTCTTCCTACCTAGAGGGCTTGAATAATAGCCTCAGACTCCTTACTTCGGCAGTAAATTACATTAACCATCTCAGGAAGGAAGTAGCACGGATTCATGTGCATGACTCGGCTCTTGTGGAACTTTGCAAATGGGAATGCGAAGTAGGAACAGATGAGCTGTTCCCCTTTGATGTAGCCAAGAGGTGCGAGGACATACACAAGACCAATAAACTTGGGAGGCCCTCTTTTCGTTCGCCCTTCTAAGGCAAGTGGCAGGCGTTTTCCCCAGCACAGATACTCACCTCGGCGCCCTTACCAAGCAACAGTCCAACATCAGGTCCCGCTATCAACAGCCGAGGCCTTTTTTAGGCAAGCGGACTTCACAAACCCGGGGAGCACCTCCACTTCAAAGACCACAATAACTCCACTTTCGGTGAGTGCCATGCTGTCTGATTTAGTTAACACTCCAGACAACTTTGTTGGGGGAAAAATTTTCTTTGCTAAGGACCAATGGTAATCTCTCTAAGGATAAATGGGTCTATGATGTGGTTCGTGGGCGACTCCTTGACCTTGTTGATGTACCCATACAGTGTAGACCTCCAAAACCCCTAAACGTTTCAGTGTCTGATCAAAGAGCTTTGGATGCTGCTCTTGCTAAGTTCTTAGACCAGAAGATCATAGAAAAATGCTCACCAGAGGACAGAGGCTTCATTTCTAATGTTTTCCCTATTATCAAAAAAGATTGATCAGCTAGAGTTATCCTTAATTTCAAAGAGCTTAATGATCATGTTCCACATATTCATTTTAAATTGGATACTCTGAAACATGTGTTATGCCTAATTGAGCCTAATTTCTTTTTCATAACTATGGATTTCAAGGATGCATATTTTTCAGTTTATGTTAGACCAGAAGACAGGAAATGGTTACAGTTTCTTTGGTATGGTGATAAGTATCAATTCACTTGTCTCCCTCAGGGGTTATCATCGGCACCTCGGATTTTCACAAAACTTTTGAAGCCAGTCCTCTCACACCTAAGGACTCTAGGTGTTATGGTTATTTGTTATTTAGATGATTGCATTTTATGGCTCCATCCAAGCGTGAATTGAGAACTAATGTGCATTATGCCTTACATTTGTTTGACTCCTTAGGGCTCACGATAAATGTACAAAAATCGGTGCTTATTCCTTCTCAGGAGATTGAGTTTCTGGGGGTGATCTTGAATTCCTCCGATATGACTGTTACCCTAACACAGCGTAGGAAAGAGCGAATTAAGACGCAGGGCTCGCTTCTCCTTCAAAAGCAAGTGACTTTGCTTGACCTGTCATCTTTTATCGGCTTGATGGGGGCGTCTGCCCTTGCTGTAGAGTTAACTCCTCTCAGGTATAAATACTTAGAGATTATACGCAACCTTGGACTTGCTAGGCATCAGGGTGACTACAATTCCCATATTTTACTGGACGATCATGCTCTGGAATTGATTCAATGGTGGATAGAGAATATAGATTCTCAGGTAAAATCCTTACGATCTACTCACTATGCTATAGAACTTTTTGCAGATGCTAGTTTGACTGGTTGGGGTGCAACCATGGGAGATGCTAAAACTGGGGGTCACTGGGCTCATGATGAGCTTGACCATATAAATTACCTTGAATTAAAGGCAATTTTATTTGGCTTGCAATCACTTGGGAAGACCAGCAGTGGGACTCATGTACGCATCCGCTCGGATAATACCACAGCTGTTCCATGTGTTAATCGAGTCGGTAGTACCAAACAAAGACTAAATGACTTAGTAGAACAGATTTTTGAATGGGCCTGTTCAAGGGGCATTACTTTGTCAGCACAACACATTCAGGGGTTACACAATGTTGAAGCAGACCGGGAATCTCGAGTAAAGAATCTAGATTCAGAATGGATGTTACGGCCCCATATTTTTGACAGGCTGTGTCAGAGGTTTTTACACCTGATATCGATCTTTTTGCCACTCGTTTAAATGCCCAGTTATCAAATTATGTTTCCTGGAAACCGGATCCATCTGCAATGCACACGAATGCCTTCACTATGAACTGGTCCAATAAAAAATTATATATCTTTCCACCTTTCAGTATAGTGTCCAAAGTCCTCCAGAAACTGCGGGAAGACAAGGCAATGGCAATAATGATTCTCCCGCTGTGGCCGACCCAAGCATGGTTCCCTGCTGCTCTCCAGATGCTTACAGAACCTCCTGCCCTACTTCCTCGCTATTCGCTTTACCTGCCTCAACAGCCGACTCTCGTGCATCCTCGGGGTCAGACTCTGGTCTTAACTGCGATGGTGTTATCAGGACGTCCTTTACAAGTCAGGGCATTTCGTTGCCTGATTTTTACTTAGGTCTTGGAGACCCAGCACAAAGATACAATATGGGCCTCATATCACAAACTGGTTGTCATTTTGTGTCTGCCGGGAAATTAATCCTTTTCAACAATCTTTAAACATGTTATTAGATTATCTCCTCTCCGAATTTAACAAAGGCAAGGGGCGAAGTTACAGCTCGATGAATACTATCCGCTCAGCTATCTCGGCAGTTGCTAGTATACATGGGAAGCCCGCAGGACAGCACCCGTTGGTTACTAGGTTCATGAAGGCAGTGTTTCAGGAGAGGCCAAATTTTTCTTGTTCCCATACCACCTGGGACCCACAGTTGGTCCTAAACTTCATAGTTAGCCTGGGACAGAATAGCACGTTGCCACTCATTCAGCTATCTAGAAAGCTACTGATGCTGATGCTTCTGACCTCTGGCCAACGTGGCCAGGAACATGAGTCTATCTCCCAGTAGAATTTCCTTTAGTATAGGAGATCCATTAAAGACTACAAGACCTGGACACCACCTATCCCAGTTGATTTTCGAGGCCTATGCTCATGACAGGAAGCTGTGTGTTGTTAGTACGATTCATCATTATTTAGACAGAACGAAGGATCTTAGGGGCACTGTCACTTGATTTTTTCTGACAACAAAACCGCCTATAACTTCAGCTTCGCGTGATACGTTGCATCGTTGGACGCATGACATGATGAAATCTGCCGGCATTGACCTCAATATTTTTTTGCCTCATTCTACCAGGTCAGCCTCCACCAGCAAAGCAGCAGAAAAACTTCCTCTGTCTACGATTCTCTCTACTGCTGGGTGGTCCAGGGAATTTACTTTTACCTCCCATTACAAGAGACCCATTGTAAAACAGAGCGACTTTGCACGGGCGGTTCTGCCATAGGCATACAGACGTGTTTTTTGTCACTACAAATGGGCACATGTTAGCAAGTTGTGTTTCAGTTTTTGTGTTAATTATCTATTCCTTGTACCCTTTGGGCATTATGTTCATGCTATGGTGTTTTTCCAGTTATTTGGGTTAATTAAAAATTTTCTTTGTGCTTTTTGGGCAGTTATGTTCTTGCCATGTGTGCTATTATGTTTCCTGTCTATTGTTGTCTTTGTTGGACATTTTTTTTATGTATTCCAGCAGCTTTGTCCTTTGTTAGACATTTTTTGTGTTAGTACCATACAGCTTTGTCCTTTGTTGGTTTTTTCCAGGGGGGAAATTTGGCCATGATTTACTTCTTGGTTGAATATACTTTTGTGCTTTGCATATATGTTTTGTTTTGTTTGCTTGTTTCCCTTGGTTGTTGCTTCGTATGTGTTACTTCTCACTATCCCGTGAGTTCCAGCTTTTACCTGTTGATGCTTTATGTATGTTTTGTGTTTTCCTTGATACTTCCTATTATAATACAGTTGCTGGAAATTGCTGGAAACTGCACCTGTTATGGGTTTCTTCAGTTTGAGAGATCACTCTAAAGTTCTCGTTGACTACCAGTGACGTCAGTTAAATGGTTGTGAAGTGAAATTATAAAATTAAACGAATACTTACCAAGTGTGAAGTTTGATTGTAATTTTACGAACATTTAACCGAGTCACTGAGGTAGTAAACGCCCTCCCTCCCCTATCCCTTTGCGTGTGAAGGTCTTTTGGTACTGTATGTTATGCTTCTGTCTGATCCCTCAAACCTGTTCTCTGAAATACTGACGGGTCTTTGCGATGCGAGCATCTCGTTTACTACCTCAGTGACTCGGTTAAATGTTCGTGAAATTACAATCAAACTTCACACTTGGTAAGTATTCGTTTAATCTTATAAATATTAACAGTTTACAGAAACGGTCTACTGATGTACATGCCTATGTTCTTGAAAATAACATTGATGTAATAACACTACAGGAGGTTGGTATGAAAACAGATTGCTTGACCTTACGAGGATATCAACGCTTTGAGCTTTCAGCTGATCTACGTACTAACACAAGAGGTTTAGTCACATACATCAAAAGCTGTATTCCTGCCACCCTCCACTCTGCTTATAAGGTCAATGGTACGGAGGTAATGTGTGTAAACGTTCGCGTTAAAGATTGTGTGGTGATTATTGTTAATACGTACATTCATGCAAATATGCTAAGATCTGAGGATCTTCCTGATTGTGTATTTAGTGATAAAAATCTTTTGGTTGGAGACCTAAATGCTGGGCATAGGAGTTTAGGTAGCTTCTTTGGCAGCCAGAATTCCAATGGTTTTGCTCTGTGTGACATTCTTGATGCCTTTGGGAATGTACAGGTATTAGGGAATGCTAAACCTACTCATGTCAAAGGTGGCAGACTTGATTATGCTCTTCTTTTTAATATGAATGAAGTTCAAGCCTCTGCAGATATCCTGCATGAACTGGTGAGTGATCATTTTGCTTTAAAGGTAACTCTTGGGCTTGATAAGGTGTGTGGTCCTTCCACCAGGGCAAGGTACAGGCTGTAGGATGGCCAGCATAGGCAACTGATTAATAAAGTAAAATGCTTGGTACCAAGATTACAAACACTCTGTCCATAATGTTGATCAGTTTTATGAAGCTCTGTTGCAAGTAATTGACCATACTTTAAGTAAGGCTACCATTCGGCAAACTCGTTCAGGTAGGAGATATAAGTCAGCTTACTTTACTGATAAGCAAGTTAAGGGATGGAACACATTACTTAGGAAAGCACAGAGTCGATGAAGTAAAAATCCTTGTGATATCCAGAGTGGGACAGCCATGCTTGAAATCGCTAAATGTATGACGGATGTGAGACAACAAGCACGTACCAGGTATTGGAATAATTTCCTAGAGAGCATATCTAAGACGAAGAATTTGACAAGCATATGGAGGGAGGTTAACAAAGTAAGGGGTATACGGAGTACAACTATTGCTCATCCTGATCCACAAGCTAAAACCAGCGAACTTATAGATAAGTGGGCTCATGCCTCCAGCATTGCGAGTTTGCCTGACAATATTCAGGAATGTCTGAGACGTTACCAATCCGGCAGAAGACAGTTGTTTAATGTCCAAACTGAACTTTTAGATGATTCATGTGTACCAATCACTAAAGATGAACTCCTGCTTACTATAAAAAAGGGGAAATCAACAGCTCCTGGACAGGATGGGCTCACCTATGATATACTAAACCATCTTGTTGTCATGGAAATCAGTCCCTTATTGGACTTATTCAACATGTCTTATGAGACAGGAAAGCTGCCAGAGCAGTGGAAGGTTGCCCTTATCCATCCCATTCCCAAAGGAGATCAAGATTACCGGCCTATATCACTAACTTCTTGCATGTGCAAAACGATGGAGAGAATTGTCTTAATCAGGTGGTTGTATAAATTAGGTGATCTTATGTCTGATAATTTATTTGGTTTTATCAAAGGTAAAAGTACAACAGATTGTGTTATAAAGTGCCTGAGCAATCCCAACATTCACTGCAGAGTTTTTGTGGACTTAGAGGGTGCATTTGACAAGGCAAACCCAGATGTTATTCTTGAGGCACTGGAAAATAAAAGCATCAAGGAACGCTTGCTCAGATGGATTGGGGACTATTTGATCGGATGCAGAGCAAAAGTTTCTTTTCAAGGCACTGAATCTGAAGAGAAAAGTTTTGAATTAGGCACCCCACAAGGTGATGTTTTAAGTCCAACACTTTTCAATATATTAATGGATCAAATAGGTAGACACACTTTTCCTCATGGCACTCAAGTCTTGATGACATCCTGCTGCAATGTGTTAATGAAAGGGTTATGACTCGGGCACTTGCTGAACTTGATTACTTGTGCTTACGTCTGGGGTTAGTGGTGAATGTAGGTAAGACCAAATTCCAATCAAGAGATGTGACTGACAGAGTTCTGATGCTTAATGGACAAAGGGTTGAAAGAGTTACTAATTGTAAGATTAAGCGAGTACTTCCCGGTACGAAGGTTGATCGTAATTTCACGAATGCCATTTAACCATTTAACTGCGTCACTGAGGTATTAAACAAGATGCATGCGGCGCCAGTCTCCCGTCAGTCATTCAAAGGAGGTTTGAGGAAGAGACGAACTACAACGTAAGAGTACGAAGGAACAGGGAAGGGTAGGGCGGGCGTTTAATACCTCAGTGACGCAGTTAAATGGCATTCGTGAAATTACGATCAATCTTCGTACCGGTAAGTACTCGCTTAATCTTACAATTTCACTTCAACAAGCCATTTAACTGACGTCACGAGGTAGTCAACGAGAGCTTTAGAGTAATTCCTCAAACCTACCAAACCAAACTTCGTAGGTAAAGAAAAATGAGTATACCAGTAAACCCCAAAAAGGACATTTATTTAGAAAAAACA
Source organism: Portunus trituberculatus (assembly GCF_017591435.1). Lineage (NCBI taxonomy): Eukaryota > Metazoa > Arthropoda > Malacostraca > Decapoda > Portunidae > Portunus > Portunus trituberculatus. The sequence continues at coordinate 9,420,343 of NC_059289.1, read as the reverse complement.
AGCACACAAACAGAAAGCAAAGCATCAATGGCATGTACTCGGCAGACCATAATCCCAACATGAAAAAATTTACATGGGTAACAAAAAAGAAAAAAGAAAAATGTCGCATTATGCGCACCCAAAAAACATTAAGTACCTCGTACATGTCTGCACAATACATAGTATACAAAAAACAGAGCAAAATAAGAGCATTATCTAACTAGGCAAGACAGCTTTCGCACAGAGGCCCTGTTTCGTGACAAGCCTCTGGTAGTACTTTGCGAAGGTTGATGCACTGGACCAACCCACAGTGGAGAGGATGGTGGAAAGAGGCAGGGACAAGGCAGCTTCGCTAGATGAAGCAGACCTGATTGAATGGGGTGAGAAAATAGAAAGGTCAATACCCGCAGCCTGCATAACATCTCGTGCCCAGCGCCTTATAGTGTCCTGAGAGGCCAATCTTATAGGAGGCACGGTGGTTAGAAAAAAGCCAGTGATCGATCCCCTAGAGGCTGAAGTTCTGTCTAAATAACTGACAACCGCGGTGCAAACACACAACCGGCTGTCTGGGGCATAGGCTTGAAAAACAATCTCAGAGACATGGTCACCCGGCCGAGATGTTTTTAGAAGATCCCCAATCCGAAAAGAAACTGAGGTCTCAGAAACAGTCATATTCCTAATGTCTAAGAAATGTAAGACCTGACTACGCTGACCAGATAAAAGTAACATGAGCATAGTCAGCTTCCGGGACAACTGAATGGTTGACAAGGAGTCATTTGGCCCCAGGCCTTTTATGTAGGATAAAACCAAATCTGGATCCCAAGTACTACGGTAACGAGGAAGGGAGGGTCTCTCCTGAAAAACTGCCTTCATAAACCTACTAACTAAGGGATGTTGGCCTGCAGGTTTGTCAGCAGAGATGGCTGAGCGAATGGAATTAACAGTACTGTAACCACGTCCCTGGCCCCTATTAAATTCTTGTAAGAGAAAGTCTAAGAAGACATTGACAGATGGTTGAAATGGATCAATTTCCCTGCAGACACAAAACGACATCCATCTCTGGAGATGTGACCCATATTGTGAAATTGTACCCCTTCTCCAAGATTTAAGGAGGAAACTGGCAACATCCGGCGAAAGGCCTTGGTTCTCAAGGGATTGCCTGACAACAACATGGCCGTTAACTTTAGAGCCCGCGGATGTACGCAGGATGGGTTGGCCAGAGCGGCAAGATCGTCAGCAGCGTTGCCTTGTCCTCCCGAAGCTTCTTCAGCAGTCTGCCTATGATCCTGAAGGGTGGAAAGGCATAGAGGTTCTTATCAGCCCAGTCAATTGCAAAAGCATTAGTACTGAAAGCATAAGGGTCTGGTTTCCAAGACACATATTTAGGCAACTGGGAATTGAGTCGCGAAGCAAAAAGATCAATCTCTGGCATGTAAAAGGCACGACAAAGGGAACGAAAAATAGAAGGTTTAAGCATCCATTCACCATCTAAATTCCTAAGTCGAGATGCACTATCGGCCACCACATTATCGAGTCCCTTTACATACTGCGCGGACAAGGTAATTCGTCTCGACTCAGCCCATGCAAAAATATCCTCAATAACAGAGTTGAGAGATAATTTTGTGCTACCGCATCTGTTGATGCAGGTAACAGCAGTGGTGTTGTCGGACCTAAGACGGATGTGAGTTTGGCTATAGTCCTTGCAAAGAGATTGTAACCCCAGTAAGATGGCCTTAAGTTCTAAACAATTAATATGATCAAGTTCCGTATGGGCCCAGTGACCACCTGTAGTCAAGTTACTAACTGCCGCCCCCCACCCAGTAAGGCAGGCATCAGTGTGAATCTCAAATTGAGGGGGACAAGAGAGCAACGACCTTGAAAGGAAATCGACGTTATGAATCCACCAAGTTATTAAGTCCCTGGAATGAGCATCTAAAACGACTGTAGAGTCATAATTTCCAAAGTGCTGAGAGAGTCCCTTATTTCTAATTATCTCAAGGTATTTATATCTAAGAGGGGCAAAGTTAACTGCAGGAGCAGAGGCCACAGTTAGGCCAATAAAAGAGGCCAAGGCATGTAGAGTGACCTCCCTTTCAGCAAAAACAAACCCTGCTCCTTGATACGGTCTCTTTTTCGGGAGGGCAAAGTTGCAGTCATGCTCACAGAATTTAGGACTATGCCAAGAAATTCCACCTCATGAGTAAGAACCAAAACAGATTTGTCAACATTAACTGTTAGCCCCAAGGAATCAAAAAGTGTTATGGCATAGCTCACGTTTGCTTCCAGTTCCTCCACCGATGCTGCAAGGAAGATGCAGTCATCCAAATAGCAAGATACAGTTATCCCAAGTTTTCTCAGATGAGATAAAACTGGTTTGAGCAGCTTAGTAAAAATACGGGGAGCAGAAGTCAACCCTTGGGGAAGGCATGTAAATTGAAAATGTTTACCTCTCCACATAAAGCGGAGCCATTTCCGCTCCACAGGCCTGACAAACACAGAAAAATATGCATCTTTAAAATCAATAGTCATAAAGAAACACATTGGTTGGATTAAATTGATCACATCTGCAATAGAGTCCATTTTAAAGTGCTCATATCTAACATATGCATTTAAGTCTTTCAGGTTGAGAATTACTCTGGCTGTACCGTCACTTTTAGGCGTTGGAAAAACATTAGAATAAAAACACTGTTCACCCGTGGGCTCACAACCTTCTACAACCTTATGTTCTATGAAGGCAAGCATAGCACTGTCCAATGCCCTTTGGTCAGCAGTAGATAACCTTATGGGTTTAGGAAAAGTCCCCTGAATAGGCAATCGAACAAACTCTAGGATGTAACCATGTACCACCCCATGAATCCATTTGTCCGTGGACAGTGCTTGCCACAAATGACTGGAAGCATAAATCCTACCACCCACAAAATAGTCTGTGGTATTACGGAGGGACAACACTTTTTCACCTACCGGATGTGGAGTTACTGGGGAACTCTGTAGCCCTGCGTCCCTCTCCCCTGGGACGCCCTGTGGCCTAAAAAGGCCTCTGTGCGGTCCTGTGTCTGGACTGGGGGTAGTGGGGCTTCCTGTTGTCTTGTCTGGGAAGAGCAGCATGTCTCCTGGCCCTGCCGTACTTGTAGGGTCGGAAAGCAGGCCTGCCCAGCCTTCTGGATCGGAGAATATCGTCACACTTCTTAATGACATCAAAGGGGAACAGGTCGTCTTTCCCTACCTCGCATTCCCACTTGCATAGCTCGGCTAAAGCAGAATCATTGGCATGAATACGTGCAACTTCCTTTCGTAATTGGTTTAAGTAATTAACTGCGGAAGTCAAAAGGCGAAGACTGTCATTTAAATCACTCAAATACGAGGTGATGGGCTTCCCTGTCTTCTCCCCAATATCGTTAACACACCGTGCAATGGGAACCAAGGCCTTGATTAGCACGCCATTGGTATGGCAGAGCCTGGTGTCTAAAAGCTTACCACCAACACCCATGGCTTTGGTAACAGCTGCGTTTGTCACAGGAACAGTCAAATTAGGCACATTGTTGGGAATCTTGATCCTGCTGCACACTGTTTTCACGCCGTCAGTAGAGGGGCGACGGCGAAGGCTAGCATTTAGAATAGAGGCAAGACGGTCCGACAAGGGCTCGCCCTACTTCTCTTCACCCTGAAAAATGCCAGAAAACTCGTCTAATGCCTGGAGAAACTCTGCACTGTCGGCGTCTGTACCACTCTGCTGCGCGGAACCAAAAGCGTCCAGATCATCCAAAGGGTCTGGCAAACACTCAGGAATCTCACCATCCTCGCCCTCAGACGAGAAAGGTCATGAAAACCACCAAACCCGCTCTGGGAAGCAGTAGTCTCGGTGTTTTTCTCCAGTTTCTCTATTAAACTATTCAAAAGGCAGCTCAAACGGTCGTAACCTTCACCCGTGGAAGCACTATTTACACTATGGCTCGGCCCAGCAACAGCCGGCGGCGGCGCACCATCGTCACCCTGCTGTTGAACAAAGCCAGCGTCATCCTTGCGTTTCTTAGATGCCTCACAAGGGAGAGCTTCCTCACGTCTCTGACGTTTTCTGTCTGAGGAAGACGAGGAACGCCTCGGCGTCTCGTGACTCTGGCTCTGATCTGCCATGACGGAACAACAGGATTTCTGGAGACGAAAAAACACAGTTAGGGTGCAATGCCACATACGATCCTCGGATCGTAAATTATCACCATGCCTCAGATAGCAGTGCTACCAGCGCTTGAAAAATTTTTCAAGATCTTGAAATATTTACCCTATCCTTGAAAGCTTGAAAAAAAAAAGTTAAAATTCCTAAAATCTTGAAAAATCTACAGTGACTACATAAAAGTCGCATAAGAGAGAGAGAGAGAGAGAGAGAGAGAGAGAGAGAGAGAGAGGATCAGCTGATGTCCAGCTGACGCGTACAATACACGTCCCACAGGCCACAGTGGCAGACACGCATTGACAGACTAGTCCTTCAGCTGGTGCCTTTGTTTTGCTTCGCTGGTGAGTGTATCTAGTGAATTGAAACTTAAAGAGTTTGTTATTCGTTATTGATATATTTCCACCCTATGTCATGGTGTATTATTCACTTAAAGACCCTTATTATTTGTCCCACGAGAACACAGTGAAGCTGAGTGTGCCATTCGAGGATTAGTGATAAGCAATTTGAGTCTCTGTAGCTAATGAGACTGATAAAAAATAACCACAGTGAATAGGGTGTAGCTACTTGTAGGTATAATGATTCTTAGTTTATTGCTCTCATGTGGTGTATTTGGTAAAATTGTTACTTGTTGTTGGTGGTGGAGGTAGCTATAACTAGCACTAATAAGGGCAGCACGTATGTACGAGTATTTGAAGGTACGCTAGTAAACTTACAATAAAGCAGAAATATAAGATAAAAAATATGTTGTAGGGACTAATCTTGAAATCAGTTACGTATTGTTAAGTTTATAGCACTGGTATCAGAAATAGAATCCGCCCATGAAAGGATTTGATCACAAAGCAAAAATTTTCCTGATTTTCTATCCACTTTCTGCATTACCTTTTTTTTGCAACTGGTCTTTTTTCAGCAATGGAGAGTTCTGATGATAATGAAATACCTGGTCCTAGTGAAAAACAATACAGCTCGTCTAATCCAGCTGCAGTTAAATCTGCACCCGAACATGCTGGTGCTGTTGCAGGTGTGTACACAAATAAAGTTTTTTTTTTTTTTTCATCACTGCTAAGGAGGTTATGCTTTCGTTTTTTTTTTTTTTTTTTTGTCTGCTTGTCTGTGAACAGGGTAATCCCACTCAACAGCTATGAAAGGATTTTACTGAAATTTTTAGGATGGTTGGAAACGAAGTTGGCGAGATTTTTTTTCATTAGGTATTAATAATTTTAAGAAATATGCCAACTGCGGGGAGACACGAGTCTCACGACTGCTTGACGGGTGGTCTGCGCTCTCTGAATGCTTTATATGTTATTTATTGTTTCTGACAATGTCTTTATGTCCTCTAGTATTTTCCAGTTTACAACATTTTGTTTCTGTGTCATTCGCAAGTGTGTGTGTGTGTGTGTGTGTGTGTGTGTGTGATAAGAGACAAAACACTGGTATTTTTTTACCGCATATGGTAATATATTTCAGATTCCGTTGCAGTTATTTCTGACGAGGAAGAAGAGCTAGATAACACCCCCAAAAAGAAGCGTAAATGGTACTTTCAAGGTTTTAACCAAGAGTGGTTGACGCATCCAGATTTGAAAGATTGGTTACAGATGCATCCGACTGACAAGAACAGTGCTGTTTGTAAAGTTTGTGATACAAAATTTAAGAATTCAAATAAGACAGCTCTTCTAGCTCATAAAGACTCAAAAAAACACCAGAAAAATTCTCTTGCTAAAAGATCCATCACTCAAATCCAGAGTTTCTTTAAACCAAAACAGGAGACAGTGACTCTGAATGATAAAATTGCTAAGGCAGAAGTTTTACTAGCAGGTTTCATGGCTGAGCACCAGATGCCATATAAACAAGCTGACCACCTTACTGAAACTTTGAAAGTCATGTTTCCAGAGTGTGAAGTTGCGCAACACATGACAATGAAACGCACTAAAGCTAGCTATATAATACAGGAAGGCATTGCTCATGAGGAGCGTAATGAGGTTGCACAAATATGTAGAAAGCAAAAGTTTTCCATTTTAATTGACGAGTGCACTGATGTTTCAGTTTCTCAAGTTTTAGCAGTTGTAGTAAGATACTTTGATGTAAAAACTGAGGAAGTAGTGGATGCATTGTTAGATACGGTAGAGGTAGATGATGGTAGTGGTGAGGCTTGTATCTCTTCCACAGAACAGCCTGCGAGCTTTGGAAGTGGTACAGAATGAGGCAATGCGAATCATATTAGGATGTGCAAGGACAACTAGAATTGACATTATGAGAATGGAACTGTATCTTCCAAGTATTCATTGTAGGGTTAAGGAGTTGGTCGTTGGTGCTGTCATTAGGATGACTAGAAGAGGGGATGATGCCTTAATATCCTTGGTGAACTCTTGTCAGAATTCCACTGCTCTGTTAAACTTAACAGTTATGGTAAAAGTTGTATGCAGCCTTGTGTGAGTATGGGGCAGTGCAATACTGTGCACCTTTAGAGAAAACTGATAGTCTTCCACCTTGGTTGCATCATACAATTAAAGTGGATATTTTACAATTGCATGCCAAGAAAGATGAACTGTGTTCTCTAGAGCTGAAACAAATTTTCTTATCTAAAATTAATGTTTTACCTAGATATAATGTTGTACATATGTATTGTGATGGGTCTGTTAGTGGTGATAAGGCTGGATGTGGTGCAGTAATTAGGGAATATTTTGAAGAGGGTGTCTATACTGATGTACATGTATCTAAGAGACTTGGGGATTTTTCATCTATTACAACTGCTGAACTACTAGCTATATATGAGGGACTGTTAGTTGCATCCGTGAAAGGTAAAGATATTTATGTCTTTGTTGATAGTCAGAGTGCTTTGTCCTCTCTTAACAGTTTTAATACTGTAAATGAGGCCTTGGTGGCTCACTGTAAAGCCATTGTCTTTCAACTAAAAGATGCTGGGCACATTGTGCAATTTATGTGGATACCATCTCATGTTGGTATTTGCCTCAATGAAACAGCTGACAAGCTTGCAAAGGAGGCACTAAATAAGACTTCCATAGATTCGGAAGCCACTATGAGTCTTAGTAGAATCAAGGGTGTCTTGATGAGTAGGCGGAGACAATGGGACTCTGAAATTATTGGCAAACTCATTGATAGTGGAAGTGAGAGTGTGAGACACTATGTAACTGTGTTTAACAACACCAATACTTGCTATGGGAAAACATCCCCTAGAGTGGACACTGTCATCATGAGACTACGGTTAGGGTACAAATATTGTTGGGAGTATGCCACCAGTCAAGATGGCATACTCTGCAAATTATGTGGTCAAGACAACTCTCACACTCTGCAACACTATCTATGTTTTTGTCCGAGAACTGAGGAGTTCCGGGATCTCCAAATCAGTGACGCAACTTTGCAAGCTTGTCACCTGATAAATAATAATATTGTGCCCAACATCTTAAAAAAGTACAAACGCTTTGCACCTAGGGTGTAATTTACTGTAACTATATGTACATATCTATATTTAGTAATATTATATCTATGTGTTACTACCTTTGTAAGGCCTCTCAAGGTCAGCTGGGTGGACATCCCAGCATGCTGGCTGCCCCCTTTGATTTTTATATCAATAAATTATTTGAATTTGAATTTGAATTTCTCTCTCTCTCTTTCTCTCTCTCTCTCTCTCTCTCTCTCTCTCTCTCTCTCTCTCTCTCTCTCTCTCTCTCTCTCTCTCTCTCTCTCTCTTTTTATTTAAAAGGTGGTTATGTATATTACATGGGACAGTTAAGTATGCCTATACTAAAGCTCATCCTTGCCATAGGTGAGCTATCTTAAAGCTTCTCTCTCTCTCTCTCTCTCTCTCTCTCTCTCTCTCTCTCTCTCTCTCTCTCTCTCTCTCTTTTTTTTTTATACTGATCAAATGTACAGGGAAAACAACTTCTACATTACATAAGAACGTTGTTTTTACAGACTAAAGGGTACAGGGTTAGTGCAACCTATCTTAAAATCTGACCCTGGTGATGTATATTACATTCTGTATGTACAACAATAACTTATATTGTAACACTGAATATACTACGTTCACTGTACATGAGTTACCCTTGCCTCAGTAACCAATGGTTCACTTGCACTTTAAATGTCTGAGTGTTTGTGTCACTGAGGTTTATCTCCTGTGAGGCCAACAGAGTGTTCCATTTTCTTGCACACGAGTTTCTATATTGTCTCTGGTGATGCCATGTCCTGCATCGGGTCAGCAGGAGCTCACCAGGTGTCTGGGTGACCATGCGGGTGGTGACCTGAGGGGAGCGTGCAGGCAGATGAAGCTCCTGCATGTGGCTCACTCTTTCCACCTGCACTTTGTACATCACCGTGAGTCCCGCCACGTCACGGCGATGCTGGAGGTTGTGGAGTCGTGGCTGCTGCCCAGCAGTGTCCCTGATAAGCCTTGCTGCTCGGTTCTGCAGGACTCCCCTGAGATGCCTCGCAAGTTTCCTCACTACTTACTCACTCGCTATCCCATTGATGTGGACCATCGTCTTGCTGAGCAGTTCCGGGGGGTTTACTCGTCTTGGCACTTCACTCAAAACAGTTCCCCCATCAACCGCATCTCTCTCTCTCTCTCTCTCTCTCTCTCTCTCTCTCTCTCTCTCTCTCTCTCTCTCTCTCTCTCTCTCTCTCTCTCTTTCCAGTGGCGCCACCAGGAGGTGGCCTGGGGTGGCCGCGGTCACCTCTTCAAATCTGCTGGCCACCCCACTGGCCAGTCACAAATATCGATTGCCAGTTTTATTTTTTAAGTGTTGCCAGCGCTTGAAAATTTTTTGAAGATCTTGAAAAATTAACCCTAACCTTTGAAAGCTAGAAAGAAAAAGTCTAATCCCCAAAACCTTGAAAAATCTACACCGACTGTATAAAAGTCGTATAAAATGTTAGAGAGAGAGAGAGAGAGAGAGAGAGAGAGAGAGAGAGAGAGAGAGAGAGAGAGAGAGAGAGAGGTGGCGCTGGCTCATCTGACGGCCTGACGCGTACAATACACGTAGTAATGTAACATCACATCAGTTGAGCAAACACCGTCTGTGCGTCGCCTTCAGTACGTTCTTCTGCTTTGCTTTGCTGGTAAGTGTATCCTACTAAAATTAAACTTAAGCGTTAATTAATCGTATTATTCTTTACAGATATATTTTCACCCTCTGGCATTGTGTATTATTTACTTAAAGACACTCATTATTTATGTCCCATGAGAAAATAGTAAAGCTGACTGTGCCATTCGAGGTGTGGTGTTGAGTAAATTGAGTAATCAGCAGCAGCAGCAGTAGTAGTAATTGTAGTAGTAGTAGTAGCAGTAGTAGTAGTAGTAGTAGTAGTAATAGTAGTAGTAATAGTAGTAGTAGTAGTAGTAGTAGTAGTAGTAGTAGTAGTAGTAGTAGAAATAGTAGTAGTAGTAGTAGTAATAATAATAATAGTAGTAATAGTAGTAGCAGTAGTAGTAAAAACAGTAGGAGAGAGAGAGAGAGAGAGAGAGAGAGAGAGAGAGAGAGAGAGAGAGAGAGAGAGAGAGAGATTTGAATGAGTTTTTTTTCCCTCATTTTAATTTCTCCAATAAACAAGGTTAGTAAATTAATACACAGCAAGTTAAAGATCCTCCTCCTCCTCCTCCTCCTCCTTATTTTCACCATAATCACCTAACACTTGTGAGCGGAGAGCGGTAGCGGGTAGCGGAGAGCGGAGAGCGGAGAGCGCAAGTGGACAGAGGGAGCGCAAGGGGATATGGGAGCCAAGAACGAGAAAAAAGGGTGCGAGCGGAGGAGCAGACTGCGTGGGTGGAAGATGAGAGAAAAAGAAAAAGCGCGAGTGGAATAGCTTACTTAGAATCTGAAGAGTCCGCTCCCCACTCCTCTGCTCTTATTTCGAACTTTTGGCGCTCGCACTCCTCTGCTCGCGATTTGGAAGTCCGCTCGGAGCGGAGGAGCGGAAGTAAGAGCGCTCTTGCCCACCTTTGATGTTTTACATGATGTGTACATGACCTCGTTCAGTCATATGTTTTCCCCAAGGACAGCTTCCCACCTCTCACCCAAGTCCACCAAAACTGGAAAACACTGTATTATCTAATTTGTATGTAAGATTTACCGTCTAAATTTTCGTGCCACGGTATGCCACGACTATTGGGAGTCTTTTTAAGGTCACATATATAGTAGGGAGCCTCGAAACATGTATATAAGAAGGAAAATAAGGAGCGTAAATGGGGCTTCCTATGTACTTTAAAGGGTGGCTGGTAATGTTTTAGGTGTAAGGGGGATAGGGGCAGCAGCGGACCAGTAGCGCTCTGGCTTCAGTTTTGTGACGTCATTCAGCCTCCTCTTATTCAATTAACCTCCCTTGATTCCGCCCGTCAATGGAAAGCCTCTTGTCCTATCCCGGAATTCTTACAGTTGTATTGAAATACTCATAATAACCTGGCTGATCATCTCTGCTATTTGAAAAAGGTGTTGATGAAAGCTAATCATTTCAGAATACAGGATTAATAGCCGTATAATACTGAAGCTACTGTACCACGCTCGATTGCATTTAAAAGGCTCTAATTGAAACTATGCATGTTTTTAAAGGCCCTAGTGACAGATTGATGAAATATCTACATTGTTAGCATGATAAAATACTCTTGAGAATACGATTAATCATCACTATAACTTTTGAAAATAGCCGTCGTAAGAGAATAAAGTCTTTCAGAATAGGGTTATATGCGCCTCGCAACATCCTACCAGCGCCTGTGGTACTCGTAAGCAGTAGAGGTAGTCAGTTCCTGGTGTATCGCGCTCTCATCACTAGAAAAAACCTTGTTGTTTTCTCTATCAGTGCACCATTCTTCCCTGCGTGACGATGATGGAAGCAAGCGCGACTACCTGTATCCACTTCCTCCACACGATCTGAGAACTAACAACTCTAATTCTGCAAAGTATTGTACGTCCTTCACTTTTGATTTCCAATCATTACTGTATAATGTTTAAAAAGTGGCCTTGGTAAGAACTCTCTCTCTCTCTCTCTCTCTCTCTCTCTCTCTCTCTCTCTCTCTCTCTCTCTCTCTCTCTCTCTCTTTGTTGTTTAGATTCTGGCCATGACATCGATGAAATTAACCGGAAGACATTGTTTTTACGAATATCACGGACTTAAAATCTTTCGGAAAACATGACAACATTAATCCTTAATGCACATTTTCTGCACAGTGCTGCGTGCCAGTCTGCCTTGGTAACGACGGCAGGTGATCATCGTTAGTGCCACGGCAGGTGGTCATCGTTGGTGCCATTGTAAGTGGTCACCGTAAGTGCCATTTCTTACTGTCTTTAATTAACGATTCTTTCCAAATTCACATGTTGATGGTCACTTGATCACCATCATCTAATGCACACTCTTCATAGGCCTGGTTAGTGGCTCCGTCTGGGATGAGGTGGCGTGCAGGGCAACATTATTGATCCCTTTCATATTGTCTTGCGTGTGATGAACGGATGCTTTCTTAAGGCCCTTTACATTCAGACTTTTACGGCGGGGAATAACCCAACTGCTTTACCAGGAATTCCATATTATATAGTAATAGTGGACGGGGCTACGGAGCGAGCGGAATCCCATCAACCAAAGGCATTTTGGCGGTGAATTACTCCGCGCTTACCCAGTCTCATGTCAAGAGCATAGGATGATGTGCTTCAGCCGCGTTACATCCTCTTTCACTCTGCCTGCAAAGGCATTCCCTGCGTCAATGACCCCTCTTTTTCTTCAATTTTGTGGAAGCAGATACCACATTGGTCCATAAGGGACCTCTTGAATTATATTGATTGGGAAGGGGGGGCATCCATAAATGCAGCTTACAAACTTGCCTTCCGGCTGCTCACAGGTGACTGAGAAGTGCGGGGGAATCTCCTGCCTGTACGCCGAGTTTGGAAGCTCGCCACTTATTTCCGACGCAGCACTCCAGTTATTCCCCGGCGTAAAAGTCTGAGTGTAGAAGGGCCTTTATCGCGGCTCTGTAGTCCTGCTGCACAAGACACCACACTCTCATCTAATCGGTTCATTGTAATGATGAAAGAGCTGAGAACCGACGCTTCCATTCCTCCACTGTTAAAGTGTTAGTGTACTGTTCTGCTGCTTCACACTGTTAAGCCAGACAAAATCTGCTCATTAGCAAAGAACCTTTCTTGAGAGCAAACTCTGTGATTGTTTCCTCTTGGTTGTTTTGTTGTCCTTGGTCAGTTTGCTTATACCACAAAGAATAAGTAATTATCAGCGGTGATAGTGTGAAAGAGTGACTGCACCAGTGTACCGTAAATGTGGTGGTGGGTTTGGCCGCCCGCCAACCCGCCTGAGAGTCCAGCACTATATTAGGAACATTAATCATATTTATTTGTGGCTCAAGAATGTCATGCCTCTGATTTCCATTACGATACAGCATTTACCAGTTACTCGTCGCTCATAACATTGCAGAGTTTACAGCCACGTGATATCAGTGGCGCCATAATTCACACCACAGCTAGTTTGTGGACAGGAGTGAGTACGTTGTCACCGCCAGGTAAGGTAAGGGAGAGAGAGATGCTGTCATGGTCTGAATGTTGTTTTTACTGCTGCCTTATTACTTGCTTTCCTCTTATAACCTGCTTAACACACACACACACACACACACACACACACACACACACACACACACACACACACACACACACACTTGTTGTCCCGGTGTGTGGTGTGTGATGGTCTCAGGCCTATCCGAAGATCGGAAATAATGAGGTCTGAGCTCGTTCCGTAGGGTAACGTCTGGCTGTCTCGTCAGAGACTGCAGCAGATCAAGCAAACACACACGTAGTGAGTGTAGTGTAGTGGTTAGCAAGCTCCGCTCACAATCGAGAGGGCCCGGGTTCGAGTTTCGGGAGGGACGAGGCAAATGGGCAAGCCTCTTAATGTGTAGCACCTGTTCACCTAAGCAGTAAATAGGTATGAGATGTAATTCGAGGGTTTGTGGCCTTGCTTTCCCGGTGTGTGTGGTGTGTAATGTTGTCTCAGTCCTACCTGAAGATCGGTCTGTATGAGCTCTGAGCTGGCTGAGTGATCAACAGACGATCGTGGTGAACATAGACACACACTGGGTCATCTAGTCTCATTGTCTCACTTCGCCGTGTCTCTGAGCCATCCTCGTGACAAGTGGAGAATGATGATCTTGGCACATACATCGATGCAATACGTTGAGATAATAACACACATCCAGTAACGACGCTTGAGATGTTGCTGTGTGTGATGACAGAAGCAGTTCCACGGCATATATAGTGTCAATGTTATACGTATGGAAGAACAATTAAAAAATACAAATACAAGAGAGGTATATCCATAGAGGGGAGTCAATAATACCAATGTCATCATTGTAGGTTGGTGTTAGCAGCGCCCAGCGGAGTAAGCGTTGGCTCTGGTGGCTTACAGATGGCAGCGCCGCGGCAACACGCCTCTGGTGAAGTGAACGTATAAATAAGTATTATCCACAGTCCAGCCACCTTTCTAAAAATAAACCTTCGTAAATTAAAAGATCTAACGTCCAACTTGTAGATACTTTAAGGAATCTGAAGCCAAAGCCAAGAAAGCATCGGAACCATTTGGATATTTTTGCAAGTGACTGGGAGATGACGTCACTGCTCCTCCTCTCCACTCAGACCCCATGCAGTAAACATCTGGCTGAGATACACACACCAAAACTACTGTTCGTTTTTTTTTATTATTATTATGCAGGTGAGACCGTAAAAAGAATTGCAACAATCCTGCGTTCTGCATTTAGACTAAATTTTGTTATTAACTCTCAAATCCTTTTCCGTATAGTATGCTAAATTAACTAGTGAAAGTACATCAGCTTGCAACGTACCAATACCACCACGGTGGGGCCGACTGTTGCGATGGAGGTTGTGCTCATGGCTGAAGGAAGGTCAAGGTAGGTGGCAGCATGGAAATGAACGACTTGTCCCAGACCAGCGTCATCTCGCGTCAGCAGTGCAGCTCCTCCCGGCAGCGCCACACAGCTC
>NC_059289.1:9395931-9405698 GCF_017591435.1 Portunus trituberculatus | reverse complement strand
CTCCTTCACTATACCTCATCTTCTTTTCCTCACCGAAATACAGCTGTTTGAGGCAACTGACAGTAACCCTTTCTCTGTTCCCTTCTACTTTCTCTATCCTCATTCTCGCTCCAAAGTTGGATGTTGCGTCTATGTGCGCTATGACTTAACTTGCTCTCTTGCCCACGCTCTCGAATCTTTTGAGTTTTCCACCATCTGGCTTAGACTTGATAGTCACTACCAAATTTATCTTTGCTGTCTATCTCTCCCCTAACTCCTCTGACTATAGTAAATTCTTTGACTATTTGACTTCCATAGTGGAGCACATCTGTCCCTCTACCCTTTCATAAAGATCTCCATTTTTGAAGATTTCAATGTTCACCACCAGCTTTGGCTTTCCTCTCCCTTCATTGACCATCCTGGTGAACTAGCCTTTAACTTTGCTATCCTCCGTGACCTAGAGCAACTGGTGCAGCACCCTACTCGTATTCCTGACCGTCTTGGAGATACACCCAACATTCTTGATTTTTTCCTTACCTCTAATCCTTCTGCTTATGCTGTTACCCTATCTTCTCCGTCGGGCTCCTCCGATCACAATCTCATTTCTGTATCTTGTCCTATTTCTCCAATTCCTCCTCAGGATCACCCAAAATGGAGGTCACTCTGGCGTTTTGCCTCTGCCAGTTGGGGGGATGTGAGGATCGAGGTATTATGCTGATTTTCCTTGGAATGATTACTGCTTCTGTGTCAGAGACCCATCTCTATGTGCATAAAAGAGGTGATAGTGTCTAGCATGGAGGCGTACATTCCTCATTCTTTTCTCAACCGTCTAAACCTTGGTTTAACACAACCTGTTCTTGTGTTATACATGATAAAGAGGTTGCCCACAAAAGGTACTTGAGCCTTCCATCTTCTGAATCTCATGCACTTTATATTTCTGCTCGGAATCATGCCAAGTCTGTTCTTCAACTTGCCAAGCACTCTTTCATAAATAGAAAATGTCAAAATCTTTCAAACTCAAACTCCACTCGTGACTCCTGACATCTGTCCAAAAACATTTCCAATAACTTTATCTCTTCATCTTTCCCTCCTTTATTTCATCCTGATGGCACCACTGCCATCTTTTCTGTTTCTAAAGCTGAACTCTTCTCTCAAATCTTTGGTAACAACTCCACCTTGGATGATCCTGGGATTATTCCTCCCTCTCCTCCTCCCTGACTTTTTCATGCCTACAATTAAAGTTCTTCGTAATGATGTTTCCCATGCCCTTACTGGCCTAAACCCTCGGAAGGCACCTGATGGGGTCCCTCCTATTGTTCTCAAAAACTGTGCTTCAGTGCTTGCACCTTGCTTGGCCAAACTCTTTCAACTATGTCTATCGACTTCTACCTTTCCTTCTTGCTGGAAGTTGGCTTACAATCAGCCTGTTATAAAAAAGGGTGACCGTTCTAATCCCTCAAACTACCATTCTATAGTCTCTTGCTTGTCTAAAGTTTTTTAATCAATCCTCAATAGGAAGATTCTTAAACATCTATCACTTCACAATCTTCTATCTGATCGCCAGTATAGCTTCCATCAAGGTCGCTCTACTGGTGATCTTCTGGTGTTCCTTACTGAGTCTTAGTCATCCTCTTTTAGAGATTTCGGTGAAACTTTTGCTGTCACGTTAGACATATCAAAAGCTTTTGATAGAGTCTGGCACAAAGCTTTAATTTCAAGACTGCACTCTTACGGTTTCTATCCTTCTTTTTGCAACTTTATCTCAAGTTTTCTTTCGTTCTATTACAGTCGTGGTAGACGGCCACTGTTCTTCTCCTAAATCTATTAACAGTGGTGTTCCTCAGGGTTCTGTCCTATCACCCACTCTCCTTCTATCATTCATTAATGATCTTCTCAGCCAAACTTCTTACCCTATCCACTCCTACGCTGATGATACTTACATATTTCCACGTTCTCTCAGAGACGATCATGAAGTTATCAGATCACGCAGGGACGCCACAGAACGTCTGACTTCTGATCTTTCTAAGATTTCCGATTGGGGCAGAAAAAAATTAGTAGTTTTCAATGCCTCAAAAACTCAATTCCTCCATCTATCAACTCGAAACAATATTCCAGACAACTAAATCCTCTTCTTCAGTGACACTCAACTGTCTCCCTCTTCCACACTGAATATCCTCGGTCTGTCCTTTACTCATAATCTTAACTGGAAACTTCACATCTCATCTCTTGCTAAAACTGCTTCTATGAAGTTAGGCGTTCTGCGGCGTCTCCGCCAATTTACTCGCCCTCTCAACTGCTAACTCCGTACAAGGGCCTTATCCATCCTTGTACTCTTCGCATGTTTGAGGGCGTTCTGCTCACACAGTTTTATTAGAGAGGGTGGAATCAAAAACTTTTCGTCTCATCAACTCCCCTCTTCTAACTGACTGTCTTCAGCCTCTTTCTCACTGCCGAAATGTTGCATCTCTTTCTGTCTTTTGTCACTATTTTCATGCTAACTTTTCTACTAATCTTGCTAACTGCATGCCTCCCCTCCTCCTGCGGCCTCATTGCACAAGGCTTTCTTCTTCCTCTCATCCCTATTCTGTCCAACTCTCTAATACAAGAGTCAACCAGTATTCTTAATCATTCATACCTTTCTCTGGTAAACTCTGGAACTCTCAGCCTGCTTCTGTTGTTCCACCTTCCTATGACTTGACTTCCTTTAAGAGGGAGGTCTCAAGTAATTTGTCCCTAAATTTTGGTTAACTCTCTTGACTTTTAAGGGACCTGGCAACCAAGTGGGCCTTTTTATCCCATTTTTTGTTGCCCTTGATCAGTTGCCCCTCCTTCATAAAAAAAATGATCCCCTGTTTCTCTTTTGTCTTGTAAGGTTGGCAGTCCCATTTCCTTCAGCCTTTCTTCATATGTTAAGTCCTTTATTTCCGGCACCATCGTTGTAGCTATTCTCTGGATCCGTTCAAATTTTCTTAAATCCTTTTTCAAGCTCGGCGACCACAACACTGCTGCATATTCCAAATGTGTGGACGTATCACACTCATAATAATTTTTTTCATCATATTCTTGTCCAAGTAGTGAAATGCCACCCTAATATTAATCAACATTTTTTACGTTGTTCCAAATATTTTACTTATCTGTTTTTTTGGTGCTCAACGTTTCTTTTATAACCACTCCCAGATCTTTTTTTCTTCTTTAGTCTACATTATTTGTTTCTCTCCCATCAAATAGTTCCATTCTGGTCTTCTCTTACTCTTTCCTAATTCCATTACATGGCATTTCTTGGCATTGAATTCTAACTTCTATTTTTTACTCCACTCATAAATTTTGTCTATATCTTCCTGCAGCAGCAAACACTCTTCTTGGGTCTTGATTACTCTTGGCAATTTTGCATCATCAGAAAACAAATTAATATAACTGGTCACTCCATACTGTATGTCATTTACACATACTTGGAACATAATGGAGACTAACACTGACCCCTGCGGCACTCCACTTGATACTTTAGTCCAGGATGAGTATGTATCCCTGATTACAGTTCTCATCTCTGTCTGTCAAGTAATCCCTTATCCAATCTAATATTATCCCTCTCAGTCCTCCTATGTTCTCCAATTTCCAAAGTAGTCTGTTATGAGGGACTCTATCAAAAAGCCTTTTTTATGTCCAGGTACACAGTGTCCCTCCTTCCATCTCTGCTCTCCAGTCCTTCTACTCGTATTACTCTTGAGTAGAAACTTAATAAATTCAACACACATGACCTTTCTATCCTGAATCCAAATTGTCTGTTAGATATAACTTGTTTTTTTCTTCCAGATATTTAAGCCATCTTTCTTTAAAAACAATTTCACATATTTTGCTCACAACACTTTTAGTGACACTGGTCTTTAATTTAATGGCTCAGTTGACTTTCCTCCTTTCAATATTGGGATTATGTTAGCTCTCTTACATTCCAGTAGTACTCTCCGTTCTTTTAATGAGCTTGTAACCATTTCCCAAACTGGTTCTAATGACTGATCTTTACATTCCTTTAGTGCCCAGTCTGACATACCATCTGGTCCCATCACTTTTCTGACATTCAAATTTTCTAGTAGTCTTCCAATTTTTTCTTTGTGCACTGTGATTTCTTGCAAGCAGTGGCGCCTGCAGAAAAATTTCATAGGGGTGGCCATGGGGGGACCACTTAAAATCTTGGGGTGGCACACCAGAATTAAAAAGTCATAATTTCAGGAATTTTATTTTACTACTACTATTATTACAACTTTATTCTCCTGTTGCGGAGCTCCATAAGAATCATTATACTTACAAGTACACCTCAGTGACCCCACCTACTGTGGCATTTTTTTGCCTCTCTCATCAGCTAGATTACTCAATTTACTCAACACCATACCTCGAATGGCACACTCAGCTTTACTATTTTCTCGTGGGACATAAATAATGAGTGTCTTTAAGTGAATAATACACTATGGCAGAGGGTGAAAATATATCAGTAAAGAATAATACGATTAAATAACGCTTAAGTTTCATTTTAGTAGGATACACTTACCAGCAAAGCAAAGCAGAAGAACGTACTGAAGGCGACGCACAGACGGTGTTTGCTCAACTGATGTGATGTTACATTACCACGTGTATTGTACGCGTCAGGCCGTCAGCTGAGCCAGCGCCACCTCTCTCTCTCTCTCTCTCTCTCTCTCTAACATTTTATACGACTTTTATACAGTCGTGTAGATTTTTCAAGATTTTGGGGATTTAGACTTTTTCTTTCAAGCTTTCAAAGGTTAGGGTTAATTTTTCAAGATCTTGAAAAATTTTTCAAGCGCTGGCAACGCTGTAAAATAAAACTGGCAATCGATATTTGTGACTGGCCAGTGGGGTGGCCAGTGGGGTGGCCAGCAGATTTGAAGGGATGGCCGCGGCCACCCCAGGCCATCCCCTGGTGGCGGCACTGCTTGCAAGCCTGGACAGTGCAATGTCCTCTTTTGTTCTGTGAAATTCTCTTCTTCAGTGAAAACAGACTTGAAACTCTCATTCATTATTTCACTCATTTCCTCCAGTGTTTGGTATGTCTTCCCTCCTTTAACTATTTTTCTATTGCTTCCTTATTTTTCACCTTACCATTTATATACTTGCAAAAAAGCTTGGGTTCATCATCACTTTTTCTCACCACATCTTTCTTTAAGTTTCTTTCTTCTCTATCCTTACTCTAATATATCAAAATTCTCGCATTCTTATACTGTGTCTGTTGTTTTCTTTTCTTTGCTTTTTGAGTTTTTTCCAAGCTTTATCTTTTCCCTTTTAGCTTCTACACATCTGCCATTGTACAAAGCTTGTATACTTTTCTTTACTCTATAGATAGGTATGTATTTCATCACTCCTTCGTTATATTTCTCTAGGAATATTTCATATTTCCCCTGTACTGTCTTTCCGTCCAATCTATTTCACCAAAAAATGTTCTGAACTTTAAAAATTCGCTTTTGCATAATTTAATCTCTATTTTTGTATTCCTCTCTGTATCTTATCACGTCTTCTTCCTGCATTTCCACTACTAGTGTTACATGGTCACTTCTTCCCATCGGACTAAGATACTGTATGTGCTGGGAGGTGATCCAGCTTTGTGAATACTAGGGTGTTGATTCTTCCACCCACTGATCCAATGTATTCACCATAGTTAACTGCAACAACTCCTTGCTCCACAATCCAGCATTACCTATTACTTCCATCTCTCTCTCCGGTTTACTCTTTTACAGTTAAAGTCTCCTACTAACAGTGTTTTTCCATCTCTTCTTATCATATTATCCAAGCACTAATCACCTCTCCTTGCATTTTCTTATGATTTGCTCTCCATGTATTTGTCTTCGGTGGCACATACGTGACAATGATTCTCTGTTTTTTCCCTTCTTCTGTCTTGATTGTTACTCCCATAACTTACGCCATGGTGCACTTTCTCAACACATATTATATTATCTTGAACCATTATTACCACTCCTCCCTCTTTTCTTTTTCTGTCTCTTCTCCAACTTTTATATCCTTCTTCCTTAAAGTTAACATGGACTTCCTTCTTTAGTTTTGTTTCTACTATGCACATCACATCCGGTCTTCTTTCCTTCAAGTAGTCTTTAACCTCCACCACACATGACAGCAACCCATCTATATTTGTATGAGTCACTCTTAATATCTTGCCTCCTCCAATATCTCTTCTTTTTCCCGATCATAGCACTTCTTCAGTCTCATATCTAGAACTCTCCAGTAGAAAATTTCTTCTCGAATTCCATCCTTTTCTTGTATTTTCCTTATATAGCTTAATTTCTTAGCACTCTCTCCTTTTCTCTCTCTTCCAGGTTCATATATCTTTTTATCCATTTATCTTTAAATTCAGTATCTTCAACTAATTTCCCTGTTCTTGCCATTATCTCCTCTGCTGCCACTTGAGATCTCATTCGCACTTTCCGTGGTCTCTTTTCCCCTTCACTAAACTTTCCCAATCTGGTCACTTCCTCTACCTCTTGTCTTAACCCCTGTGTGCTGCCTTGAAAAAAATTTATAACACTCTTAGCCAGCTCTCTCTCTTCTCTCTCTTACGAATTTGTTAGTTTTTTTTTTTCTTTCAGCCCAAAAATTAGGATACATTTCCTCTTGTCCAGTGTCCTTCACCAAATCTTCCTTCTCTTCAATCACTTGTATTACTGCGTCTTTTGTCTTTTCTTGAATCTGTCTCTTGACTACCTCTGAAAAATTTGATTTTTTCTTTTTCCTGATCTTTCCTCTGGGCATTCCTTAATTCCTCCAATTTCATCTCACCTACTCCACTTTCTACTTTGCCTGGCCCATCCTGAATTTTCTCATATAGGTTTTTAGATTATTCCTCATATTCGCTGCATAAAGCCATTAATAAACCACTTTGTTTCTGTGTGTGTGTGTGTGTGTGTGTGTGTGTGTGTGTGTGTGTGTGTACCTAGTTGTATTTACCAAGTTGTATTGTACAGGGTTCGCGCAGGCGGTGGCGTAGTGGATAAGGTGGTGAGCGTGGGGTCGGGCAGACGTCCACGCGTTGGTTCCAATCCCACCACGTACAGCCTTAAAAACTTTGCCATTTGTCGAGTGGTTTAAAATTACCTACATGTGACCATGATACCCAGGTTCTAGGTGGTTACACCCATGATGAGCTTCGGGGGGTGATATGGGCCCTAATATGGGTACAACTATAAATAAAATTGCCTGCGCCACTAATGTGTGCCTACAAGCGCTATAGGCCTTAACATAAAAAAAAGGGCTCATATTGTCCTGTCTCCATATCTCCATTTATCCAATCTTTCTTTAAAGCAATGCATATTATGTGCTGTAACAACTTCATCACTCAGTGAATTTAATTTTTCACCATTCTGTGTGGAAAACTGTATTTTCCAATATCCGTCACACACTGTCTCATCCTGATCTTTGCATGTTCTCTTGTCCTTCCAGCTGCATCTGCCACCAGCATCAGGTCTTGCTTGTCTATCTTTTCAATGCCATTAACTATTTTATACATTGTTATTAGGTGTGTGTGTGTGTGTGTGTGTGTGTGTGTGTGTGTGTGTGTGTGTCACTGTTTGATCTGCTGCAGTCTCTGACGAGACTGCCAGACGTTACCCTACGGAACGAGCTCAGAGCTCATTATTTCCGATCTTGGTGTGTGTGTGTGTGTGTGTGTGTGTGTGTGTGTGTGTGTGTGTGTGTGTGTGTGTGTGTGTGTGTGCGCGCGCGAGCGTACGTAGGGCTGGCTCCCTACTTCAGCAATTTTCCTACCTAAAATTCGAAGAAAAGTGACATCTTTTCTTTTTCTTTCCATGGATACTGTCATTGGCTAAAGCTGAGCTGCTTTTGATGTGTATTAGAAAGTCTGCCTTCTTCCTCTTCCCCTTCACATCCCTCTCCCCGTTCCTCCTCTCCCATCCATGCTTTTCATACCTTTTTCGCCCCGATCCTCTCTGTCTCTGTCTCTCTCTCTCTCTGATTCACACACACACACACACACACACACACACACACACTGAAACTTTATTGCATTATTCCACGTATCTGTCTGGGTTATGAATTAATCTTCTCTCTCTCTCTCTCTCTCTCTCTCTCTCTCTCTCTCTCTCTCTCTCTCTCTCTCTCTCTCAGTGAGCGTGTAGAAAGCACAGGAGCCACGGGATCGCGCCTCAAGGAGGGCGCTGGCATTAATCGCTCCCTCTCCTGTCTCGGGAATTGCATCCATGCCTTGGCCGAGCCCTCCAGCAACAAAGTGAGGCCCGAGCAGGTTGTCTCTTTGATTTCTAAATATAAAAGCAACATTGCACCAGTCGAAAGGAAAGCACATACGTACGTATATACATAGTATAGACACTTTTCATCTGTGGAACTCTCTGCCTGCCTGGCGCCCGCTTTTGTATTTCCTCCTGACTTAATTTGAGCTGTTGCAAGAGGGAGGTTTCAGGAAACTTATTTTCAAATTTTAGATAACCCTTAACTCTGCCGGTAGCTTCAATGCTCTCTTTTCATTATATATATATATATATATATATATATATATATATATATATATATATATATATATATATATATATATATATATATATATATATATATATATATATATATATATATATATATATATATATATATATATATATATATATATATATATATATATATATATATATATATATATATATATATATATATATATATATATATATATATATATATATATATATATATATATATATATATATATATATATATATATATATATATATATATATATATATATATATATATATATATATATATATATATATATATATATATATATATATATATATATATATATATATATATATATATATATATATATATATATATATATATATATATATATATATATATATATATATATATATATATATATATATATATATATATATATATATATATATATATATATATATATATATATATATATATATATATATATATATATATATATATATATATATATATATATATATATATATATATATATATATATATATATATAGATAGATAGATAGATAGATAGATAGATATATATATATATATATATATATATATATATATATATATATATATATATATATATATATATATATATATATATATATATATATATATATATATATATATATATGGCCTTTTCATTTCCCTTGGCCAGAATTTCATGTTACACACAAAAAAAAAAAATCCCTAAAGATATATAGTACACATTATGAAGACAGGAGACGCAGCGTAGTCTTATATATCCTTCTATAAGGACATCTACCACACACAGGAACATTAATTAATCTCTTGTTTTTTTTTGTTTTTTTTCCTCCGCTATTTTTTCTCGGTACTTCTCCAGGTAGTGCCTTACCGAAACTCCACTCTGACACGGCTGCTCATGAATGCCTTAGGAGGGAACAGCAAGACAATAATGATTGCTGCCATCTCACCAGCTGATATCAACTATGATGAGACACTGTCCACCCTGCGCTTTGGTGAGTAGCAAGGATGTGGGCGGCGCGTGCTGCTTAACATATACACTGGTTTATCCCTGTCCCTTCATCACATACCTGTTCATTTATGCTTCATAAAATATGTATTTCGCTTCTATTCTCTCGACAGCTGACCGTGCTAAGCAAATCAAGACCAAGGCTGTGGTGAATGAAGATCCCACAGATAAACTTCTACGAGAACTGAGGGAGGAGAATGAGAAGCTGAAAAAGATGATGCAAGGTGGCAAGATTGATAAGGACTTC
>NC_059289.1:9367253-9395431 GCF_017591435.1 Portunus trituberculatus | reverse complement strand
AATGGCCAAAACAGTTATCAAACGAGTACAAGAACAGCACACAAGAATTTGAGCAGGAGGTAGAGGAAGTGATTAGACTAGGAAGGTACAGTGAAAGAGGAAAGAGACCAATGAGGGTGAAAATGAGATCTCAAGTGGCCGTAGAAAAAATATGGCTAGAAAAGGAAGCTGGCCGATGATATCAATCACAAGGAAATATGGATGAAAAGAGATATGAACATAGAGGAAAGGGAAAAGGAGAAATTCCTAAGTGAAGCTAAGGAAAAAAAACGAGAAAAGGACAGAAATAGAGAAGAATTTTTACTGGAGGGTTCTGGATATGAGACTAAAGAAGTGGTATCTAAGAAAAAGAGAGGAGGTCGTGGAGGAAGTAATAAATTAAGAGTGACTTATACTAACATAGATGGTTTGTTATCAAGTACGTAATTGAAAGAGGAGGCAGGAGAAGAGAAGAGGAAAACTTTCTTTACTTTATCCTTCCTATAATCTTCCTTTGTCACTCACTCCTTTCTCCTTCCTTTGCTCTTTGTTTTTCTGTCCTTCTTTATTTTTGTATTTTCTTCCATTTTCTGTTTATTTATCTTCCTTCCTTATTTCACTACTTCCAATTTTCCTTCCTCCCCTCCTCATTGCTTTTCTTTTCCTTCTTCCTTAATTACTTCCTTCCTTCGTTCTTCCTTCCTTCTCTCTTTCTTCCCTTTCTTTCTAAGACAGTACATTAATTTCTTCATTGTTTTCATCTTTCCTTACTTCGTTTTCTGTACATTTCTTCCTTCCTTCTTTACTTCCTTCCATTCTTCTCTCCTCCTTTGCCTTTTACAGCGGAAGCATCGACCTTTCCTCCTTTCCTCCTACATTGTCTCCATTTGTCTCCTCCTCTACTTCATTCGTCATCTTTATACACTCTTACGTTTCTCCTCCTTTTCTTCCATTAAAACACTCTCTCTCTCTCTCTCTCTCTCTCTCTCTCTCTCTCTCTCTCTCTCTCTCTCTCTCTCTCTCTCTCTCTCTCTCTCTCTCTCTCTCTCTCTCTCTCTCTCTCTCTCTCTCTCTCTCTCTCTCTCTCTCTCTCTCTCTCTCTCTCTCTCTCTCTTTTTTTTTTTTTTTATTTAAACAAAACTTAATACAAAGGAACATGTACCCAAAGGCGCACTGTCGTGTGCTACCTATTCTAAGGGTACTACAATCTATTTCTCTACAATATTTACAAGACTTAAAATAGATAATATACAAGATGGTCAGCATGTAAATGGAGCACTATTCGTTTCACTTCACTAGCACTATTCACGCACTGCACTACACTGAGTGTCACGTCACAAAGAGTGTCAGAGGAGTTGGCAGTGTCTGTCTCCACTTATGTGCCATCAGTTTGACACTGTGTGTGTTCATCTCCTGGACGTGAGGCACCGCGGCCGTGAACAAGTTCCACATCCTGGAGACGCGTCCTGCGAAGGTGCGTTGATGCTGACACCCGTGGGATCGCGGCACCTCTACGGCGTCACCACCATTGAGCACCGTTCTCGTGCTCCGTGCGGTGACTCTTAGAGGATGACGCAGCCCTGCCAGATGTGGCACTCTTTGCACCTGTGCCTTATGGAACACTACGATCGCCGCCACGTCTCTGCGGTGTTCCAGTGAATCAAGGGGACGCTCAGGCTCTGGGTGAGGTGGTAGTGCAGCATCTACTAGCCGTATGGCGCGGCGTTGGATGCTGTCCAGTCTCCTTCTGTGTGTGGCGGCACAGGACATCCAGGAGAGAGCTGCGTATTCAAGGTGGGGCCGCACCTGTGCCTTGTACAGCAGCAGTCTTCCCTTCCTGTCAAGGAAACTGGCGATCCTTCTGAGTGCGGAGATCCTGTGAGAGGCTTTTTTGGCAATGGTTTTGACATGCCTGTCAAACCTCAGCCCTCGATCCACCTCCACTCCAAGTATCTTGACGTCATCTTGGAGTGGGAGAGCAGCAGCGCCAAAAGACAACTTTCCTGCCATTGCTGCCATGGCGGCTGGGGACCGAGAGACAACCATTGCTTGTGTCTTCTCCGGCGCGAATGTCACTTGCCATCGAGCACCCCACTCCTTTATCACTCGTAGCTGCTGATTGATGGCCTCAGCAGCCCGCCCACTGTCCTGGCGTGGATAGGTATAGGAGAGGGTGCAGTCATCAGCATAAGCCATGACTCCTGGCAGTAGCTGGAGAAGATCATCCACGTAGATATTCCACAGGAGTGGGCCAAGAATTGAACCCTGTGGCACTGATGCCTCCACAGGCAGGGACTCAGATGTTTGCCCGTTGACAACCACCTTGAGGCTTCTGTCCTGCAGGTAATTTCCCAAGAGTCGTAGCAAGCCACCCTGGATGCCTTTAGCACGAAGTTTTTCTAGTAATCCGTTGTGCCATACTTTATCAAAAGCTCCTGCTATGTCCAAAGCAACCACTATAGTGTCCTTGCCGTCGTCGAGGGCGTCCTGCCAATGCCTGGTGAGAAGCATCATTAGGTCGGAGGTTGACCTTCCAGGTCTGAACCCAAACTGTTGGTCTGAGAGGAGGGCATTGTCCTTGAGATGTCTACACACCACCTCTGCCACGACCCTCTCAAACACTTTACCCACCACTGACAACAGGGATATGGGTCTGTAGTTTTTTGGGTCCGTCCTGGAGCTTTTTTGTGTACGGAACTACTCGAGCCTCCTTCCACACTGAAGGCCAGACGTTTTCCCGTACACAAGTTGTGAAGACTTGGGTGAGAGGGGCAGCCAGTTCCTGGGAGCATCGCTTCAGCAGGTGCGGGCTGATGTCATCAGGGCCGGTGGCTTTCTGTGTCCAGCCCCGCAATAATCGCTTCACCTGCTGATGCGTCACCTCCACCATGGTGACAGTCTTCTCACATTGCTGGACCAGCTGAGGCGGTGGCTGCTGTGGATTCCCGACCTTCATTTTTCCAGCAAACAAGGAAGCCAGCAACTGTGCCCTCTCCTTACTGCTGGTGGCGACAGTACCGTCCTGCTTGCTGAGGGAGGGATGGATTCTTGGTGGCCAGTTCCTTGTTTGTCCTTAACAAGAGACCACCAAGTTTTGTTTCCTACGCCAGTGCCACACAGTTTCCGGCGCAGGCTTTCCTCCCACTTTTTTAAGGCCCACTTGCTGGTTACCACCATCCTCCTGCATGCAGCCCTGTGCAGGTCCTTGTTGCGCCGAGTCGGGTTCCTCTTGTAGCGGAGCCAGGCAGCATACTTTGCCTCGGCAGCAACACGGCAACGGTAGCCAAACCATGGCTGATCCGTCGATCTGGTGGTGTATTCCCTGTGTGGGACGTGGCGTCTCTGGAGGGCGAGAAGGTGAGAGGTGAGTGCAAGTGCTTCACTCTCTGCTCCTCCCTGTAGCAAAGTGGCCCATGGGGTGTGGGTCAGGTCGCGGCGCAGGGAAGCCCAGTCTGCTTTGTTCCACAGCCAGATGGTGCGGGTGGTGGCCTCGTCCTGAGCCACGCCCACTTCCAGCTGTGTCAGTACAGCGTGATGGTCAGAGCTGCCCACGAGCCCCAGCTGATGACACTGAAGCTTGTCTTCCTGGTAGTCTGAGATGACAGGGTCTAATGTCCCTCCTCGTTCATGTGTGGGGAAGGTGACATGATCTGTCAGACCCTGCACCTCCAGGAGATTCTCGTAGGCGTCTCTTTCCAGGTGGTGATTGAGATCCCCCACAATCAGCACGTGGCTGCAGCTGTGTGCCATCATCAGGTTGTCTAAGGTCTCAGTCAGGTACAAGAGTGAGTCAGGCCCTTGTCGCGGGGGGCGATACAGGGCACACATCAGGAGGGCTGAGCGGTCTGCCAGCATTACTCGGAAGTACATCATCTCCATCATTGGAGGCGTGTCTATGTCGAGTAGCTGGGCCTGCATTCCTTCCTTGAAGCAGACAGCCACTCCACCTCCTGTTCGCTCCTGTCGGTCCATCCTCACCCAGTGGGTGAAGCCCTGCATCCTGCCATACGTGGGCTCCACCTCACTGTTCAGCCATGTCTCGGTCACCACAACAACGTCTGCATTGTGTCGTTGCACACAGTTGTGGTATAAGTCTGCAAGGTTAGTCCGGAGACCACGGACGTTGCTAGAGACGACCTTTAGTGTGCGGCGGGGCAAGCTGGCTGTACCATGGTGAGGGATGGTAGTGAGCGAGGCCTGCTCCGAGGTGGTGGTTCTCTCTCTCTCTCTCTCTCTCTCTCTCTCTCTCTCTCTCTCTCTCTCTCTCTCTCTCTCTCTCTCTCTCTCTCTCTCTCTCTCTCTCTCTCTCTCTCTCTCTCTCTTTTTTTTTTTTTTATTTAAACAGGTGGTTATATATATATTACATGGGACAGATAAATGTGCCTATGCTAAAGGTCATCCTTGCCGTAGGTGAGCTATCTTAAAGCTACTGCCCTTACACTTACATTATAAACAAATTGTAATGTAGTAATAACTAAACTTAATTTTAACAGATATTATTAGTTGATACTTAAAAATACTATGTACATCCTAGGCGAAGCATTATGTACAAAATTGACATTAAGGAGGGTGTAGACGCAGCCACCTATGGGCTGCTACCTTAATTTGCTGTGTGGACAGGCCCCTCACATCCACATCTGTAGTGAGCTCGTTCCACCACACCACCGCTGCTGATGTAAAGGCACGCTGGTGAGTAGAGCTATGGGACCTCAGGACTTCCAGGAGGAGGTCATTGGCCGACACCGTCCTCGTGCCAACCTCGTGTCTCCTCCAGGTTGCCCCTAAGTCCGTCAGGTGGGGTACGCGCTGCACTTGTGCCTTGTGGAGCACTGTCAAGGCGGCAACTCTCCTGCGGTGCTCGAGGCTGTCCCTCAGGTCGTGCCGCTGCTGTTCCTCCTGCTGCCGCTGCTCTTGCTGTTGCTGTTGCTCTTGTTGAGGCTGTCGGTGTTGCTGCCTCCTCCGCCAGTGTGGTTGGTGTTGTTGATGATGTGTAGCGCCGCTAATCAAGCGCTCTGCCCGGCGCTGTACTTTATCTAGTAGGCTGAGGTGGCAGCGGGCACTTGACATCCAGGTAAGAGGGGCGTATTCCATTATAGGCCTTACCTGGGCCTTGTAGAGTGTGAGAAGGCCGTCAGCATGGAGGAGGTGTTTCATGCGGCGCAGTAGGTTCACCTTAGAGGAGGCGTTCCGCGCCACTTTCTCCAGGTGACGGTCGAACTGCAGCCTGGAATCCACCTCCACCCCAAGGATTTCAATGGTGTCCTGCAGAGGGATGGTGTCTGGCCCGAGACGCAACTTTCCACGCAGTTGGTCTGCTTCTCCCTGTGAGCGGGTGATCACCATGGCCTGGGTTTTCTCAGGGGCAAACTTGACTTGCCACCTTTCTCCCCAAGCCAGGATGTCCTGTAGCTGCCTATTGACTGCCTGCACCACATTCTGGGCTTCTCCCCTCTCGTAAGCCCAGGAGAGGGTGCAGTCATCTGCATAAGCAGCCGCTTCGGGAGAACTCTGCAGTAGATCGTTGAAATATATGTTCCATAGTATTGGGCCGAGTACTGAACCTTGGGGTACAGAAGCCTCCACTGGAAAGGAGGACGAGGTGCTGCCGTTCACCACTACGCGGAGGCTCCGTCCCGTGAGGTAGCTGGTGAACAGTTGTAGCAGGTCCCCGGTGATGCCCAGCTGCTGGAGTTTAGTAGTCAGTGCATGATGCCACACAGAGTCAAAAGCACCGGCAATGTCTAAGGCGATCACCAGGGAGGGGCGTCCGGCATCAAGGGCATCATGCCAGGATTTGGAGAGCAAGAGGAGGAGATCAGAGGTTGAACGGCCTTTTCTAAATCCAAATTGCTTCGGAGATAGAAGGTGATTCTCCTCAAGGTATTTGTTGATCTGCTCACCAATTATCCTCTCAAAGATCTTGCTCACCACTGAGAGGAGGGAGATGGGTCGGTAATTTCCTGGCTCTGCTCTTGACCTCTTCTTGTGCACTGGTGTAATTCTCGCCTCCTTCCAAAGTGATGGCCACTCCCGGTCTGCAGGCACTGCCGGAAGATGAGTGCGAGGGGGGCTGTTAGTTCAGTCGCACAGTTTTTAAGTATATGTGGGCTTAATCCGTCAGGGCCTGGTGCCTTCCTGGTGTTCACTCCTCTCAGGAGTCTTCCTACATCATCTTCAGTAATGACAACATTCTGAAGGGATGAGGTACCAAGACGGGGAGGGCAGGTGGCTGCCTGTTGGGGTCACCAGTTGTCATTTTCCGGCTGAACTCTGCGGCAAGGAGATCAGCCTTTTCACGACTGGTGACAGCCAGGTCTCCGTTAGGTTTGGTAAGGGCTGGGATTCGCACTTGATGGGAGATGCCTTGTCTCTCCTTCACCAGGTTCCACCATTGCTTAGCATCAACCTGGTTAGAGGAGAGTTTTTCTTGATATCCGTCTCCCATCTGGCCTTGGCCCACTTTGCTGTCTTTACCATTATCTTGCACGCTCTTCTGTGCCGGGCTTTATTGAGCTGCGTGGGATGTCGCTTGTAGTGTTGCCACGCTCTATATTTATTGTCAGCAGCGACTCTACATTGGTAGCCAAACCATTGTTGGTCCTTAGGGTTTGTTGTGTACACCCTGTGTGGCACAAATTGTTGTTGTAGGAGAGAAGGACGGTGGTAAAGGCGATGGTATCGTGGTGTGGGTCTCCGGTCAGTACGGTGTGCCAATCAGTCGCTGACAGAGACCGCTTCATAGCCTCCCAGTCAGCACGCTCCCATAACCAGATGACTCGCTGTTGTTCCTCCTCTCTAGCAGCGGAGAGATTGATGGAGGACAACACTGCATAGTGATCAGAGCTACCCACACGGTCCAGTGGGCGGCACATCACACAAGCCTCTGGCAGATCAGAGAGCACAGGATCCAGGGAGCCTCCACGCTGGTGTGTTGGGAAGTAGACATGGTTGTGGAGACCTTGCACTACAGTGAGGTCTGTGAAGGCTCTCATCACCAAGTGTTGGTTGAGGTCCCCTACAATAACTACATGTTGGCAATTATGGGCAGCCATGATGTCATCGAGGTGCTCAGAGAGGTAGTTTAGGGGAGCGTTTCCTTGCCACTGTGGTCTGTATGCTGCACACAGTAGCAGACCGCTCTCATCTGCGAGGATGACGCGGAGAAAGACAATCTCCATAACAGCGGGATGTCAACTGGCAAAACATCAACCTGCATCCCGTCGCGGTGACACACAGCTATACCACCTCCCTGCCTTCCTTGTCTGTCTCGCCTCACCCATGGCGAGTATCCGGGAATTTTGTCGCATATTGTGATGCAGCTTTCATCAAGGAAGGTCTCTACAGCCACTACTACATCCACCCGATGTCTGAGGATGAATGTGTGTGTTAGTTCTCCTACGTTTGTCCTGAATCCCCTCACATTAGCTGAGAGGACCGTGATGCTGCTGGCGTCCATGTTACCTTATCAGGCAGCCATTTGTTGGGGGTGAAGGGGCTGGACCCAGGGCGAGTATGTAGGAGGCTGCTGCAGGACTGGCTGGGGGTGTGGCGCTGGGTGGGTGGAGGTGGGAGGGTGACGCTCAGATAAGATTGCGCGTAGAAGTCGCTCTTGCCTGGCTTCCGCGGCTTTGGTGAAACACTGCTCTTCAGTGTGGCCACGACGTAAGCAGTAGTTGCACTCTAGCCTCCTGTTTACCTCTGCTTGACGTTTTCTGCAATGATCAGCTGTGTGTCCTTCTCTCTCTCTCTCTCTCTCTCTCTCTCTCTCTCTCCCTTCCACTCATCCTTCCATCATTTCACTCTATCATTCAAGAGGTCACTCTTCCTCCTCCTCCTCCTCCTCCTCCTCCTTCCATGTAAAGACTCAAACATCATGTATTTTGTTCTCAGTTTCCTTCATTTGTTACTTCCGCCCTCCGTCCATCCTTCCTTTCTACCTTCCTTCCTTCCTTCCTTCCTTCCTTCCTTCCTTTCTCTCCTCCTCTCCTTCAGTTTTCCCTCCAGTTACAGGAACTAACACAAAAGTAGTCTGCCTTGCTTTCCTTTTTTTTTTTTTTCATCCCTTTTTCTTTTCTCTCTCTCTCTCTCTCTCTCTCTCTCTCTCTCTCTCTCTCTCTCTCTCTCTCTCTCTCTCTCTCTCTCTCTCTCTCTCTCTCTCTCTCTCTCTCTCTCATTTTCTTTTCTTTCTAACATTTCTATCTTCGTTTTTCTTCTTTTTCCTCCTCCTCCTCCTCCTCCTCCTCCTCCTCCTCCTCCTCCTCCTCCTCCTCCATCTTTTTCTTCTTTACTCCATCCCTTCTCTGTTAGTTTCCTTCATATTCTTGCTTGATTTTAGTTCTTTCTTCTTTCTCAATCCAATTTTCTCATTTCCTCTCTGTTTTTCTCTCTCTCCTACTTTTTGCTGTCATTTTCCTTGTTTCCTCTTATTTTCCTATCTCTTTTCCTTCTTTACGTGATTTTAGCAATCTTCATTGCATCTTCTCCAACCTATTATCTTTATTTCCTTCTCCTCGTTCTCCTCGTCCTCCTCCTCCTCCTCTTTAAACTTTTCTCTCCTCTTCCTCATTTCTCTCTCTCTCTCTCTCTCTCTCTCTCTCTCTCTCTCTCTCTCTCTCTCTCTCTCTCTCTCTCTCTCTCTCTCTCTCTCTCTCTCTCTCTCTCTCTCTCTCTCTCTCTCTCTCTCTCTCTCTCTCTCTCTCTCTCTCTCTCTCTCTCTCTCTCTCTCTCTCTCCAGCTGATTAGCACCGCTGAAGGAAAAAAAGGGCCAAGCTCGGTAAAGGCGAGTTGGGGTTCCTCGAATTTTTCCACTGACATACATGATTTGAATTTAGTTGAGGAAGCAATTAATGGGACAGAAATATTCTGCACTCAAAGTGACCTCAGGGCTCAGGCTGCAAGGCGACTGCGGCATGGTGGATGGCATCAAGCTGTCCTACAGCAGGACCTCCTGCTGGTGCTGGAAGAGGCGGCGGCTCCTGGCTGCCTTTACCTTCCACGGCAAGGAGACGGGGCTACACGCCGCCGCCCAGGTGGCGACCATCAAGCTGGACCGTCTGATGAAGAAGGACGGGGAGACTCCAGTTAGCGTGACTTGCTTTGCGGGTGGCACCCGTGTCTTTGAGAAGGAAATGCCCCTGGCTGACCTTCTGCGGGCTCTCAAGTGCACCGCCAGAGGGAACCAGGCGGCCCTCTACTTCTGCCTCGTAGGTGAGAAAAAGGGAAGCAGTCAGGCCTACACAGCGCTGTTCTGCAATGGCAAGCGGGTTGGGGATGGCGACATTGCCGGCCGCTCGGGAGGGTGCTCCGGCAGGCCCGCCTCCATCCCGAGGCTGACTTCCAGGACGCCCTGGACCAGGTCAGCACGGATCCTGAGGATGACTTCCAGGACGCCTTGGACCAGGTCAGCCAGGATCCTGAGGATGACTTCCAGGACGCCCTGGACCAGGACAGCACGGATTCTGAGGCTGTCCTGGACGTGGAGAGTCTGGGTTATGAGGGTGACCTGGAAAGCGCCAGCCTAGATTCTGAGACAAACCCAGAAGAAATCAGTCTGGACTATGATGCTGACCTGGAAAGCGACAGCCAGGACTCTGATAACGCTCAATCTAGATTCTGAGGATAACCTGTAAGAGGTCTGTCTAGATTATGAGGATTTTGAGGCTGACGCACCCTCACATAGGCAAGAGCAGGCAGTAGGGGCATAAGGCGAAGCCTTATGGCAGAGCAGCTGGACATCCTTCCAGCCTGGTTGGTGCAGTGGTTGGCCGTTCTACTAACCTAACCTAACCTAACCAATGAAACCAACCTAACCTAACAACGAAACCAACCTAACCTAACAACGAAACCAACCTAACCTAACAACGAAACCAACCTAACCTAACAACGAAACCAACCTAACCTAACAACGAAACCAACCTAACCTAACAACGAAACCAACCTAACCTAACCAACCTAACCCAACCAACCTAACCTAACAACGAAACCAACCTAACCTAACAACGAAACCAACCTAACCTAACAACGAAACCAACCTAACCTAACAACGAAACCAACCTAACCTAACCTAACCTAAAACCAAACCTAACAACTAACCTAACAACGAAAACCTAACCTAACCTAACAACGAAACCAACCTAACCTAACAACGAAACCAACCTAACCTAACCGAAACCAACCTAACCTAACAACGAAACCAACCTAACCTAACAACGAAACCAACCTAACCTAACAACGAAACCAACCTAACCTAACAACGAAACCAACCTAACCTAACAACGAAACCAACCTAACCTAACAACGAAACCAACAACCTAACCTAACAACGAAACCAACCTAACCTAACAACGAAACCAACCTAACCTAACAACGAAACCAACCTAACCTAACAACGAAACCAACCTAACCTAACAACGAAACCAACCTAACCTAACAACGAAACCAACCTAACCTAACAACGAAACCAACCTAACCTAACAACGAAACCAACCTAACCTAACAACGAAACCAACCTAACCTAACAACGAAACCAACCTAACCTAACAACGAAACCAACCTAACCTAACAACGAAACCAACCTAACCTAACAACGAAACCAACCTAACCTAACAACGAAACCAACTAACCTAACAACGAAACCAACTTAACCTAACTAACGACACCAACCTGACCTAATCTAACCGACAAGAACCGAGGCTTCCACTGCCCGCCGCTACCCACTGATCAGCACGCCACCACTGCCCACCAATTAACACTAAGGCCTCCTTCACACCACGCCTCTGCCACAAGTGACTTTACTTTCTATTTTCTTACTCTCTATTTACATTCTTTGTATTCTACTTTTACTTTCTCATGTTGTTCCTTTTTTTTCCTTAATTCTTCCTCCTTTTTTTTTTTTTTTTACTTTAAGGCCTATAGCGCCAGTAGGCTCACTTGAAGAGTGTATATATAGGAAGCGCAGTTCAGCTTCTGCCCATTAGTGGCGCAAGCAATTTTATTTATAGTGGTACCCATATTAGGGCCCATATCACCACCCAAGCTCATCTTGGGTGTAACCACCTAGAACCTGGGTATCATGGTGACATGTAGGTAACTTTAAACCCCTCGACAAATGGCAAAGTGTTTAATTAAGGCTGTACGTGGTGGTGGGATTCAAACCTACGCGTGGATGTCTGGCCGATCCCACGCTCACCACCTTATCCACTGCGCCACCGCCTCCTTATTACTCACCTATACCTATTACTACTACAACCATCACTCCCAGCACCAGCACCATTACCAATAGCAACAAAAATAGCAAAACCAAACAAACCTATACAACTACACCCAAAACACCTTCACCAACACAACCTGCAGGCGCCCCACAGACAGCAACGCCCTTTCCTTCCTTCCTGTACCTTGAACACGTTCTGTGAGAGGCGACACAGCTGCTTCTGTTTGGCCACGAGGTGCGTCAAGTCACCTCAATCCTTTACCCTTACTTCGTAGACCTATTCTACATGACGTGCTTCTAACCTTTTCCCCTTTTCCCTCTTCAGTTTTCATCTCTCTCTCTCTCTCTCTCTCTCTCTCTCTCTCTCTCTCTCTCTCTCTCTCTCTCTCTCTCTCTCTCTCTCTCTCTCTCTCTCTCTCTCTCTCTCTCTCTCTCTCTCTCTCTCTCTCTCTCTCTCTCTCTCTCTCTCTCTCTCTCTCTCTCTCTCTCTCTCTCTCTCTCTCTCTCTCTCTCTCTCTCTCTCTCTCTCTCTCTCTCTCTCTCTCTCTCTCTCTCTCTCTCTCTCTCTCTCTCTCTCTCTCTCTCTCTCTCTCTCTCTCTCTCTTTCCTCCAACCTATCCTTCATTTTTTTTTCTCCATGACCTTTTCCTCCCTATCCTGTACCTTTTCCTTCTTTCCTCCTTCATTTTCCCTCCCTCATTCCTTTTGTGTGGTTATGTTGTTGTGTCGGTAATGAAGGTGTCTGGAGGGTTGGTTTCTCTGCATCAGCGTGTTTAACAAGGAGGAGGAGGAGGAGGAGGAGGAACAAGAAGAAAGATAAGGAATGAAAGAGAGGCACGGTGAAGAAGGAGAAGGGAGAAAGAGAAAAGGAGGTAAAGAGAGGCTTAATGAAAAGGATGAGGAGAAGAGAGAAAGGGAAGAGAATGCAGTAGGTCCTCGTTATACGGTAGTTCTTTATCCGGTAAATTCATAGTTACGGTATTTGGAAATTACTACCCTCGATTCGATATACGGTAAGAAAAATTCGCAGATACGGTATCCGCTCATGTCATCCAAGAGGGCCCAGCGTGGGGGAGCAGGGGTGATGACGTCATCCACACCACACCTCCCCGCCACTCACAATACTAACTTTAACTTGACCACCCTTGGAATCTCTTATCTCTTCCCCTTCCCCCCCTTTTTAACTGCATTACATGTTACTTACATGCATTACTAATTAGATGAATAAATGGAATATTAAAGGGTTTATTGCAAGCACTAATATATTCATAGTAATCATGGCAAACATTTAAAGCCTACTACCAGCGGTGAACCATGCAGCAACTGATAAAGGGCACAGATGGGCCTGGCAAACCCACTATCAGTGAATAGTGGAAGTTGTATAACATCAAGCACGCCTTAGATAACATCAAGTCATCTTGTGACGAAGTGAAGACGTCTACCATGAACTTGGCGTGGAATAAAGTATGGCCAGAATGCGCACATGACTTCCCAGGCTTCGCTGAAGACAACATCGGTGCGATCAGAAATGACATAGTAAATCTGTGCCATAGGGCTGGCTTCGAGCGATTAATGCCAGCGCCCTCCTTGAGGCGCGATCCCGTGGCTCCTGTGCTTTCTACACGCTCACTGAGACAGATAGATAGATAGATAGATAGAGAGAGAGAGAGAGAGAGAGAGAGAGAGAGAGAGAGAGAGAGAGAGAGATTAATTCATAACCCAGACAGATACGTGGAATAATGCAATAAAGTTTCAGTGTGTGTGTGTTTGTGTGTGTGTGTGAATCAGAGAGAGAGAGAGAGAGAGAGAGAGAGAGAGAGAGAGAGAGAGATCGGGGCGAAAAAGGTATGAAAAGCATGGATGGGAGAGGAGGAACGGGGAGAGGGATGTGAAGGGGAAGAGGAAGAAGGCAGACTTTCTAATACACATCAAAAGCAGCTCAGCTTTAGCCAATGACAGTATCCATGGAAAGAAAAAGAAAAGATGTCACTTTTCTTCGAATTTTAGGTAGGAAAACTGCTGAAGTAGGGAGCCAGCCCTACGTACGCTCGCGCGCGCACACACACACACACACACACACACACACACACACACACACACACACACACACACACACACACACACACACCTAATAACAATGTATAAAATAGTTAATGACATTGAAAAGATAGACAAGCAAGACCTGATGCTGGTGGCAGATGCAGCTGGAAGGACAAGAGAACATGCAAAGATCAGGATGAGACAGCGTGTGACGGATATTGGAAAATACAGTTTTCCACACAGAATGGTGGAAAATTAAATGCATTGAGTGATGAAGTTGTTACAGCA
This sequence comes from Portunus trituberculatus, assembly GCF_017591435.1. NCBI lineage: Eukaryota > Metazoa > Arthropoda > Malacostraca > Decapoda > Portunidae > Portunus > Portunus trituberculatus. The sequence goes on along the minus strand of NC_059289.1, from coordinate 9,381,915 downwards.
CATAATATGCATTGCTTTAAAGAAAGATTGGATAAATGGAGATATGGAGACAGGACACTATGAACCCTTTTTTCTTTATGTTAAGGCCTATAGCGCTTGTAGGCACACATTAGTGGCGCAGGCAATTTTATTTATAGTTGTACCCATATTAGGGCCCATATCACCCCCCGAAGCTCATCATGGGTGTAACCACCTAGAACATGGGTATCATGGTCACATGTAGGTAATTTTAAACCACTCGACAACTGGCAAAGTTTTTAAGGCTGTACGTGGTGGGATTGGAACCAACGCGTGGACGTCTGCCCGACCCCACGCTCACCACCTTATCCACTACGCCACCGCCTGCGCGAACCCTGTACAATACAACTTGGTAAATACAACTAGGTACACACACACACACACACACACACACACACACACACAGAAACAAAGTGGTTTATTAATGGCTTTATGCAGCGAATATGAGGAATAATCTCAAAACCTATAAGAGAAAATTCAGGATGGGCCAGGCAAAGTAGAAAGTGGAGTAGGTGAGATGAAATTGGAGGAATTAAGGAATGCCCAGAGGAAAGATCAGGAAAAAGAAAAAGTCAAATTTTTCAGAGGTAGTCAAGAGACAGATTCAAGAAAAGACAAAAGACGCAGTAATACAAGTGATTGAAGAGAAGGAAGATTTGGTGAAGGACACTGGACAAGAGGAAATGTATCCTAATTTTTGGGCTGAAAGAAAAAAAAAAAACTCACAAATTCGTAAGAGAGAGAAGAGAGAGAGCTGGCTAAGAGTGTTATAAATTTTTTTCAAGGCAGCACACAGGGGTTAAGACAAGAGGTAGAGGAAGTGACCAGATTGGGAAAGTTTAGTGAAGGGGAAAAGAGACCACGGAAAGTGCGAATGAGATCTCAAGTGGCAGCAGAGGAGATAATGGCAAGAACAGGGAAATTAGTTGAAGATACTGAATTTAAAGATAAATGGATAAAAAGATATATGAACCTGGAAGAGAGAGAAAAGGAGAGAGTGCTAAGAAATTAAGCTATATAAGGAAAATACAAGAAAAGGATGGAGTTCGAGAAGAAATTTTCTACTGGAGAGTTCTAGATATGAGACTGAAGAAGTGCTATGATCGGGAAAAAGAAGAGATATTGGAGGAGGCAAGATATTAAGAGTGACTCATACAAATATAGATGGGTTGCTGTCATGTGTGGTGGAGGTTAAAGACTACTTGAAGGAAAGAAGACCGGATGTGATGTGCATAGTAGAAACAAAACTAAAGAAGGAAGTCCATGTTAACTTTAAGGAAGAAGGATATAAAAGTTGGAGAAGAGACAGAAAAAGAAAAGAGGGGAGGAGTGGTAATAATGGTTCAAGATAATATAATATGTGTTGAGAAAGTGCACCATGGATATGGCATGGCGTAAGTTATGGGAGTAACAATCAAGACAGAAGAAGGGAAAAAACAGAGAATCATTGTCACGTATGTGCCACCGAAGACAAATACATGGAGAGCAAATCATAAGAAAATGCAAGGAGAGGTGATTAGTGCTTGGATAATATGATAAGAAGAGATGGAAAAACACTGTTAGTAGGAGACTTTAACTGTAAAAGAGTAAACCGGAGAGAGAGATGGAAGTAATAGATAATGCTGGATTGTGGAGCAAGGAGTTGTTGCAGTTAACTATGGTGAATACATTGGATCAGTGGGTGGAAGAATCAACACCCTAGTATTCACAAAGCTGGATCACCTCCCAGCACATACAGTATCTTAGTCCGATGGGAAGAAGTGACCATGTAACACTAGTAGTGGAAATGCAGGAAGAAGACGTGATAAGATACAGAGAGGAATACAAAAATAGAGATTAAATTATGCAAAAGCGAATTTTAAAAGTTCAGAAATTTTTTTGGTGAAATAGATTGGACGAAAAGACAGTACAGGGGAAATATGAAATATTCCTAGGGAAATATAACGAAGGAGTGATGAAATACATACCTATCTATAGAGTAAAGAAAAGTATACAAGCTTTGTACAATGGTGGCAGATGTGTAGCAGCTAAAAGGGAAAAGATAAAGCTTGGAAAAAACTCAAAAAGCAAAGAAAAGAAAACAACAGACACAGTATAAGAATGCGAGAATTTTGATATATTAGAGTAAGGATAGAGAAGAAAGAAACTTAAAGAAAGATGTGGTGAGAAAAAGTGATGATGAACCCAAGCTTTTTTGCAAGTATATAAATGGTAAGGTGAAAAATAAGGAAGCAATAGAAAAATAGTTAAAGGAGGGAAGACATACCAAACACTGGAGGAAATGAGTGAAATAATGAATGAGAGTTTCAAGTCTGTTTTCACTGAAGAAGAGAATTTCACAGAACAAAAGAGGACATTGCACTGTCCAGTCTTGCAAGCAGTGGCGCCACCAGGGGATGGCCTGGGGTGGCCGCGGCCACCCCTTCAAATCTGCTGGCCACCCCACTGGCCACCCCACTGGCCAGTCACAAATATCGATTGCCAGTTTTATTTTACAGCGTTGCCAGCGCTTGAAAAATTTTTCAAGATCTTGAAAAATTAACCCTAACCTTTGAAAGCTTGAAAAAAAAAGTCTAAATCCCCAAAATCTTGAAAAATCTACACGACTGTATAAAAGTCGTATAAAATGTTAGAGAGAGAGAGAGAGAGAGAGAGAGAGAGAGAGAGAGAGAGTGGCGCTGGCTCAGCTGACGGCCTGACGCGTACAATACACGTGGTAATGTAACATCACATCAGTTGAGCAAACACCGTCTGTGCGTCGCCTTCAGTACGTTCTTCTGCTTTGCTTTGCTGGTAAGTGTATCCTACTAAAATTAAACTTAAGCGTTATTTAATCGTATTATTCTTTACTGATATATTTTCACCCTCTGGCATAGTGTATTATTCACTTAAAGACACTCATTATTTATGTCCCACGAGAAAATAGTAAAGCTGAGTGTGCCATTCGAGGTATGGTGTTGAGTAAATTGAGTAATCTAGCTGATGAGAGGGGCAAAAAAATGCCACACTAGGTGGGGTCACTGGGGTGTACTTGTAAGTATAATGATTCTTATGGAGCTCCGCAACAGGAGAATAAAGTTGTAATAATAGTAGTAGTAAAATAAAATTCCTGAAATTATGACTTTTTAATTCTGGTGTGCCACCCCAAGATTTTAAGTGGTCCCCCCATGGCCACCCCTATGAAATTTTTCTGCAGGCGCCACTGCTTGCAAGAAATCACAGTGCACAAAGAATAAATTGGAAGACTACTAGAAAATTTGAATGTCAGAAAAGTGATGGGACCAGATGGTATGTCAGACTGGGCACTAAAGGAATGTAAAGATCAGTCATTAGAACCAGTTTGGGAAATGGTTACAAGCTCATTAAAAGAACGGAGAGTACTACTGGAATGTAAGAGAGCTAACATAATCCCAATATTCAAAGGAGGAAAGTCAACTGAGCCATTAAATTAAAGACAGTGTCACTAAAAGTGTTGTGAGCAAAATATGTGAAATTGTTTTTAAAGAAAGATGGCTTAAATATCTGGAAGAAAAAAACAAGTTATATCTAACAGACAATTTGGGTTCAGGATAGAAAGGTCATTTGTGTTGAATTTATTAAGTTTCTACTCAAGAGTAATACGAGTAGAAGGACTGGAGAGCAGAGATGGAAGGGGGGACACTGTGTACCTGGACATAAAAAAGGCTTTTTGATAGAGTCCCCTCATAACAGACTACTTTGGAAATTGGAGAACATAGGAGGACTGAGAGGGATAATATTAGATTGGATAAGGGATTACTTGACAGACAGAGATGAGAACTGTAATCAGGGATACATACTCATCCTGGACTAAAGTATCAAGTGGAGTGCCGCAGGGGTCAGTGTTAGTCTCCATTATGTTCCAAGTATGTGTAAATGACATACAGTATGGAGTGACCATTTATATTAATTTGTTTTCTGATGATGCAAAATTGCCAAGAGTAATCAAGACCCAAGAAGAGTGTTTGCTGCTGCAGGAAGATATAGACAAAATTTATGAGTGGAGTAAAAAATAGAAGTTAGAATTCAATGCCAAGAAATGCCATGTAATGGAATTAGGAAAGAGTAAGAGAAGACAAGAATGGAACTATTTGATGGGAGAGAAACAAATAATGTAGACTAAAGAAGAAAAAAAGATCTGGGAGTGGTTATAAAAGAAACGTTGAGCACCAAAAAAACAGATAAGTAAAATATTTGGAACAACGTAAAAAATGTTGATTAATATTAGGGTGGCATTTCACTACTTGGACAAGAATATGATGAAAAAAATTATTATGAGTATGATACGTCCACACATTTGGAATATGCAGCAGTGGTGTGGTCGCCGAGCTTGAAAAAGGATTTAAGAAAATTTGAACGGATCCAGAGAATAGCTACAACGATGGTGCCGGAAATAAAGGACTTAACATATGAAGAAAGGCTGAAGGAAATGGGACTGCCAACCTTACAAGACAAAAGAGAAACAGGGGATCATTTTTTTTATGAAGGAGGGGCAACTGATCAAGGGCAACAAAAAATGGGATAAAAAGGCCCACTTGGTTGCCAGTTCCCCTTAAAAGTCAAGAGAGTTAACCAAAATTTAGGGACAAATTACTTGAGACCTCCCTCTTAAAGGAAGTCAAGTCATAGGAAGGTGGAACAACAGAAGCAGGCTGAGAGTTCCAGAGTTTACCAGAGAAAGGTATGAATGATTAAGAACTACCTCATTGTAGATCTCCAACATGCTAAACCTCACTTCAAACTCCTTCTCCTCTGTGTTTTGTGTGATGCCATTAAATAAATCGTTACAGAACAATGGCACGATTCCTGAAAGTTTAGGAATAGATTTTTTATTGTTTTTTTTTTTTCTTTACACTGTGTTGTATGTTTCTTTCTTTGTCCATCCATCTGTTTTCCATTCATTTCTTTCTCTCACTTTCAAGAATCAGGATACAATGACGATCCTTGTATGTGTTTCATGAAATTGTAACATTCTTTTGATTTCACGTGATGGATATGCAGAACTTTTAAGAGAACCATGCAGGCTTTCAACAACTCAACAACTATCTATGGTTATGGGCAACAAAAAGGCTAAAAAAAAAAAAAAAAAAAAAGGTAAAGGTGACAGTCTCCAAAGAATGCAGTCAAAAGGATCATCCAAAATTTTGAGGAGAAACATCTGAAAACACCTATGAAATGTGGACTTTTTTTTTTTACCTTTATTGGATCCATATCCAATGACAGACCAAGATTTTCCCGAGCCTGTCTGCCCATAAGCGAACAGTGTGGAGTTATAACCAGCCCAGGCGTTTGCTAAGACTCCACCTCCCAGATCATTGTACACCGTGTTCTGTCAAAAGGCGAAGAAAGCTTAGCATTTATAGTGACAGTTCTTAATGGTGATGAACAGGAAAATGTAATGAGGATGATAAAGGGAAGAAGAAAAAAGATAATGGTAATGATGAAAAGGAAGATGATGATATTGATGATGAAGAGAAGGAAAAGATGGTGATGATGAGAAGAGGCCAAGCTAATGATGATGAATGATGAAGAGAAAAGAAAAGTTGATAATGATGACTCCAAGAGGATGATAATAATGACCAGCAGAAATAACCAGAATGTGATTTTGATGACAACAATGATAGCAATAACCATAGGTGGTCGTTACCGTCACAGATCATCACGCTAACGCCATCAGATTATAGCAGCTATCCGATGACATTTTTTCTGAGTTATTAGTTAATCGATATCGTGAATACTTCTGGGTCCAAATTAGAGTATAACTGATAATCTTAGTTTTATATTCCAGATTAGCGTAAGAATGACCTGCCCTTTCTCTCTCTCTCTCTCTCTCTCTCTCTCTCTCTCTCTCTCTCTCTCTCTCTCTCTCTCTCTCTCTCTCTCTCACCTGATCAGCATACTTGAGTTGGGTGACTGCTTGGCAAAGTAGAACTAAAACGATATATATATATATATATATATATATATATATATATATATATATATATATATATATATATATATATATATATATATATATATATATATATATATATATATATATATATATATATATATATATATATATATATATATATATATATATATATATATATATATATATATATATATATATATATATATATATATATATATATATATATATATTATATTTGTAATTGATTCTTTAATTATTATTATATTTGTATGTATACATGTATGTATAAGCGTTGGCACCCAAGGATTCTACATGGGTGGGTAGACATGATCACACTAACCTACGTCACAGTGTGTTGGAACTTTTCACAACCTATTTCGATTGCCATCCATATATTCGGTTGCATCTACTTTATATCATATAAGTGATCTGTACGTTTACCTTTTATGTAATACATCTTAACATGCATACTTCTGAGTCATAAGTAACTTTCCTTTACCTAATTCATGTAATTAGATGACTATATCCGTCGCTATATTCATGTATAGTGATAAATTCCGGTGTCAGCACTTTTTCACTGCACATTGACACTGTACGTAAGCTTTTATCAATATATAGTTTTCATATATATATATATATATATATATATATATATATATATATATATATATATATATATATATATATATATATATATATATATATATATATATACACACACACACCTTTGTGTAACCTTTGTATGTGTAGTATGTCATTTGCATATGAAAATGAATGAAAATTAATGAAATGTTCAATACAGTGTATAATGCAGTTCTGATGTGTGTATATTATTTTTCCGTTGGATGTACGATAATATTAGGCAAAATACGATAATTCTGGTGGTTCGGTACGACAATGTGGGCTAGAAAAGTTAACATCACTGCTCCCAAGATCACTTCTCTTATCACAAAAGAGGAGACTTAGGAGACACAGGGTGAAATCTAATATAATTTAAAAGGGTCCCTCAGAGACGGTTGCAAATAGCACTAGTTTGACAATGTTTAAAACAGATTAGATAAGCACTTAAATTTATTAGATTTATAATTATGTATAGCACTGCATGATAGTTTTTATAAGAAATTTACTATAGTTAAATAAGACATGGTCCCCATGTATGGGGACCACAAATTGTAGAGGATTTCGCTGCAGGACTTAGCCCTGTTAATGGGCCAAATATTTAGAATTAGTATATAATGTATTGTGTACTTGTAAGTGTATCTTTAAGTACTGATGACGAGGTCGCTGTGCGACTGATACAGGATAACCTAGATGGGCCCTGGTGGCCCTTTGTTACCGTATTATTTATGTTATGTTATGTTATGTTATGAAATCATCAGAGATTCTTGGCAAAGACATCATCGGCGCAGACGTTCTCGCGCAGACCATCACTTCACCCCATATAAAGGACCTCATCGTCTGTAGAGAAGTTTCTCATGAAGAAAGAAGGTCTTCCAAGTGGCGGACGACCAGCGTAACGAGTTGATTCACCCGACTAGTCTACACTTGTAGCGCAAACACTGTTAGAGTTTAGGAATTACCCCGCCGTTTTTGCAGTGAGACGACGCTGTGTGTGTAAAAATAAAACTAATTTATATTTACCTCTCAGACTCCATTTTCTTTTCAGCCCAGTAGAAGCACATCTTCCCATTTTCTTTTGAGTGCTGTAGGAGTAATTCAGACAAATCTGTTACTGCCTTCTAAACTTAAACATTGATAATTTTTCATATAACTAACAATACTAAAACATTTCTTTCAGGTAAATAACGCCTTTGACCGTTGGAAATATACTGAAGTGTGTAATTACTACCTAATTAAGAGGGAATTGCTAACACTACTTTATATATATCCCCGGAATCATGCCAAGTCTGTTTTTCAATTTGCCAAACACTCTTTCATAAATAGAAAATGTCAAAATCTTTCAAACTCCAACTCCCTCGTGACTTCTGGTATCTGGCCAAAACATCAACAACTTTACTTCTTCATCTTTCCCTCCTTTATTTTATCCTGATGGCACCACTGCCACCTCATCTGTCTCCAAAGCTGATCTCTTTTCTCAAACCTAAAAACTCCACCTTGGATGATTCTGGGCCAATGAGGCACGAGTGATAGTTTCTCCTTGTATTAAGTTATGGCATCTCAGTGAGGCTTTCTTTTCACTCTTTTTGTTGCCCTTCGCTAGTGCCCCTTTTGTCATATAGAAAACATCATTCAAGCTCTTACCACTGTCTCCTATTCTCCCTCCTCCTGAGAGTCATACCACTAATTTTGGCGCAGGTGGGCGGTGTGGTGATGCCAGTTCGGGTGGTGGGTGGTGGCGTGGCAAGGGGCACTGTCTCCGTCGGGATGAGGTAGAGGCACGAGCTGCACTGCTCACACCCACTCTGGAGCAAGGCTTCCCGTCGTCCTCCACCCCAACTAGTGCCACTGTTACCTGGAGATTGGTGAGTACTGTTTGATAGATTGATAGATGAATGGATAAGCAGATAAAAAGATAGACAAATAAACCCGCCTGCTGATCATGTCAGAGTCCTGCACCTGCCCACCAGATCCACCGGTCCAAGCACATCGAGGGGATCTATGTGCTGGGGTGTGAACGAGGCAGTGGCTTCATCCATCCTCGGATACAACAACAGCTCCAGACCCACGACATTTCCCTCCTGCACCATCCACACTCCCACCACAGCCACAACCACGAGCCCGGCCCCACCACCCACACCCTGGAGCAAAGGGAGTCGTCCACTTCAGAGCATGCGGAGTGGCCTGACAGTGGAGGAGGGCCCCACACCTCACTGGCAGAGGAGAACGTTGAGCACATCCTCTTAGGTGAGGAGTGGCTGCAGGGGAAGCAAGTGTACCAGGATTGCTCACTTAACACTCCTATGCTCTCTGCAACGTCCATCATTTCTTTTCATAATACAGGAATCCCAATCAAGTTTCTTTTCTCTCTTTACTTTAGATATTCAATAGGAACTACTATTATGCAAATCCTTGCTAATGTTACACTGCTGACACTTGACCTCTGTTTCATTTGTGCAGAAAATGAGTCTGGGAGAAGCACTACATCCTCCAACACCACTGTTGGGGAGGAGGGAGGTGATGACTTCCCACTGCCACCCACCTGTTCCAACCTGAGAGTGATGGGCCACACCCTTGTCCTGGCCAGGTCCTCCTTCCAGGTGGTGGGGCTCCATCCTTCACTTCCTACTGGTTCCTGCTCCTGCCTCACTACAAGGGTGTGCTGGGTGTGCCTTCCAACATGCAGTCTTTACAACACCACAGGATGGTGAGCTTTTGGGCACATGGCCTCACCTGTGTTAGGGCTGGCACCTCAGTAGAGGATGCTTTTTTTCTTTTGGGTTTTGTTTTTTGTTCCCCTTGGCCAGCATCCCACATATATATAAAAGTTTTCAAGTGAACAAAGGTATGGTGTTAAGAGAAAGAAAATACTTGCCTTGTCTGTTAACTGAAATATATTCAAGGTTGCTTGCTTGTTTGATTAGAGTACTTAATGGTTGTAAATTAATAGCTCCTCTAATCAAGGAAATTCTTTAGAGACATTATCATTAGAATTTCTTCAGTATAATGAGAGATGCATCACTTAGCTCTGTTCCTGGTGTTGGCAGTGCCTGCAGGGTGGCCAGTGCTCTCAAGGTGGTGGGCCGCCAGAGTGGGGCAGGACACATATGCCCTCACCCTTCACTGGCGACCACTGCCCCCACACCTTGCCCACGGCATCATCAACAGGTATCAGGTGAGTGCTGGAATGTTCACCTCCACACACTTGTATAATTCACACACACACACACACACACACACACACACACACACACACACACACACACACACGGTTTTGATAAAGTACCACATCAGAGATTACTATGGAAAATTAAAAACATAGCTGGCTTACAGGGAAAATTACATTAAGCCCCCGCACTTGGCAAATTAATTAGTCTGGCGAAACTACCTCCAAATGCGAATTTCGCCAAGCACGAGTTCTTTATACCATATAAATTACCTAAAAAAAATGCCTCAATCAGTCTTTGGTCATTGCCAAAATCCCTCTTTTGACCCCTAAAATACCTTTTTTCGAGCTGAAATAAAATCTTTTGCCTTCACATAATAGAACACATGTGCAAAACAGACCAATAAACAATAAATAAAGCTAATAAGACATGATATAAAAGTTGTAACTCCCGTTTTTCCACCCGTTTCTCTCGCTCACTTTCATCCTTGCCGCCACCACCATTGTCCTTACCCCCACCGGTACCACCTGTTTCGCTGGTAGAGGCCTTGTTGGAGGTAAATTGCCAGAATTAGTTCCCATGCTAGCAGAACAGAGGACAGGACAAACAAAATGGCTGAAGGGCTCTCACTTTGCGTTCTGATAAGTTTAGAGAGGTCTGACGTCACCGGGGAGCCGCGTGGTTCGCCGTGCGGCCGCCAGGGGACCGCCAAGTTTTAATTCAAATCGCCAAGCGTGCACTCGGTGGTCTGTGGCCACCCTACCGCCAAAAGTGAATTTCACTAAGCTGAGATTCGCCAAGTGTGGGGGTTTTCTGTATATATTGGACTGAATAACAAACTTCTTAAAAGACAGAAAAATGAGAACGGTGATAAAGGGTGAAGAATCAAAATGGTGTAGAGTTATTAGTGGAGTTCCACAGGAAACAGTTCTGGCCCCAGTAATGTTCATTCATAGTTTTTTTTTCTTTTTACGTAGGGAAGAGGGCCAGCCAAGGGCAAAAAAAGGAAGTTAAAAAAGGCCCACTTGAGTGCTGGCTCTCTAAAAAGTGCAAAAAGTGCCAAAACCGTCAGCCAGAATTAGGGGAGCAAATGCCTCGATACCTCCCTCTTGAAAGAAGACAAGTTGTACGAATTCGGAAATACAGATGCAGGGAGGGAGTTCCAGAGTTTACCAGTGAAAGGGATGAATGACTGAGAGTACTGGTTAACTCTTGCATTAGAGAGTTGGATAGAATAGGGATGAGAGGAAGAAGAAAGCCTTGTGCAGCGAGGCCACAGGAGAAGGGGAGGCATGCAGTTAGCAAGATCAGTAGAACAGTTACCATGAAAATAGCGATAAAAGATAGAAAGGGATGCAACATTTCGGCGGTGAGAAAGAGACTGAAGACAGTTAGTGAGAAGAGGGGGAGTTGATGAGACGAAAAGCTTTCGATTCCACCCTATCAAGCAAAGCTGTGTGACTGGAACCCCCCCAAACATGCGAAGAGTACTCCATACAGGGACGGATAAGGCCCTTATACAGAGTAAGCAGTTGGAGGGGCGAGAAAAACTGTCGGAGACGCCTCAGAACACCTAACTTCATAGAAGCTGTTTTAGCAAGAGATGAGATGTGAAGTTTCCAGTTAAGATTATGAGCAAAGGACAGACCGAGGATATTCATTGTGGAAGAGGGAGACAGTTGAGTGTCATTGAAGAAGAGGGGATAGTTGTCTGAAAGGTTATGTCGAGTTGATAGATGGAAGAATTGAGTTTTTTGAGGCATAGAAAACTACTATATTTTCTCTGCCCCAATCGGAATACTTAGAAAGATCGGAAGTCAGGCGTTCCGTGGCGTCCCCGCGTGATCTGTTGACTTCCTGAAGGGTTGGACGTCTCTGAAAGAACGTGGAAAGATGTAGGGTGGTATCATCAGCGTAGGAGTGGATAGGGCAAGAAGTTTGGTTAAGAAGATCATTAATGAGTAATAGAAAGAGAGTGAGTGACAGGACAGAACCCTGAGGAACACCACTATTAATAGGTTTAGGAGAAGAACAGTAGCCGTCTACCACAGCAGTAATAAAGCGGTCGGAAAAGAAACTTGAGATAAAGTTGCAGAGAGAAGGATAGAAATCAAAGCTTTATGCCAGACTGTCAAAAGCTTTTGATGTGTCTAACGTGTATCATGATGTGGTAGAGGAGGTGGAGGCTGTGGCGTAGTGGATGAGGTGGTGAGCACAGAATCGGGCAGACATCCACGCATAGATTCGAATCCCACCATATATCACTTTGAAGCTATGCCATTTGTCGAGTGGTTTAAAGTTACCTACATGTCACCGTGATACTCAGGTTCGAGGTGGTCACACCAAAGATGTGCTTGGGTGGTGATATGGGCCCTAATATGGGTACCACTACGAATAAAATTGCCTGCGCCACTAATGGGTGGAAGTAGAACAGCGCTTCCCACATATACTCTTCAAGTATGCCTACAGGTGCTATAGGCCATAACATAAAAAAAAAAAATAAATAATAATAAGACCGTATGTAGAAGAGACTTTAAGAAATGTATAGTTTTCCAAACAGAAGCATAGCAACATGGAACAACTTGGATAAAACAATGGTTCAAGCAAGAAATATTCCTGACTTTAAGGCTAAACTGGACAGATATGGAGACAGGATAGCTCGAGCATGGCTCTTTTCCTGTAAAACACAACTAGGTAAACACACACACACACACACACACACACACACACACACACACACACACACACACACACACACACACACACACACACACACACACACACACACACACACACGGCCCGGTAGCTCAGTGGTTAGAGCGCTGGCTTCACAAGCCAGAGGACCGGGGTTCGATTCCCCGGCCGGGTGGAGATATTTGGGTATGTCTCCTTTGACGTGTAGCCCTGTTCACATAGCAGTGAGTAGGTACGGGATGTAAATCGAGGAGTTGTGACCTTGTTGTCCCGGTGTGTGGTGTGTGCCTGGTCTCAGGCCTATCCGAAGATCGGAAACAATGAGCTCTGAGCTCGTTCCGTAGGGTAACGTCTGGCTGTCTCGTCAGAGACTGCAGCAGATCAAAAGGTGAATTACACGCGCGGAGCCGTCGAGCAGGACGCACGCATCTGAGCAGCTCGCTGAGATTACTTCAAAAGGAGTTAGACCACAGGCCTAGATGTATGTATAGGGGGAGAGGGGGCCATAGGTTCTCCTATCTCCAAAGGAAATAAGTGTTAGACCACATATAGATAATTAATGAACAACGAGAGAGAGAGATGGAACCAAGTAGCGCTGCCAGGCGCACGACAGAACCAAAACATACGGCGAGTGGGAACCAACGCATTATAGAAACCCCTATAGGTTTAAGAAAACTGACTGATGATAGTATGGATAAGGATTTCGCGGGTTTCCGGGATGAACGAAGTAATATGAGAAGACTTGTTTATGTAGAAAGGGAATTAAGAAACATGAAGGAGGTGATAACCAGTCTTATGGATAAACAAGACCGACTGCTTGCAGAAAACACAGCCCTGAAACCAAGAGTAACTGAATGTGAAATAAACCAAGAATTGAAAGAGGAGATTGTAGAAATAAGGAAGCAAAATGACGTTCTTAAAACAACATGTCAAAATTATGAAAGTTCTCTAAAGAACTTGCAGGATAAAGTGCAGCACGGGATTACAGACAGGGTAGAAGGTGGTCTAGGTGATAACAAGTTGAAAGAATTAAGAAATGAATGGAAACAAGAGCAAGAAGAGGAAAAGTCAAATTTTCAGAAGTGGTAAGGAGGCAAATTCAGGAGAACACCAAAGTCGCTATAATAGAGGCTATCAAGGAGAAGGAAGATTTAGTGCGAGATGCAGTGGACAAGAAAAAGCTTTGTGATTTATAGGATGAGTAAAAGAAAAATCCAAATAAATTCACAAGAGAACATGAAGAAAGGAAATGGCCAAAACAGTTATCAAACGAGTACAAGAACAGCACACAAGAATTTGAGCAGGAGGTAGAGGAAGTGATTAGACTAGGAAGGTACAGTGAAAGAGGAAAGAGACCAATGAAGGTGAAAATGAGATCTCAAGTGGCCGTAGAAAAAATATGGCTAGAAAAGGAAGCTGGCCGATGATATCAATCACAAGGAAATATGGATGAAAAGAGATATGAACATAGAGGAAAGGGAAAAGGAGAAATTGCTAAGTGAAGCTAAGGAAAAAACGAGAAAAGGACAGAAATAGAGAAGAATTTTTACTGGAGGGTTCTGGATATGAGACTAAAGAAGTGGTATCTAAGAAAAAGAGGAGGTCGTGGAGGAAGTAATAAATTAAGAGTGACTTATACTAACATAGATGGTTTGTTATCAAGTACGTAATTGAAAGAGGAGGCAGGAGAAGAGAAGAGGAAAACTTTCTTTACTTTATCCTTCCTATAATCTTCCTTTGTCACTCACTCCTTTCTCCTTCCTTTGCTCTTTGTTTTTCTGTCCTTCTTTATTTTTGTATTTTTCTTCCATTTTCTCTTTATTTATCTTCCTTCCTTATTTCACTACTTCCAATTTTCCTTCCTCCCCTCCTCATTGCTTTTCTTTTCCTTCTTCCTTAATTACTTCCTTCCTTCGTTCTTCCTTCCTTCTCTCTTTCTTCCCTTTCTTTCTAAGACAGTACATTAATTTCTTCATTGTTTTCATCTTTCCTTACTTCGTTTTCTGTACATTTCTTCCTTCCTTCTTTACTTCCTTCCATTCTTCTCTCCTCCTTTGCCTTTTACAGCGGAAGCATCGACCTTTCCTCCTTTCCTCCTACATTGTCTCCATTTGTCTCCTCCTCTACTTCATTCGTCATCTTTATACACTCTTACGTTTCTCCTCCTTTTCTTCCATTAAAACACTTCTCTCTCTCTCTCTCTCTCTCTCTCTCTCTCTCTCTCTCTCTC
>NC_059289.1:9356116-9366753 GCF_017591435.1 Portunus trituberculatus | reverse complement strand
ACACACACACGGTTTTGATAAAGTACCACATCAGAGATTACTATGGAAAATTAAAAACATAGCTGGCTTACAGGGAAAATTACATTAAGCCCCCGCACTTGGCAAATTAATTAGTCTGGCGAAACTACCTCCAAATGCGAATTTCGCCAAGCACGAGTTCTTTATACCATATAAATTACCTAAAAAAAATGCCTCAATCAGTCTTTGGTCATTGCCAAAATCCCTCTTTTGACCCCTAAAATACCTTTTTTCGAGCTGAAATAAAATGTTTTGCCTTCACATAATAGAACACATGTACAAAACAGACCAATAAACAATAAATAAAGCTAATAAGACATGATATAAAAGTTATAACTCCCGTTTTTCCACCCGTTTCTCTCGCTCACTTTCATCCTTGCCGCCACCACCATTGTCCTTACCCCCACCGGTACCACCTGTTTCGCTGGTAGAGGCCTTGTTGGAGGTAAATTGCCAGAATTAGTTCCCATGCTAGCAGAACAGAGGACAGGACAAACAAAATGGCTGAAGGGCTCTCACTTTGCGTTCTGATAAGTTTAGAGAGGTCTGACGTCACCGGAGAGCCGCGTGGTTCGCCGTGCGGCCGCCAGGGGACCGCCAAGTTTTAATTCAAATCGCCAAGCGTGCACTCGGTGGTCTGTGGCCACCCTACCGCCAAAAGTGAATTTCACTAAGCTGAGATTCGCCAAGTGTGGGGGTTTTCTGTATATATTGGACTGAATAACAAACTTCTTAAAAGACAGAAAAATGAGAACAGTGATAAAGGGTGAAGAATCGAAATGGTGTAGAGTTATTAGTGGAGTTCCACAGGAAACAGTTCTGGCCCCAGTAATGTTCATTCATAGTTTTTTTTTTTCTTTTTTACGTAGGGAAGAGGGCCAGCCAAGGGCAAAAAAAAAGGAAGTTAAAAAAGGCCCACTTGAGTGCTGGCTCTCTAAAAAGTGCAAAAAGTGCCAAAACCGTCAGCCAGAATTAGGGGAGCAAATGCCTCGATACCTCCCTCTTGAAAGAAGACAAGTTGTAGGAATTCGGAAATACAGATGCAGGGAGGGAGTTCCAGAGTTTACCAGTGAAAGGAATGAATGACTGAGAGTACTGGTTAACTCTTGCATTAGAGAGTTGGATAGAATAGGGATGAGAGGAAGAAGAAAGCCTTGTGCAGCGAGGCCACAGGAGAAGGGGAGGCATGCAGTTAGCAAGATCAGTAGAACAGTTACCATGAAAATAGCGATAAAAGACAGAAAGGGATGCAACATTTCGGCGGTGAGAAAGAGACTGAAGACAGTTAGTGAGAGGAGGGGAGTTGATGAGACGAAAAGCTTTCGATTCCACCCTATCAAGCAAAGCTGTGTGACTGGAACCCCCCCAAACATGCGAAGAGTACTCCATACAGGGACGGATAAGGCCCTTATACAGAGTAAGCAGTTGGAGGGGCGAGAAAAACTGTCGGAGACGCCTCAGAACACCTAACTTCATAGAAGCTGTTTTAGCAAGAGATGAGATGTGAAGTTTCCAGTTAAGATTATGAGCAAAGGACAGACCGAGGATATTCATTGTGGAAGAGGGAGACAGTTGAGTGTCATTGAAGAAGAGGGGGATAGTTGTCTGGAAGGTTATGTCGAGTTGATAGATGGAAGAATTGAGTTTTTGAGGCATTGAAAACTACTATATTTTCTCTGCCCCAATCGGAATACTTAGAAAGATCGGAAGTCAGGCGTTCCGTGGCGTCCCCGCGTGATCTGTTGACTTCCTGAAGGGTTGGACGTCTCTGAAAGAACGTGGAAAGATGTAGGGTGGTATCATCAGCGTAGGAGTGGATAGGGCAAGAAGTTTGGTTAAGAAGATCATTAATGAGTAATAGAAAGAGAGTGAGTGACAGGACAGAACCCTGAGGAACACCACTATTAATAGGTTTAGGAGAAGAACAGTAGCCGTCTACCACAGCAGTAATAGAGCGGTCGGAAAAGAAACTTGAGATAAAGTTGCAGAGAGAAGGATAGACATCAAAGCTTTATGCCAGACTGTCAAAAGCTTTTGATGTGTCTAACGTGTATCATGATGTGGTAGAGGAGGTGGAGGCTGTGGCGTAGTGGATGAGGTGGTGAGCACAGAATCGGGCAGACATCCACGCATAGATTCGAATCCCACCATATATCACTTTGAAGCTATGCCATTTGTCGAGTGGTTTAAAGTTACCTACATGTCACCGTGATACTCAGGTTCGAGGTGGTCACACCAAAGATGTGCTTGGGTGGTGATATGGGCCTTAATATGGGTACCACTACGAATAAAATTGCCTGCGCCACTAATGGGTGGAAGTAGAACAGCGCTTCCCACATATACTCTTCAAGTATGCCTACAGGTGCTATAGGCCATAACATAAAAAAAAAATAATAATAATAATAAGACCGTATGTAGAAGAGACTTTAAGAAATGTATAGTTTTCCAAACAGAAGCATAGCAACATGGAACAACTTGGATAAAACAGTGGTTCAAGCAAGAAATATTCCTGACTTTAAGGCTAAACTGGACAGATATGGAGACAGGATAGCACGAGCATGGCTCTTTTCCTGTAAAACACAACTAGGTAACACACACACACACACACACACACACACACACACACACACACGGCCCGGTAGCTCAGTGGTTAGAGCGCTGGCTTCACAAGCCAGAGGACCGGGGTTCGATTCCCCGGCCGGGTGGAGATATTTGGGTATGTCTCCTTTGACGTGTAGCCCCTGTTCACCTAGCAGTGAGTAGGTACGGGATGTAAATCGAGGAGTTGTGACCTTGTTGTCCCGGTGTGTGGTGTGTGCCTGGTCTCAGGCCTATCCGAAGATCGGAAACAATGAGCTCTGAGCTCGTTCCGTAGGGTAACGTCTGGCTGTCTCGTCAGAGACTGCAGCAGATCAAAAGGTGAATTACACGCGCGGAGCCGTCGAGCAGGACGCACGCATCTGAGCAGCTCGCTGAGATTACTTCAAAGGAGTTAGACCACAGGCCTAGATGTATGTATAGGGGGAGAGGGGGCCATAGGTTCTCCTATCTCCAAAGGAAATAAGTGTTAGACCACATATAGATAATTAATGAACAACGAGAGAGAGAGAGATGGAACCAAGTAGCGCTGCCAGGCGCACGACAGAACCAAAACATACGGCGAGTGGGAACCAACGCATTATAGAAACCCCTATAGGTTTAAGAAAACTGACTGATGATAGTATGGATAAGGATTTCGCGGGTTTCCGGGATGAACGAAGTAATATGAGAAGACTTGTTTATGTAGAAAGGGAATTAAGAAACATGAAGGAGGTGATAACCAGTCTTATGGATAAACAAGACCGACTGCTTGCAGAAAACACAGCCCTGAAACCAAGAGTAACTGAATGTGAGAAAGTAAGTGAAATAAACCAAGAATTGAAAGAGGAGATTGTAGAAATAAGGAAGCAAAATGACGTTCTTAAAACAACATGTCAAAATTATGAAAGTTCTCTAAAGAACTTGCAGGATAAAGTGCAGCACGGGATTACAGACAGGGTAGAAGGTGGTCTAGGTGATAACAAGTTGAAAGAATTAAGAAATGAATGGAAACAAGAGCAAGAAGAGGAAAAGTCAAATTTTCAGAAGTGGCAAGGAGGCAAATTCAGGAGAACACCAAAGTCGCTATAATAGAGGCTATCAAGGAGAAGGAAGATTTAGTGCGAGATGCAGTGGACAAGAAAAAAGCTTTGTGATTTATAGGATGAGTAAAAGAAAAATCCAAATAAATTCACAAGAGAACATGAAGAAAGGAAATGGCCAAAACAGTTATCAAACGAGTACAAGAACAGCACACAAGAATTTGAGCAGGAGGTAGAGGAAGGTACAGTGAAAGAGGAAAGAGACCAATGAAGGTGAAAATGAGATCTCAAGTGGCCGTAGAAAAAATATGGCTAGAAAAGGAAGCTGGCCGATGATATCAATCACAAGGAAATATGGATGAAAAGAGATATGAACATAGAGGAAAGGGAAAAGGAGAAATTGCTAAGTGAAGCTAAGGAAAAAAAACGAGAAAAGGACAGAAATAGAGAAGAATTTTTACTGGAGGGTTCTGGATATGAGACTAAAGAAGTGGTATCTAAGAAAAAGAGGAGGTCGTGGAGGAAGTAATAAATTAAGAGTGACTTATACTAACATAGATGGTTTGTTATCAAGTACGTAATTGGAAGAGGAGGCAGGAGAAGAGAAGAGGAAAACTTTCTTTACTTTATCCTTCCTATAATCTTCCTTTGTCACTCACTCCTTTCTCCTTCCTTTGCTCTTTGTTTTTTCTGTCCTTCTTTATTTTTGTATTTTTCTTCCATTTTCTCTTTATTTATCTTCCTTCCTTATTTCACTGCTTCCAATTTTCCTTCCTCCCCTCCTCATTGCTTTTCTTTTCCTTCTTCCTTAATTACTTCCTTCCTTCGTTCTTCCTTCCTTCTCTCTTTCTTCCCTTTCTTTCTAAGACAGTACATTAATTTCTTCATTGTTTTCATCTTTCCTTACTTCGTTTTCTGTACATTTCTTCCTTCCTTCTTTACTTCCTTCCATTCTTCTCTCCTCCTTTGCCTTTTACAGCGGAAGCATCGACCTTTCCTCCTTTCCTCCTACATTGTCTCCATTTGTCTCCTCCTCTACTTCATTCGTCATCTTTATACACTCTTACGTTTCTCCTCCTTTTCTTCCATTAAAACACTCTCTCTCTCTCTCTCTCTCTCTCTCTCTCTCTCTCTCTCTCTCTCTCTCTCTCTCTCTCTCTCTCTCTCTCTCTCCTCTTCCATCATCCTTCCATCCTTTCACTCTATCATTCAAGAAGTCACTCCTCCTCCTCCTCCTCCTCCTCCTTCCATGTAAAGACTCAAACATCATGTATTTTGTTCTCAGTTTCCTTCATTTGTTACTTCCGCCCTCCGTCCATCCTTCCTTTCTTCCTTCCTTCCTTCCTTCCTTCCTTCCTTCCTTCCTTTCTCTCCTCCTCTCCTTCAGTTTTCCCTCCAGTTACAGGAACTAACACAAAAGTAGTCTGCCTTGCTTTCCTTTTTTTTTACATCCCTTTTTTCATTTTCTCTCTCTCTCTCTCTCTCTCTCTCTCTCTCTCTCTCTCTCTCTCTCTCTCTCTCTCTCTCTCTCTCTCTCTCTCTCTCTCTCTCTCTCTCTCTCTCTCTCTCTCTCTCTCTTCTCTCTCTCTCTCTCTTCTCTCTCTCTCTCTCTCTTCTAACTCTCTCTCTTTCTATCTTCGTTTTCTCTTTCTCTTTTCTCCTCCTCCTCCTCCTCCTCCTCCTCCTCCTCCTCCTCCTCCTCCTCCTCCTCCTCCTCCATCTTTTCTTCTTTACTCCATCCCTTCTCTGTTAGTTTCCTTCATATTCTTGCTTGATTTTAGTTCTTTCTTCTTTCTCAATCCAATTTTCTCATTTCCTCTCTGTTTTTCTCTCTCTCCTACTTTTTGCTGTCATTTTCCTTGTTTCCTCTTATTTTCCTATCTCTTGGACACACACACACACACACACACACACACACACACACACACACACACACACACACACACACACCTTTGCTTCTATCTATTCTATTCCTTTTCCTATCAAGTTATTTTCATCACTATCTTTAGTTTCCTATTCCATCAGCATTCCCCTTAACTCTGGCACACAATAAGCGGGAGCTGGGACGAAAGGCCAAGTGCGTAGTGAGCATGAAGGGAAATATCACCACGGTCACCAACCCTGATGACTCGGCCGATGTCAAGTCCTTCACCTACGACTACTCTTACTGGAGCTTTGACGGCTGCAAGGAGGAGCCCAATGGCTACTTTGCCAAGCAGTCACCCAACTCCAAGTATGCTGATCAGGTGAGAGAGAGAGAGAGAGAGAGAGAGAGAGAGAGAGAGAGAGAGAGAGAGAGAGAGAGAGAGAGAGAGAGAGAGAGAGAGAGAGAGAGAGAAAGGGCAGGTCATTCTTACGCTAATCTGGAATATAAAACTAAGATTATCAGTTATACTCTAATTTGGACCCAGAAGTATTCACGATATCGATTAACTACTAACTCAGAAAAAATGTCATCGGATAGCTGCTATAATCTGATGGCGTTAGCGTGATGATCTGTGACGGTAACGACCACCTATGGTTATTGCTATCATTGTTGTCATCAAAATCACATTCTGGTTATTT
Source organism: Portunus trituberculatus (assembly GCF_017591435.1). Classification (NCBI taxonomy): domain Eukaryota; kingdom Metazoa; phylum Arthropoda; class Malacostraca; order Decapoda; family Portunidae; genus Portunus; species Portunus trituberculatus. The sequence continues at coordinate 9,360,550 of NC_059289.1, read as the reverse complement.
CTGCTGGTCATTATTATCATCCTCTTGGAGTCATCATTATCAACTTTTCTTTTCTCTTCATCATTCATCATCATTAGCTTGGCCTCTTCTCATCATCACCATCTTTTCCTTCTCTTCATCATCAATATCATCATCTTCCTTTTCATCATTACCATTATCTTTTTTCTTCTTCCCTTTATCATCCTCATTACATTTTCCTGTTCATCACCATTAAGAACTGTCACTATAAATGCTAAGCTTTCTTCGCCTTTTGACAGAACACGGTGTACAATGATCTGGGAGGTGGAGTCTTAGCAAACGCCTGGGCTGGTTATAACTCCACACTGTTCGCTTATGGGCAGACAGGCTCGGGAAAATCTTGGTCTGTCATTGGATATGGATCCAATAAAGGTAAAAAATAAAAAAGTCCACATTTCATAGGTGTTTTCAGATGTTTCTCCTCAAAATTTTGGATGAACCTTTTGACTGCATTCTTTGGAGACTGTCACCTTTTTTTTTTTTTTTTTTTTTTTTTTTTTTTCTTTTGTTGCCCTTAACCATAGATAGTTGTTGAGTTGTTGAAAGCCTGCATGGTTCTCTTAAAAGTTCTGCATATCCATCACGTGAAATCAAAAGAATGTTACAATTTCATGAAACACATACAAGGATCGTCAATGTATCCTGATTCTTGAAAGTGAGAGAAAGAAATGAATGGAAAACAGATGGATGGACAAAGAAAGAAACATACAACACAGTGTAAAGAAAGGAAAAAAAACAATAAAAAATCTATTCCTAAACTTTCAGGAATCGTGCCATTGTTCTGTAACGATTTATTTAATGGCATCACACAAAACACAGAGGAGAAGGAGTTTGAAGTGAGGTTCAGCATGTTGGAGATCTACAATGAGGTAGTTCATGACCTGCTCAACCCCACCAAGAGCAAGAAAGGCCTCAAGGTCCGCCAACACCCGAAGAAAGGCTTCTATGGTAAGTACTATTGTGACGACAGGAACTGATGAATGTCAATAGAATCGTTTAATCGTACTCATATCTCAAGGTAAAATGTGTCCCAGCATTGAAGGGTAAATCACACCCAAACAACCTTCTGAACAGCTGAAGGCCTCAAGCTGGCTCTGGTCACCAACTACAACGAAATTGAGCAGAAGATGAACGAGGGCACCGTCAACCGCACCATCGCCTCCACCAACATGAACGCCACCTCATCCCGCGCCCACACCATCGTTGGCATCACCGTCATACAGAAATTCAAAAACAATGCTGGACAAGAAACAGCAAAGCAGGCCGTTGTGAACTTGGTGGATCTGGCTGGTGTGTGTGTGGCAGTGTGTGTGTGTGTGTGTGTGTGTGTGTGTGTGTGTGTGTGTGTGTGTGTGTGTGTGTGTGTGTGTGTAATTACCTAGTTGTATTTACATAGTTGTATTGTAAAGGGTTCGAGAGGGGCTCATAGTGTCCTGTCTCCATATCTCCACTGATCTAATATTTCTTTAAAGCTATGTATATTATGTGCTGTAACAACTTCATCACTCAATGTATTCCATTTTTCCACCGTTCTATGTGGAGAACTTTATTTTCCAATAACTTACACACACTGCCTCTTCCTGATCTTCTTTGCATGTTCTCTTGTCCTTCCAGCTTCATCTGCCACCAACACCAGGTCTTGCTTGTCTATCTTTTCAACGTCGTTAACTATTTTATAAATTGTTATTACGAGGAGGTAGTAGACACCTACCGAAACGATAATTTACTCCCAGCGAGGTCTAATAGCACTAGTTCAGGGAGTGCTGTGAACTTTCCATTAAAGCTAGTTGTGATCTCACTGAACGTTTCCCTTTGTGTCTCACAACTCAAGGGGGCAGTCACAGCCTGCCCTCCAAAGATAACTCTCCTTCACACAAAACTACATGCACTTATCACACACACATACACACCCTTCCCTTAAAATTCAAAATTCAAAATGGCGACTCCAAATCCATCCTCGGAGTCCCGTTCTGGGGAAGGGACCAGAAATGTCCCCAGGTCGGACTGCTCTCTTGCTGGCGACCCAAAATGTCTTGACACCTCCCTCGACTTTTTCGTCATTAACTTCGCAGTCTTAGATCTAATTTTCAATCTGTAGAACACCACCTCTCCTTCACTATACCTCATCTTCTTTTCCTCACCGAAATACAGCTGTCTGAGGCAACTGACAGTAACCCTTTCTCTGTTCCCTTCTACTTTCTCTATCCTCATTCTCGCTCCAAAGTTGGATGTTGCGTCTATGTGCGCTATGACTTAACTTGCTCTCTTGCCCACGCTCTCGAATCTTTTGAGTTTTCCACCATCTGGCTTAGACTTGATAGTCACTACCAAATTTATCTGTGCTGTCTATCTCTCCCCTAACTCCTCTGACTATAGTAAATTCTTTGACTATTTGACTTCCAAAGTGGAGCACATCTGTCCCTCTACCCTTTCATAGAGATCTCCATTTTTTAAGATTTCAATGTTCACCACCAGCTTTGGCTTTCCTCTCCTTCATTGACCATCCTGGTGAACTAGCCTTTAACTTTGCTATCCTCCGTGACCTAGAGCAACTGGTGCAGCACCCTACTCGTATTCCTGACCGTCTTGGAGATACACCCAACATTCTTGATTTTTTCCTTACCTCTAATCCTTCTGCTTATGCTGTTACCCTATCTTCTCCGTCGGGCTCCTCCGATCACAATCTCATTTCTGTATCTTGTCCTATTTCTCCAATTCCTCCTCAGGATCACCCAAAATGGAGGTCACTCTGGCGTTTTGCCTCTGCCAGTTGGGGGGATGTGAGGATCGAGGTATTATGCTGATTTTCCTTGGAATGATTACTGCTTCTGTGTCAGAGACCCATCTCTATGTGCATAAAAGAGGTGATAGTGTCTAGCATGGAGGCGTACATTCCTCATTCTTTTCTCAACCGTCTAAACCTTGGTTTAACACAACCTGTTCTTGTGTTATACATGATAAAGAGGTTGCCCACAAAAGGTACTTGAGCCTTCCATCTTCTGAATCTCATGCACTTTATATTTCTGCTCAGAATCATGCCAAGTCTGTTCTTCAACTTGCCAAGCACTCTTTCATAAATAGAAAATGTCAAAATCTTTCAAACTCAAACTCCACTCGTGACTCCTGACATCTGTCCAAAAACATTTCCAATAACTTTATCTCTTCATCTTTCCCTCCTTTATTTCATCCTGATGGCACCACTGCCATCTCTTCTGTTTCTAAAGCTGAACTCTTCTCTCAAACCTTTGGTAACAACTCCACCTTGGATGATCCTGGGATTATTCCTCCCTCTCCTCCTCCCTCTGACTTTTTCATGCCTACAATTAAAGTTCTTCGTAATGATGTTTTCCATGCCCTTACTGGCCTAAACCCTCGGAAGGCACCTGATGGGGTCCCTCCTATTGTTCTCAAAAACTGTGCTTCAGTGCTTGCACCTTGCTTGGCCAAACTCTTTCAACTATGTCTATCGACTTCTACCTTTCCTTCTTGCTGGAAGTTGGCTTACAATCAGCCTGTTATAAAAAAGGGTGACCGTTCTCATCCCACAAACTACCGTTCTATAGTCTCTTGCTTGTCTAAAGTTTTTTAATCAATCCTCAATAGGAAGATTCTTAAACATCTATCACTTCACAATCTTCTATCTGATCGCCAGTATAGCTTCCATCAAGGTCGCTCTACTGGTGATCTTCTGGTGTTCCTTACTGAGTCTTAGTCATCCTCTTTTAGAGATTTCGGTGAAACTTTTGCTGTCACGTTAGACATACCAAAAGCTTTTGATAGAGTCTGGCACAAAGCTTTAATTTCAAGACTGCACTCTTACGGTTTCTATCCTTCTTTCTGCAACTTTATCTCAAGTTTCCTTTCGTTCTATTGCAGCCGTGGTAGACGGCCACTGTTCTTCTCTTAAATTTATTAACAGTGGTGTTCCTCAGGGTTCTGTCCTATCACCCACTCTCCTTCTATCATTCATTAATGATCTTCTCAGCCAAACTTCTTGCCCTATCCAATCCTACGCTGATGATACTTACATATTTCCACGTTCTTTCAGAGACGATCATGAAGTTATCAGATCACGCAGGGACGCCAGAGAACGTCTGACTTCTGATCTTTCTAAGATTTCCGATTGGGGCAGAAAAAAATTAGTAGTTTTCAATGCCTCAAAAACTCAATTCCTCCATCTATCAACTCGAAACAATCTTCCAGACAACTAAACCCTCTTCTTCAGTGACACTCAACTGTCTCCCTCTTCCACACTGAATATCCTCGGTCTGTCCTTTGCTCATAATCTTAACTGGAAACTTCACATCTCATCTCTTGCTAAAACTGCTTCTATGAAGTTAGGCGTTCTGCGGCGTCTCCGCCAATTTTTCTCGCCCTTCAACTGCTAACTCTGTACAAGGGCCTTATCCATCCTTG
>NC_059289.1:9348842-9355616 GCF_017591435.1 Portunus trituberculatus | reverse complement strand
CTCGTTTCCTCTCCATGATCCCTTCTGGCTGTTATCATGTACTCCCTCACTCACTCACTCTTTGCTCTTCTCACTCGACTCACTCACTCCCACTCACTCAACTGTTTCCTTCCCGCGCATCCAGTCACCCACTCATCTGACTCCTTCCTTCTCTTACTCATCCTGTTCTTGTCTTTGCTTTTACTTACCCCCTTCTCTTCTTTATCTCCCTTATCTCCTAACTCTCCTATGACACCTTTTTATTCCGGATGGTCTGTGGTGGGGGAGTATTTTAGTGGAATGCGCGTGACTTAACAGTCACGCTACCGGAGACTTTTTTCCATATTATTATACAATAACCAAGCTGTATGAGAAAGAAACTTCCTATCCGTGTGCTTAAGAGATAGCTGTAACACCTCCCATCTCTTGCATTTTAGAGTGAAAAACACGTTCGCGGACTTTAGTAGGTATTAAACCTCCTATCTTGTACTACATGCACTGCTACGTATACAAAATGGGTTCCTGTACTAACTGGGAGCTCTAAAACCCCTTATCTGATCCATTAAGGGGATAAAAAGCAGCAGATTCCTTTAAAGGGCGTCTAACCTGTGGTAATGAAACTCTCTACTTGATGAAGCAGCCTTCTTGTTCTTATTTTTGGCTACAGTGTCATGTCAACTTCAGGGATTTTAGAAAACAGATATCACTGGTCAACAGTCACGGCGTGTGAAATTAACCCACACCTTTCTTAGTGTCATTCCATGTTCACCTACCCATTTTATTCTACAAATGCATGAGTGAATTTGATTGCTGTGTGTGTTGCAGGCGTGAGGAGAGCTGAGGCTGCCTGAGTGAGGAGCATTGCTAGGGAAGGAAGGAAGGAAGGAAGGAAGGCACCACTACAATGGCTGAAGAAGAGAATGTGAAGGTGGCGGTTTGGGTCCGGCCAATGATATCCTTTTAATGCCAAGAATGAGATCTTTGGGAGAGAAAAGACACACAAAACACACACACACACACACACACACACACACACACACACACACACACACACACACACACACACAGTAAGTTTATTGACCACAAAATACAAAAGAAACATAAAATTAGAAAAAAGCAAACAACAATTAAACAATCCTAACATCCAAGTAGGTGGAATAATCATTGTCCAATATTTTGTTAAGATATCAATACACGTTCAAGGAAACACACACACACACACACACACACACACACACACACACACACACACACACACACACACACACACACACACACCTTTGCTTCTATCTATTCTATTCCTTTTCCTATCAAGTTATTTTCATCACTATCTTTAGTTTCCTATTCCATCAGCATTCCCCTTAACTCTGGCACACAATAAGCGGGAGCTGGGACGAAAGGCCAAGTGCGTAGTGAGCATGAAGGGAAATATCACCACGGTCACCAACCCTGATGACTCGGCCGATGTCAAGTCCTTCACCTACGACTACTCTTACTGGAGCTTTGACGGCTGCAAGGAGGAGCCCAATGGCTACTTTGCCAAGCAGTCACCCAACTCAAGTATGCTGATCAGGTGAGAGAGAGAGAGAGAGAGAGAGAGAGAGAGAGAGAGAGAGAGAGAGAGAGAGAGAGAGAGAGAGAGAGAGAGAGAGAGAGAGAGAGAGAGAAAGGGCAGGTCATTCTTACGCTAATCTGGAATATAAAACTAAGATTATCAGTTATACTCTAATTTGGACCCAGAAGTATTCACGATATCGATTAACTAATAACTCAGAAAAAATGTCATCGGATAGCTGCTATAATCTGATGGCGTTAGCGTGATGATCTGTGACGGTAACGACCACCTATGGTTATTGCTATCATTGTTGTCATCAAAATCACATTCTGGTTATTTCTGCTGGTCATTATTATCATCCTCTTGGAGTCATCATTATCAACTTTTCTTTTCTCTTCATCATTCATCATCATTAGCTTGGCCTCTTCTCATCATCACCATCTTTTCCTTCTCTTCATCATCAATATCATCATCTTCCTTTTCATCATTACCATTATCTTTTTTCTTCTTCCCTTTATCATCCTCATTACATTTTCCTGTTCATCACCATTAAGAACTGTCACTATAAATGCTAAGCTTTCTTCGCCTTTTGACAGAACACGGTGTACAATGATCTGGGAGGTGGAGTCTTAGCAAACGCCTGGGCTGGTTATAACTCCACACTGTTCGCTTATGGGCAGACAGGCTCGGGAAAATCTTGGTCTGTCATTGGATATGGATCCAATAAAGGTAAAAAATAAAAAAGTCCACATTTCATAGGTGTTTTCAGATGTTTCTCCTCAAAATTTTGGATGAACCTTTTGACTGCATTCTTTGGAGACTGTCACCTTTTGTTTTTTTTTTTTTTTTTTTTAGCCTTTTGTTGCCCTTAACCATAGATAGTTGTTGAGTTGTTGAAAGCCTGCATGGTTCTCTTAAAAGTTCTGCATATCCATCACGTGAAATCAAAAGAATGTTACAATTTCATGAAACACATACAAGGATCGTCAATGTATCCTGATTCTTGAAAGTGAGAGAAAGAAATGAATGGAAAACAGATGGATGGACAAAGAAAGAAACATACAACACAGTGTAAAGAAAGGAAAAAAAAACAATAAAAAATCTATTCCTAAACTTTCAGGAATCGTGCCATTGTTCTGTAACGATTTATTTAATGGCATCACACAAAACACAGAGGAGAAGGAGTTTGAAGTGAGGTTCAGCATGTTGGAGATCTACAATGAGGTAGTTCATGACCTGCTCAACCCCACCAAGAGCAAGAAAGGCCTCAAGGTCCGCCAACACCCGAAGAAAGGCTTCTATGGTAAGTACTATTGTGACGACAGGAACTGATGAATGTCAATAGAATCGTTTAATCGTACTCATATCTCAAGGTAAAAATGTGTCCCAGCATTGAAGGGGTAAATCACACCCAAACAACCTTCTGAACAGCTGAAGGCCTCAAGCTGGCTCTGGTCACCAACTACAACGAAATTGAGCAGAAGATGAACGAGGGCACCGTCAACCGCACCATCGCCTCCACCAACATGAACGCCACCTCATCCCGCGCCCACACCATCGTTGGCATCACCGTCATACAGAAATTCAAAAACAATGCTGGACAAGAAACAGCAAAGCAGGCCGTTGTGAACTTGGTGGATCTGGCTGGCAGTGTGTGTGTGTGTGTGTGTGTGTGTGTGTGTGTGTGTGTGTGTGTGTGTGTGTGTAATTACCTAGTTGTATTTACATAGTTGTATTGTAAAGGGTTCGAGAGGGGCTCATAGTGTCCTGTCTCCATATCTCCACTGATCTAATATTTCTTTAAAGCTATGTATATTATGTGCTGTAACAACTTCATCACTCAATGTATTCCATTTTTCCACCGTTCTATGTGGAGAACTTTATTTTCCAATAACTTACACACACTGCCTCTTCCTGATCTTCTTTGCATGTTCTCTTGTCCTTCCAGCTTCATCTGCCACCAACACCAGGTCTTGCTTGTCTATCTTTTCAACGTCGTTAACTGAGGTAGTAGACACCTACCGAAACGATAATTTACTCCCAGCGAGGTCTAATAGCACTAGTTCAGGGAGTGCTGTGAACTTTCCATTAAAGCTAGTTGTGATCTCACTGAACGTTTCCCTTTGTGTCTCACAACTCAAGGGGGCAGTCACAGCCTGCCCTCCAAAGATAACTCTCCTTCACACAAAACTACATGCACTTATCACACACACATACACACCCTTCCTTAAAATTCAAAATTCAAAATGGCGACTCCAAATCCATCCTCGGAGTCCCGTTCTGGGGAGGGGACCAGAAATGTCCCCAGGTCGGACTGCTCTCTTGCTGGCGACCCAAAATGTCTTGACACCTCCCTCGACTTTTTCGTCATTAACTTCTGCAGTCTTAGATCTAATTTTCAATCTGTAGAACACCACCTCTCCTTCACTATACCTCATCTTCTTTTCCTCACCGAAATACAGCTGTCTGAGGCAACTGACAGTAACCCTTTCTCTGTTCCCTTCTACTTTCTCTATCCTCATTCTCGCTCCAAAGTTGGATGTTGCGTCTATGTGCGCTATGACTTAACTTGCTCTCTTGCCCACGCTCTCGAATCTTTTGAGTTTTCCACCATCTGGCTTAGACTTGATAGTCACTACCAAATTTATCTGTGCTGTCTATCTCTCCCCTAACTCCTCTGACTATAGTAAATTCTTTGACTATTTGACTTCCAAAGTGGAGCACATCTGTCCCTCTACCCTTTCATAGAGATCTCCATTTTTTAAGATTTCAATGTTCACCACCAGCTTTGGCTTTCCTCTCCTTCATTGACCATCCTGGTGAACTAGCCTTTAACTTTGCTATCCTCCGTGACCTAGAGCAACTGGTGCAGCACCCTACTCGTATTCCTGACCGTCTTGGAGATACACCCAACATTCTTGATTTTTTCCTTACCTCTAATCCTTCTGCTTATGCTGTTACCCTATCTTCTCCGTCGGGCTCCTCCGATCACAATCTCATTTCTGTATCTTGTCCTATTTCTCCAATTCCTCCTCAGGATCACCCAAAATGGAGGTCACTCTGGCGTTTTGCCTCTGCCAGTTGGGGGGATGTGAGGATCGAGGTATTATGCTGATTTTCCTTGGAATGATTACTGCTTCTGTGTCAGAGACCCATCTCTATGTGCATAACAGAGGTGATAGTGTCTAGCATGGAGGCGTACATTCCTCATTCTTTTTCTCAACCGTCTAAACCTTGGTTTAACACAACCTGTTCTTGTGTTATACATGATAAAGAGGTTGCCCACAAAAGGTACTTGAGCCTTCCATCTTCTGAATCTCATGCACTTTATATTTCTGCTCAGAATCATGCCAAGTCTGTTCTTCAACTTGCCAAGCACTCTTTCATAAATAGAAAATGTCAAAATCTTTCAAACTCAAACTCCACTCGTGACTCCTGACATCTGTCCAAAAACATTTCCAATAACTTTATCTCTTCATCTTTCCTCCTTTATTTCATCCTGATGGCACCACTGCCATCTCTTCTGTTTCTAAAGCTGAACTCTTCTCTCAAACCTTTGGTAACAACTCCACCTTGGATGATCCTGGGATTATTCCTCCTCTCCTCCTCCCTCTGACTATTTCATGCCTACAATTAAAGTTCTTCGTAATGATGTTTTCCATGCCCTTACTGGCCTAAACCCTCGGAAGGCACCTGATGGGGTCCCTCCTATTGTTCTCAAAAACTGTGCTTCAGTGCTTGCACCTTGCTTGGCCAAACTCTTTCAACTATGTCTATCGACTTCTACCTTTCCTTCTTGCTGGAAGTTGGCTTACAATCAGCCTGTTATAAAAAAGGGTGACCGTTCTCATCCCTCAAACTACCGTTCTATAGCTTTAATCTCTTGCTTGTCTAAAGTTTTTAATCAATCCTCAATAGGAAGATTCTTAAACATCTATCACTTCACAATCTTCTATCTGATCGCCAGTATAGCTTCCATCAAGGTCGCTCTACTGGTGATCTTCTGGTGTTCCTTACTGAGTCTTAGTCATCCTCTTTTAGAGATTTCGGTGAAACTTTTGCTGTCACGTTAGACATATCAAAAGCTTTTGATAGAGTCTGGCACAAAGCTTTAATTTCAAGACTGCACTCTTACGGTTTCTATCCTTCTTTCTGCAACTTTATCTCAAGTTTCCTTTCGTTCTATTGCAGCCGTGGTAGACGGCCACTGTTCTTCTCTTAAATTTATTAACAGTGGTGTTCCTCAGGGTTCTGTCCTATCACCCACTCTCCTTCTATCATTCATTAATGATCTTCTCAGCCAAACTTCTTGCCCTATCCAATCCTACGCTGATGATACTTACATATTTCCACGTTCTTTCAGAGACGATCATGAAGTTATCAGATCACGCAGGGACGCCACAGAACGTCTGACTTCTGATCTTTCTAAGATTTCCGATTGGGGCAGAAAAAAATTAGTAGTTTTCAATGCCTCAAAAACTCAATTCCTCCATCTATCAACTCGAAACAATCTTCCAGACAACTAAACCCTCTTCTTCAGTGACACTCAACTGTCTCCCTCTTCCACACTGAATATCCTCGGTCTGTCCTTTGCTCATAATCTTAACTGGAAACTTCACATCTCATCTCTTGCTAAAACTGCTTCTATGAAGTTAGGCGTTCTGCGGCGTCTCCGCCAATTTTTCTCGCCCCTTCAACTGCTAACTCTGTACAAGGGCCTTATCCATCCTTGTGCTCTTCGCATGTTTGAGGGCGTTCTGCTCACACAGCTTTATTAGAGAGGGTGGAATCAAAAACTTTTCGTCTCATCAACTCCCCTCTTCTAACTGACTGTCTTCAGCCTCTTTCTCACTGCCGAAATGTTGCATCTCTTTCTGTCTTTTGTCACTATTTTCATGCTAACTTCTCTACTAATCTTGCTAACTGCATGCTTCCCTCCTCCTGCGGCCTCATTGCACAAGGCTTTCTTCTTCCTCTCATCCCTATTCTGTCCAACTCTCTAATACAAGAGTCAACCAGTATTCTTAATCATTCATACCTTTCTCTGGTAAACTCTGGAACTCTCAGCCTGCTTCTGTTGTTCCACCTTCCTATGACTTGACTTCCTTTAAGAGGAGGTCTCAAGTAATTTGTCCCTAAATTTTGGTTAACTCTCTTGACTTTTAAGGAACTGGCAACCAAGTGGGCCTTTTTATCCCATTTTTGTTGCCCTTGATCAGTTGCCCTCCTTCATAAAAAAT
>NC_059289.1:9306346-9348342 GCF_017591435.1 Portunus trituberculatus | reverse complement strand
AACCTATACAACTACACCCAAAACACCTTCACCAACACAACCTGCAGGCGCCCCACAGACAGCAACGCCCTTTCCTTCCTTCCTGTACCTTGAACACGTTCTGTGAGAGGCGACACAGCTGCTTCTGTTTGGCCACGAGGTGCGTCAAGTCACCTCAATCCTTTACCCTTACTTCGTAGACCTATTCTACATGACGTGCTTCTAACCTTTTCCCCTTTCAGTTTTCATCTCTCTCTCTCTCTCTCTCTCTCTCTCTCTCTCTCTCTCTCTCTCTCTCTCTCTCTCTCTCTCTCTCTCTCTCTCTCTCTCTCTCTCTCTCTCTCTCTCTCTCTCTCTCTCTCTCTCTCTCTCTCTCTCCTCCAACCTATCCTTCATTTTTTCTTCTCTCTCTCTCTCTCTCTCTCTCTCTCTCTCTCTCTCTCTCTCTCTCTCTCTCTCTCTCTCTCTCTCTCTCTCTCTCTCTCTCTCTCTCTCTCTCTCTCTCTCTCTCTCTCTCTCTCTCTTTTTTCTCTCTCTCCATGACCTTTTCCTCCCTATCCTGTACCTTTTCCTTCTTTCCTCCTTCATTTTCCCTCCCTCATTCCTTTTGTGTGGTTATGTTGTTGTGTCGGTAATGAAGGTGTCTGGAGGGTTGGTTTCTCTGCATCAGCGTGTTTAACAAGGAGGAGGAGGAGGAGGAGGAGGAACAAGAAGAAAGATAAGGAATGAAAGAGAGGCACGGTGAAGAAGGAGAAGGAGAAAGAGAAAAGGAGGTAAAGAGAGGCTTAATGAAAAGGATGAGAAGAGAGAAAGGGAAGAGAATGCAGTAGGTCCTCGTTATACGGTAGTTCTTTATCCGGTAAATTCATAGTTACGGTATTTGGAAATTACTACCCTCGATTCGATATACGGTAAGAAAAATTCGCAGATACGGTATCCGCTCATGTCATCCAAGAGGGCCCAGCGTGGGGGAGCAGGGGTGATGACGTCATCCACACCACACTCCCCCACTCACAATACTAACTTTAACTTGACCACCCTTGGAATCTCTTATCTCTTCCCTTCCCCCTTTTAACTGCATTACATGTTACTTACATGCATTACTAATTAGATGAATAAATGGAATATTAAAGGGTTTATTGCAAGCACTAATATATTCATAGTAATCATGGCAAACATTTAAAGCCTACTACCAGCGGTGAACCATGCAGCAACTGATAAAGGGCACAGATGGGCCTGGCAAACCCACTATCAGTGAATAGTGGAAGTTGTATAACATCAAGCACGCCTTAGATAACATCAAGTCATCTTGTGACGAAGTGAAGTTACAGCACATAATATGCATTGCTTTAAAGAAAGATTGGATAAATGGAGATATGGAGACAGGACACTATGAACCCTTTTTTCTTTATGTTAAGGCCTATAGCGCTTGTAGGCACACATTAGTGGCGCAGGCAATTTTATTTATAGTTGTACCCATATTAGGGCCCATATCACCCCCCCGAAGCTCATCATGGGTGTAACCACCTAGAACATGGGTATCATGGTCACATGTAGGTAATTTTAAACCACTCGACAACTGGCAAAGTTTTTAAGGCTGTACGTGGTGGGATTGGAACCAACGCGTGGACGTCTGCCCGACCCCACGCTCACCACCTTATCCACTACGCCACCGCCTGCGCGAACCCTGTACAATACAACTTGGTAAATACAACTAGGTACACACACACACACACACACACACACACACACACACACAGAAACAAAGTGGTTTATTATTGGCTTTATGCAGCGAATATGAGGAATAATCTCAAAACCTATAAGAGAAAATTCAGGATGGGCCAGGCAAAGTAGAAAGTGGAGTAGGTGAGATGAAATTGGAGGAATTAAGGAATGCCCAGAGGAAAGATCAGGAAAAAGAAAAAGTCAAATTTTTCAGAGGTAGTCAAGAGACAGATTCAAGAAAAGACAAAAGACGCAGTAATACAAGTGATTGAAGAGAAGGAAGATTTGGTGAAGGACACTGGACAAGAGGAAATGTATCCTAATTTTTGGGCTGAAAGAAAAAAAAAAAACTCACAAATTCGTAAGAGAGAGAAGAGAGAGAGCTGGCTAAGAGTGTTATAAATTTTTTTCAAGGCAGCACACAGGGGTTAAGACAAGAGGTAGAGGAAGTGACCAGATTGGGAAAGTTTAGTGAAGGGGAAAAGAGACCACGGAAAGTGCGAATGAGATCTCAAGTGGCAGCAGAGGAGATAATGGCAAGAACAGGGAAATTAGTTGAAGATACTGAATTTAAAGATAAATGGATAAAAAGATATATGAACCTGGAAGAGAGAGAAAAGGAGAGAGTGCTAAGAAATTAAGCTATATAAGGAAAATACAAGAAAAGGATGGAGTTCGAGAAGAAATTTTCTACTGGAGAGTTCTAGATATGAGACTGAAGAAGTGCTATGATCGGGAAAAAGAAGAGATATTGGAGGAGGCAAGATATTAAGAGTGACTCATACAAATATAGATGGGTTGCTGTCATGTGTGGTGGAGGTTAAAGACTACTTGAAGGAAAGAAGACCGGATGTGATGTGCATAGTAGAAACAAAACTAAAGAAGGAAGTCCATGTTAACTTTAAGGAAGAAGGATATAAAAGTTGGAGAAGAGACAGAAAAAGAAAAGAGGGAGGAGTGGTAATAATGGTTCAAGATAATATAATATGTGTTGAGAAAGTGCACCATGGATATGGCATGGCGTAAGTTATGGGAGTAACAATCAAGACAGAAGAAGGGAAAAAACAGAGAATCATTGTCACGTATGTGCCACCGAAGACAAATACATGGAGAGCAAATCATAAGAAAATGCAAGGAGAGGTGATTAGTGCTTGGATAATATGATAAGAAGAGATGGAAAAACACTGTTAGTAGGAGACTTTAACTGTAAAAGAGTAAACCGGAGAGAGAGATGGAAGTAATAGATAATGCTGGATTGTGGAGCAAGGAGTTGTTGCAGTTAACTATGGTGAATACATTGGATCAGTGGGTGGAAGAATCAACACCCTAGTATTCACAAAGCTGGATCACCTCCCAGCACATACAGTATCTTAGTCCGATGGGAAGAAGTGACCATGTAACACTAGTAGTGGAAATGCAGGAAGAAGACGTGATAAGATACAGAGAGGAATACAAAAATAGAGATTAAATTATGCAAAAGCGAATTTTAAAAGTTCAGAAATTTTTTTGGTGAAATAGATTGGACGAAAAGACAGTACAGGGGAAATATGAAATATTCCTAGGGAAATATAACGAAGGAGTGATGAAATACATACCTATCTATAGAGTAAAGAAAAGTATACAAGCTTTGTACAATGGTGGCAGATGTGTAGCAGCTAAAAGGGAAAAGATAAAGCTTGGAAAAAACTCAAAAAGCAAAGAAAAGAAAACAACAGACACAGTATAAGAATGCGAGAATTTTGATATATTAGAGTAAGGATAGAGAAGAAAGAAACTTAAAGAAAGATGTGGTGAGAAAAAGTGATGATGAACCCAAGCTTTTTTGCAAGTATATAAATGGTAAGGTGAAAAATAAGGAAGCAATAGAAAAATAGTTAAAGGAGGGAAGACATACCAAACACTGGAGGAAATGAGTGAAATAATGAATGAGAGTTTCAAGTCTGTTTTCACTGAAGAAGAGAATTTCACAGAACAAAAGAGGACATTGCACTGTCCAGTCTTGCAAGCAGTGGCGCCACCAGGGGATGGCCTGGGGTGGCCGCCCACCCTTCAAATCTGCTGGCCACCCCACTGGCCACCCCACTGGCCAGTCACAAATATCGATTGCCAGTTTTATTTTACAGCGTTGCCAGCGCTTGAAAAATTTTTCAAGATCTTGAAAAATTAACCCTAACCTTTGAAAGCTTGAAAAAAAAAGTCTAAATCCCCAAAATCTTGAAAAATCTACACGACTGTATAAAAGTCGTATAAAATGTTAGAGAGAGAGAGAGAGAGAGAGAGAGAGAGAGAGAGAGAGAGTGGCGCTGGCTCAGCTGACGGCCTGACGCGTACAATACACGTGGTAATGTAACATCACATCAGTTGAGCAAACACCGTCTGTGCGTCGCCTTCAGTACGTTCTTCTGCTTTGCTTTGCTGGTAAGTGTATCCTACTAAAATTAAACTTAAGCGTTATTTAATCGTATTATTCTTTACTGATATATTTTCACCCTCTGGCATAGTGTATTATTCACTTAAAGACACTCATTATTTATGTCCCACGAGAAAATAGTAAAGCTGAGTGTGCCATTCGAGGTATGGTGTTGAGTAAATTGAGTAATCTAGCTGATGAGAGGGGCAAAAAAATGCCACACTAGGTGGGGTCACTGGGGTGTACTTGTAAGTATAATGATTCTTATGGAGCTCCGCAACAGGAGAATAAAGTTGTAATAATAGTAGTAGTAAAATAAAATTCCTGAAATTATGACTTTTTAATTCTGGTGTGCCACCCCAAGATTTTAAGTGGTCCCCCCATGGCCACCCCTATGAAATTTTTCTGCAGGCGCCACTGCTTGCAAGAAATCACAGTGCACAAAGAATAAATTGGAAGACTACTAGAAAATTTGAATGTCAGAAAAGTGATGGGACCAGATGGTATGTCAGACTGGGCACTAAAGGAATGTAAAGATCAGTCATTAGAACCAGTTTGGGAAATGGTTACAAGCTCATTAAAAGAACGGAGAGTACTACTGGAATGTAAGAGAGCTAACATAATCCCAATATTCAAAGGAGGAAAGTCAACTGAGCCATTAAATTAAAGACAGTGTCACTAAAAGTGTTGTGAGCAAAATATGTGAAATTGTTTTTAAAGAAAGATGGCTTAAATATCTGGAAGAAAAAACAAGTTATATCGAACAGACAATTTGGGTTCAGGATAGAAAGGTCATTTGTGTTGAATTTATTAAGTTTCTACTCAAGAGTAATACGAGTAGAAGGACTGGAGAGCAGAGATGGAAGGGGGGACACTGTGTACCTGGACATAAAAAAGGCTTTTTGATAGAGTCCCTCATAACAGACTACTTTGGAAATTGGAGAACATAGGAGGACTGAGAGGGATAATATTAGATTGGATAAGGGATTACTTGACAGACAGAGATGAGAACTGTAATCAGGGATACATACTCATCCTGGACTAAAGTATCAAGTGGAGTGCCGCAGGGGTCAGTGTTAGTCTCCATTATGTTCCAAGTATGTGTAAATGACATACAGTATGGAGTGACCATTTATATTAATTTGTTTTCTGATGATGCAAAATTGCCAAGAGTAATCAAGACCCAAGAAGAGTGTTTGCTGCTGCAGGAAGATATAGACAAAATTTATGAGTGGAGTAAAAAATAGAAGTTAGAATTCAATGCCAAGAAATGCCATGTAATGGAATTAGGAAAGAGTAAGAGAAGACAAGAATGGAACTATTTGATGGGAGAGAAACAAATAATGTAGACTAAAGAAGAAAAAAAGATCTGGGAGTGGTTATAAAAGAAACGTTGAGCACCAAAAAAACAGATAAGTAAAATATTTGGAACAACGTAAAAAATGTTGATTAATATTAGGGTGGCATTTCACTACTTGGACAAGAATATGATGAAAAAAATTATTATGAGTATGATACGTCCACACATTTGGAATATGCAGCAGTGGTGTGGTCGCCGAGCTTGAAAAAGGATTTAAGAAAATTTGAACGGATCCAGAGAATAGCTACAACGATGGTGCCGGAAATAAAGGACTTAACATATGAAGAAAGGCTGAAGGAAATGGGACTGCCAACCTTACAAGACAAAAGAGAAACAGGGGATCATTTTTTTATGAAGGAGGGGCAACTGATCAAGGGCAACAAAAAATGGGATAAAAAGGCCCACTTGGTTGCCAGTTCCCTTAAAAGTCAAGAGAGTTAACCAAAATTTAGGGACAAATTACTTGAGACCTCCCTCTTAAAGGAAGTCAAGTCATAGGAAGGTGGAACAACAGAAGCAGGCTGAGAGTTCCAGAGTTTACCAGAGAAAGGTATGAATGATTAAGAACTACCTCATTGTAGATCTCCAACATGCTAAACCTCACTTCAAACTCCTTCTCCTCTGTGTTTTGTGTGATGCCATTAAATAAATCGTTACAGAACAATGGCACGATTCCTGAAAGTTTAGGAATAGATTTTTTTATTTTTTTTTTTTTTTTCTTTACACTGTGTTGTATGTTTCTTTCTTTGTCCATCCATCTGTTTTCCATTCATTTCTTTCTCTCACTTTCAAGAATCAGGATACAATGACGATCCTTGTATGTGTTTCATGAAATTGTAACATTCTTTTGATTTCACGTGATGGATATGCAGAACTTTTAAGAGAACCATGCAGGCTTTCAACAACTCAACAACTATCTATGGTTATGGGCAACAAAAAGGCTAAAAAAAAAAAAAAAAAAAACATTAAAGGTGACAGTCTCCAAAGAATGCAGTCAAAAGGATCATCCAAAATTTTGAGGAGAAACATCTGAAAACACCTATGAAATGTGGACTTTTTTTATTTTTTACCTTTATTGGATCCATATCCAATGACAGACCAAGATTTTCCCGAGCCTGTCTGCCCATAAGCGAACAGTGTGGAGTTATAACCAGCCCAGGCGTTTGCTAAGACTCCACCTCCCAGATCATTGTACACCGTGTTCTGTCAAAAGGCGAAGAAAGCTTAGCATTTATAGTGACAGTTCTTAATGGTGATGAACAGGAAAATGTAATGAGGATGATAAAGGGAAGAAGAAAAAAGATAATGGTAATGATGAAAAGGAAGATGATGATATTGATGATGAAGAGAAGGAAAAGATGGTGATGATGAGAAGAGGCCAAGCTAATGATGATGAATGATGAAGAGAAAAGAAAAGTTGATAATGATGACTCCAAGAGGATGATAATAATGACCAGCAGAAATAACCAGAATGTGATTTTGATGACAACAATGATAGCAATAACCATAGGTGGTCGTTACCGTCACAGATCATCACGCTAACGCCATCAGATTATAGCAGCTATCCGATGACATTTTTTCTGAGTTATTAGTTAATCGATATCGTGAATACTTCTGGGTCCAAATTAGAGTATAACTGATAATCTTAGTTTTATATTCCAGATTAGCGTAAGAATGACCTGCCCTTTCTCTCTCTCTCTCTCTCTCTCTCTCTCTCTCTCTCTCTCTCTCTCTCTCTCTCTCACCTGATCAGCATACTTGAGTTGGGTGACTGCTTGGCAAAGTAGCCATTGGGCTCCTCCTTGCAGCCGTCAAAGCTCCAGTAAGAGTAGTCGTAGGTGAAGGACTTGACATCGGCCGAGTCATCAGGGTTGGTGACCGTGGTGATATTTCCCTTCATGCTCACTACGCACTTGGCCTTTCGTCCCAGCTCCCGCTTATTGTGTGCCAGAGTTAAGGGAATGCTGATGGAATCTCTCTCTCTCTCTCTCTCTCTCTCTCTCTCTCTCTCTCTCTCTCTCTCACCTGAAACTGCTTGGCAAAGTAGCCATTGGGCTCCTCCTTGCAGCCGTCAAGATAGTGATGAAAATAACTTGATAGGAAAATGGAATAGAATAGATAGAAGCAAAGGTGTGTGTGTGTGTGTGTGTGTGTGTGTGTGTGTGTGTGTGTGTGTGTGTGTGTGTGTGTGTGTGTGTGTGTGTGTGTGGTTTCCTTGAACGTGTATTGATATCTTAACAAAATATTGGACAATGATTATTCCACCTACTTGGATGTTAGGATTGTTTAATTGTTGTTTGCTTTTCTTTCTAATTTTATGTTTCTTTTGTATTTTGTGGTCAATAAACTTACTGTGTGTGTGTGTGTGTGTGTGTGTGTGTGTGTGTGTGTGTGTGTGTGTGTGTGTGTGTGTGTGTGTGTGTGTGTGTTTCTCCCAAAGATCTCATTCTTGGCATTAAAAAGGATATCATTGGCCGGACCCAAACCGCCACCTTCACATTCTCTTCTTCAGCCATTGTAGTAATGCCTTCCTTCCTTCCCTAGCAATGCTCCTCACTCAGGCAGCCTCAGCTCTCCTCACGCCTGCAACACACACTGCAATCAAATTCACTCATGCATTTGTAGAATAAAATGGGTAGGTGAACATGGAATGACATTAAGAAAGGTGTGGGTTAATTTCACACGCCGTGACTGTTGACCAGTGATATCTGTTTTCTAAAATCCCTGAAGTTGACATGACACTGTAGCCAAAAATAAGAACAAGAAGGCTGCTTCATCAAGTAGAGAGTTTCATTACCACAGGTTAGACGCCCTTTAAAGGAATCTGCTGCTTTTTATCCCCTTAATGGATCAGATAAGGGGTTTTAGAGCTCCCAGTTAGTACAGGAACCCATTTTGTATACGTAGCAGTGCATGTAGTACAAGATAGGAGGTTTAATACCTACTAAAGTCCGCGAACGTGTTTTTCACTCTAAAATGCAAGAGATGGGAGGTGTTACAGCTATCTCTTAAGCACACGGATAGGAAGTTTCTTTCTCATACAGCTTGGTTATTGTATAATAATATGGAAAAAAGTCTCCGGTAGCGTGACTGTTAAGTCACGCGCATTCCACTAAAATACTCCCCCACCACAGACCATCCGGAATAAAAAGGTGTCATAGGAGAGTTAGGAGATAAGGGAGATAAAGAAGAGAAGGGGGGGAGTAAGTAAAAGCAAAGACAAGAACAGGATGAGTAAGAGAAGGAAGGAGTCAGATGAGTGGGTGACTGGATGCGCGGGAAGGAAACAGTTGAGTGAGTGGGAGTGAGTGAGTCGAGTGAGAAGAGCAAAGAGTGAGTGAGTGAGGGAGTACATGATAACAGCCAGAAGGGATCATGGAGAGGGAAACGAGTGCCAGGGACCTCTCACGTCCTGCACTGGCAAACATACTCACCACTGTCACAAATTAAAGTAGAAAAAAAAAAAAAAAATTTGACTCGCACAATGAAGCAAAAAGGAAAGGCTGAATATTGAAAAAAAGGCCACAGTGGTACTACAGTGGAACCATGCGTGCTTTGGGGTCAGAGGGGTCTCCAAGGGCACGGTTCGAATCATGTCCACGGTCCGAGTGTAGGTTGGGCTTCCTCACTCGGGGCAACGGCCCACCTTTTAGCGGGTGGGCTTTAAGATAGCAGGTACCCCAAAAAGTATCCCCTTAGCCCATAAATTCCCGTGAAAAGCCCACATGGTATAAATAAAGGAAAATAAAAAAGCATCATTTGCAAAATTTATGTATATTTATTCTAAAATTATATCGGTTAAGGATATGTAAATATGATGAATTATACTGAAGATAATGATAGTTCAGTAAATTTGGAATCCCTGATATATATCATTCCAACTTAAATGAACTATCATTGTCTTCAGTATAGTTCATCGTATTTATGCGTAACTGATATAATATCAAAACAAATACACATAAATTTTGTTAATGATGTTTTATTATGGATAACATAGGGATTAGATAAAGAAATATAATTCACGACTTCGCCATCTATATAAATGCAGAGCCGTACATATTTGACAGATAAAGATTGAGGTGCAAGTTACGCTTTCACTAAACAGAGAAGCAGGGTTGCTTGACGCCTCACTCAAGAGCTCGTGCTCAAGAACTTTCAAGAACTGGTCAAAGTTTTTTTGTTTTTTTTATGGCTGGATGTCTTTACAATGAGTAGCCTATGCCATGGTCAGTAACCCACCTCAGTTGTACATACAAATACTCCGCGATGTGGTTAGGCGGGGGTAATAAAGCGTTGGTGATTAACTAAAACGATATATATATATATATATATATATATATATATATATATATATATATATATATATATATATATATATATATATATATATATATATATATATATATATATATATATATATATATGTCACATAATGATGTACGTCGTACTTGTAATTGATTCTTTAATTATTATTATATTTGTATGTATACATGTATGTATAAGCGTTGGCACCCAAGGATTCTACATGGGTGGGGTAGACATGATCACACTAACCTACGTCACAGTGTGTTGGAACTTTTCACAACCTATTTCGATTGCCATCCATATATTCGGTTGCATCTACTTTATATCATATAAGTGATCTGTACGTTTACCTTTTATGTAATACATCTTAACATGCATACTTCTGAGTCATAAGTAACTTTCCTTTACCTAATTCATGTAATTAGATGACTATATCCGTCGCTATATTCATGTATAGTGATAAATTCCGGTGTCAGCACTTTTTCACTGCACATTGACACTGTACGTAAGCTTTTATCAATATATAGTTTTCATTATATATATATATATATATATATATATATATATATATATATATATATATATATATATATATATATATATATATATATATATATATATATATATATATACACACACACACCTTTGTGTAACCTTTGTATGTGTAGTATGTCATTTGCATATGAAAATGAATGAAAATTAATGAAATGTTCAATACAGTGTATAATGCAGTTCTGATGTGTGTATATTAATTTTCCGTTGGATGTACGATAATATTAGGCAAAATACGATAATTCTGGTGGTTCGGTACGACAATGTGGGCTAGAAAAGTTAACATCACTGCTCCCAAGATCACTTCTCTTATCACAAAAGAGGAGACTTAGGAGACACAGGGTGAAATCTAATATAATTTAAAAGGGTCCCCTCAGAGACGGTTGCAAATAGCACTAGTTTGACAATGTTTAAAAACAGATTAGATAAGCACTTAAATTTATTAGATTTATAATTATGTATAGCACTGCATGATAGTTTTTATAAGAAATTTACTATAGTTAAATAAGACATGGTCCCCATGTATGGGGACCACAAATTGTAGAGGATTTCGCTGCAGGACTTAGCCCTGTTAATGGGCCAAATATTTAGAATTAGTATATAATGTATTGTGTACTTGTAAGTGTATCTTTAAGTACTGATGACGAGGTCGCTGTGCGACTGATACAGGATAACCTAGATGGGCCCTGGTGGCCCTTTGTTACCGTATTATTTATGTTATGTTATGTTATGTTATGAAATCATCAGAGATTCTTGGCAAAGACATCATCGGCGCAGACGTTCTCGCGCAGACCATCACTTCACCCCATATAAAGGACCTCATCGTCTGTAGAGAAGTTTCTCATGAAGAAAGAAGGTCTTCCAAGTGGCGGACGACCAGCGTAACGAGTTGATTCACCTGACTAGTCTACACTTGTAGCGCAAACACTGTTAGAGTTTAGGAATTACCCCGCCGTTTTTGCAGTGAGACGACGCTGTGTGTGTAAAAATAAAACTAATTTATATTTACCTCTCAGACTCCATTTTCTTTTCAGCCCAGTAGAAGCACATCTTCCCATTTTCTTTTGAGTGCTGTAGGAGTAATTCAGACAAATCTGTTACTGCCTTCTAAACTTAAACATTGATAATTTTTCATATAACTAACAATACTAAAAACATTTCTTTCAGGTAAATAACGCCTTTGACCGTTGGAAATATACTGAAGTGTGTAATTACTACCTAATTAAGAGGGAATTGCTAACACTACTTTATATATATCCCCGGAATCATGCCAAGTCTGTTTTTTCAATTTGCCAAACACTCTTTCATAAATAGAAAATGTCAAAATCTTTCAAACTCCAACTCCCCTCGTGACTTCTGGTATCTGGCCAAAAACATCAACAACTTTACTTCTTCATCTTTCCCTCCTTTATTTTATCCTGATGGCACCACTGCCACCTCATCTGTCTCCAAAGCTGATCTCTTTTCTCAAACCTAAAAACTCCACCTTGGATGATTCTGGGCCAATGAGGCACGAGTGATAGTTTCTCCTTGTATTAAGTTATGGCATCTCAGTGAGGCTTTCTTTTCACTCTTTTTGTTGCCCTTCGCTAGTGCCCCTTTTGTCATATAGAAAACATCATTCAAGCTTTTACCACTGTCTCCTATTCTCCCTCCTCCTGAGAGTCATACCACTAATTTTGGCGCAGGTGGGCGGTGTGGTGATGCCAGTTCGGGTGGTGGGTGGTGGCGTGGCAAGGGGCACTGTCTCCGTCGGGATGAGGTAGAGGCACGAGCTGCACTGCTCACACCCACTCTGGAGCAAGGCTTCCCGTCGTCCTCCACCCCAACTAGTGCCACTGTTACCTGGAGATTGGTGAGTACTGTTTGATAGATTGATAGATGAATGGATAAGCAGATAAAAAGATAGACAAATAAACCCGCCTGCTGATCATGTCAGAGTCCTGCACCTGCCCACCAGATCCACCGGTCCAAGCACATCGAGGGGATCTATGTGCTGGGGTGTGAACGAGGCAGTGGCTTCATCCATCCTCGGATACAACAACAGCTCCAGACCCACGACATTTCCCTCCTGCACCATCCACACTCCCACCACAGCCACAACCACGAGCCCGGCCCCACCACCCACACCCTGGAGCAAAGGGAGTCGTCAACTTCAGAGCATGCGGAGTGGCCTGACAGTGGAGGAGGGCCCCACACCTCACTGGCAGAGGAGAACGTTGAGCACATCCTCTTAGGTGAGGAGTGGCTGCAGGGGAAGCAAGTGTACCAGGATTGCTCACTTAACACTCCTATGCTCTCTGCAACGTCCATCATTTCTTTTCATAATACAGGAATCCCAATCAAGTTTCTTTTTCTCTCTTTACTTTAGATATTCAATAGGAACTACTATTATGCAAATCCTTGCTAATGTTATACTGCTGACACTTGACCTCTGTTTCATTTGTGCAGAAAATGAGTCTGGGAGAAGCACTACATCCTCCAACACCACTGTTGGGGAGGAGGGAGGTGATGACTTCCCACTGCCACCCACCTGTTCCAACCTGAGAGTGATGGGCCACACCCTTGTCCTGGCCAGGTCCTCCTTCCAGGTGGTGGGGCTCCATCCTTTCACTTCCTACTGGTTCCTGCTCCTGCCTCACTACAAGGGTGTGCTGGGTGTGCCTTCCAACATGCAGTCTTTTACAACACCACAGGATGGTGAGCTTTTGGGCACATGGCCTCACCTGTGTTAGGGCTGGCACCTCAGTAGAGGATGCTTTTTTTCTTTTTGGGTTTTGTTTTTTGTTCCCCTTGGCCAGCATCCCACATATATATAAAAGTTTTCAAGTGAACAAAGGTATGGTGTTAAGAGCAAGAAAATACTTGCCTTGTCTGTTAACTGAAATATATTCAAGGTTGCTTGCTTGTTTGATTAGAGTACTTAATGGTTGTAAATTAATAGCTCCTCTAATCAAGGAAATTCTTTAGAGACATTATCATTAGAATTTCTTCAGTATAATGAGAGATGCATCACTTAGCTCTGTTCCTGGTGTTGGCAGTGCCTGCAGGGTGGCCAGTGCTCTCAAGGTGGTGGGCCGCCAGAGTGGGGCAGGACACATATGCCCTCACCCTTCACTGGCGACCACTGCCCCCACACCTTGCCCACGGCATCATCAACAGGTATCAGGTGAGTGCTGGAATGTTCACCTCCACACACTTGTATAATTCACACACACACACACACACACACACACACACACACACACACACACACACACACGGTTTTGATAAAGTACCACATCAGAGATTACTATGGAAAATTAAAAACATAGCTGGCTTACAGGGAAAATTACATTAAGCCCCCGCACTTGGCAAATTAATTAGTCTGGCGAAACTACCTCCAAATGCGAATTTCGCCAAGCACGAGTTCTTTATACCATATAAATTACCTAAAAAAAATGCCTCAATCAGTCTTTGGTCATTGCCAAAATCCCTCTTTTGACCCCTAAAATACCTTTTTTCGAGCTGAAATAAAATCTTTTCCCTTCACATAATAGAACACATGTGCAAAACAGACCAATAAACAATAAATAAAGCTAATAAGACATGATATAAAAGTTGTAACTCCCGTTTTTCCACCCGTTTCTCTCGCTCACTTTCATCCTTGCCGCCACCACCATTGTCCTTACCCCCACCGGTACCACCTGTTTCGCTGGTAGAGGCCTTGTTGGAGGTAAATTGCCAGAATTAGTTCCCATGCTAGCAGAACAGAGGACAGGACAAACAAAATGGCTGAAGGGGCTCTCACTTTGCGTTCTGATAAGTTTAGAGAGAGGTCTGACGTCACCGGGGAGCCGCGTGGTTCGCCGTGCGGCCGCCAGGGGACCGCCAAGTTTTAATTCAAATCGCCAAGCGTGCACTCGGTGGTCTGTGGCCACCCTACCGCCAAAAGTGAATTTCACTAAGCTGAGATTCGCCAAGTGTGGGGGTTTTCTGTATATATTGGACTGAATAACAAACTTCTTAAAAGACAGAAAAATGAGAACGGTGATAAAGGGTGAAGAATCAAAATGGTGTAGAGTTATTAGTGGAGTTCCACAGGAAACAGTTCTGGCCCCAGTAATGTTCATTCATAGTTTTTTTTTCTTTTTACGTAGGGAAGAGGGCCAGCCAAGGGCAAAAAAAGGAAGTTAAAAAGGCCCACTTGAGTGCTGGCTCTCTAAAAGTGCAAAAAGTGCCAAAACCGTCAGCCAGAATTAGGGGAGCAAATGCCTCGATACCTCCCTCTTGAAAGAAGACAAGTTGTACGAATTCGGAAATACAGATGCAGGGAGGGAGTTCCAGAGTTTACCAGTGAAAGGGATGAATGACTGAGAGTACTGGTTAACTCTTGCATTAGAGAGTTGGATAGAATAGGGATGAGAGGAAGAAGAAAGCCTTGTGCAGCGAGGCCACAGGAGAAGGGGAGGCATGCAGTTAGCAAGATCAGTAGAACAGTTACCATGAAAATAGCGATAAAAGATAGAAAGGGATGCAACATTTCGGCGGTGAGAAAGAGACTGAAGACAGTTAGTGAGAGGAGGGGAGTTGATGAGACGAAAAGCTTTCGATTCCACCCTATCAAGCAAAGCTGTGTGACTGGAACCCCCCCAAACATGCGAAGAGTACTCCATACAGGGACGGATAAGGCCCTTATACAGAGTAAGCAGTTGGAGGGGCGAGAAAAACTGTCGGAGACGCCTCAGAACACCTAACTTCATAGAAGCTGTTTTAGCAAGAGATGAGATGTGAAGTTTCCAGTTAAGATTATGAGCAAAGGACAGACCGAGGATATTCATTGTGGAAGAGGGAGACAGTTGAGTGTCATTGAAGAAGAGGGGATAGTTGTCTGAAAGGTTATGTCGAGTTGATAGATGGAAGAATTGAGTTTTTGAGGCATAGAAAACTACTATATTTTCTCTGCCCCAATCGGAATACTTAGAAAGATCGGAAGTCAGGCGTTCCGTGGCGTCCCCGCGTGATCTGTTGACTTCCTGAAGGGTTGGACGTCTCTGAAAGAACGTGGAAAGATGTAGGGTGGTATCATCAGCGTAGGAGTGGATAGGGCAAGAAGTTTGGTTAAGAAGATCATTAATGAGTAATAGAAAGAGAGTGAGTGACAGGACAGAACCCTGAGGAACACCACTATTAATAGGTTTAGGAGAAGAACAGTAGCCGTCTACCACAGCAGTAATAAAGCGGTCGGAAAAGAAACTTGAGATAAAGTTGCAGAGAGAAGGATAGAAATCAAAGCTTTATGCCAGACTGTCAAAAGCTTTTGATGTGTCTAACGTGTATCATGATGTGGTAGAGGAGGTGGAGGCTGTGGCGTAGTGGATGAGGTGGTGAGCACAGAATCGGGCAGACATCCACGCATAGATTCGAATCCCACCATATATCACTTTGAAGCTATGCCATTTGTCGAGTGGTTTAAAGTTACCTACATGTCACCGTGATACTCAGGTTCGAGGTGGTCACACCAAAGATGTGCTTGGGTGGTGATATGGGCCCTAATATGGGTACCACTACGAATAAAATTGCCTGCGCCACTAATGGGTGGAAGTAGAACAGCGCTTCCCACATATACTCTTCAAGTATGCCTACAGGTGCTATAGGCCATAACATAAAAAAAAAATAAATAATAATAAGACCGTATGTAGAAGAGACTTTAAGAAATGTATAGTTTTCCAAACAGAAGCATAGCAACATGGAACAACTTGGATAAAACAATGGTTCAAGCAAGAAATATTCCTGACTTTAAGGCTAAACTGGACAGATATGGAGACAGGATAGCTCGAGCATGGCTCTTTTCCTGTAAAACACAACTAGGTAAACACACACACACACACACACACACACACACACACACACACACACACACACACACACACACACACACACACACACACACACACACACACACACGGCCCGGTAGCTCAGTGGTTAGAGCGCTGGCTTCACAAGCCAGAGGACCGGGGTTCGATTCCCCGGCCGGGTGGAGATATTTGGGTATGTCTCCTTTGACGTGTAGCCCCTGTTCACATAGCAGTGAGTAGGTACGGGATGTAAATCGAGGAGTTGTGACCTTGTTGTCCCGGTGTGTGGTGTGTGCCTGGTCTCAGGCCTATCCGAAGATCGGAAACAATGAGCTCTGAGCTCGTTCCGTAGGGTAACGTCTGGCTGTCTCGTCAGAGACTGCAGCAGATCAAAAGGTGAATTACACGCGCGGAGCCGTCGAGCAGGACGCACGCATCTGAGCAGCTCGCTGAGATTACTTCAAAAGGAGTTAGACCACAGGCCTAGATGTATGTATAGGGGGAGAGGGAGCCATAGGTTCTCCTATCTCCAAAGGAAATAAGTGTTAGACCACATATAGATAATGAACAACGAGAGAGAGAGAGAGATGGAACCAAGTAGCGCTGCCAGGCGCACGACAGAACCAAAACATACGGCGAGTGGGAACCAACGCATTATAGAAACCCCTATAGGTTTAAGAAAACTGACTGATGATAGTATGGATAAGGATTTCGCGGGTTTCCGGGATGAACGAAGTAATATGAGAAGACTTGTTTATGTAGAAAGGGAATTAAGAAACATGAAGGAGGTGATAACCAGTCTTATGGATAAACAAGACCGACTGCTTGCAGAAAACACAGCCCTGAAACCAAGAGTAACTGAATGTGAAATAAACCAAGAATTGAAAGAGGAGATTGTAGAAATAAGGAAGCAAAATGACGTTCTTAAAACAACATGTCAAAATTATGAAAGTTCTCTAAAGAACTTGCAGGATAAAGTGCAGCACGGGATTACAGACAGGGTAGAAGGTGGTCTAGGTGATAACAAGTTGAAAGAATTAAGAAATGAATGGAAACAAGAGCAAGAAGAGGAAAAAGTCAAATTTTCAGAAGTGGTAAGGAGGCAAATTCAGGAGAACACCAAAGTCGCTATAATAGAGGCTATCAAGGAGAAGGAAGATTTAGTGCGAGATGCAGTGGACAAGAAAAAAAGCTTTGTGATTTATAGGATGAGTAAAAAGAAAAATCCAAATAAATTCACAAGAGAACATGAAGAAAGGGAAATGGCCAAAACAGTTATCAAACGAGTACAAGAACAGCACACAAGAATTTGAGCAGGAGGTAGAGGAAGTGATTAGACTAGGAAGGTACAGTGAAAGAGGAAAGAGACCAATGAAGGTGAAAATGAGATCTCAAGTGGCCGTAGAAAAAATATGGCTAGAAAAGGGAAGCTGGCCGATGATATCAATCACAAGGAAATATGGATGAAAAGAGATATGAACATAGAGGAAAGGGAAAAGGAGAAATTACTAAGTGAAGCTAAGGAAAAAAAACGAGAAAAGGACAGAAATAGAGAAGAATTTTTACTGGAGGGTTCTGGATATGAGACTAAAGAAGTGGTATCTAAGAAAAAAAGAGGAGGTCGTGGAGGAAGTAATAAATTAAGAGTGACTTATACTAACATAGATGGTTTGTTATCAAGTACGTAATTGAAAGAGGAGGCAGGAGAAGAGAAGAGGAAAACTTTCTTTACTTTATCCTTCCTATAATCTTCCTTTGTCACTCACTCCTTTCTCCTTCCTTTGCTCTTTGTGTTTTCTGTCCTTCTTTATTTTTGTATTTTTCTTCCATTTTCTCTTTATTTATCTTCCTTCCTTATTTCACTACTTCCAATTTTCCTTCCTCCCCTCCTCATTGCTTTTCTTTTCCTTCTTCCTTAATTACTTCCTTCCTTCGTTCTTCCTTCCTTCTCTCTTTCTTCCCTTTCTTTCTAAGACAGTACATTAATTTCTTCATTGTTTTCATCTTTCCTTACTTCGTTTTCTGTACATTTCTTCCTTCCTTCTTTACTTCCTTCCATTCTTCTCTCCTCCTTTGCCTTTTACAGCGGAAGCATCGACCTTTCCTCCTTTCCTCCTACATTGTCTCCATTTGTCTCCTCCTCTACTTCATTCGTCATCTTTATACACTCTTACGTTTCTCCTCCTATTCTTCCATTAAAACACTTCTCTCTCTCTCTCTCTCTCTCTCTCTCTCTCTCTCTCTCTCTCTCTCTCTCTCTCTCTCTCTCTCTCTCTCTCTCTCTCTCTCTCTCTCTGCTCTCTCTCTCATCCTTCCATCATTTCACTCTATCATTCAAGAGGTCACTCTTCCTCCTCCTCCTCCTCCTCCTTCCATGTAAAGACTCAAACATCATGTATTTTGTTCTCAGTTTCCTTCATTTGTTACTTCCGCCCTCCGTCCATCCTTCCTTTCTACCTTCCTTCCTTCCTTCCTTCCTTCCTTCCTTCCTTTCTCTCCTCCTCTCCTTCAGTTTTCCTCCAGTTACAGGAACTAACACAAAAGTAGTCTGCCTTGCTTTCCTTTTTTTTTTTTTTTCATCCCTCTTTTCTCTCTCTCTCTCTCTCTCTCTCTCTCTCTCTCTCTCTCTCTCTCTCTCTCTCTCTCTCTCTCTCTCTCTCTCTCTCTCTCTCTCTCTCTCTCTCTCTCTCTCTCTCTCACTGATCTCTTTCTCTCTTCTTTCTAACATTTCTATCTTCGTTTTTCTTCTTTTCTCCTCCTCCTCCTCCTCCTCCTCCTCCTCCTCCTCCTCCTCCTCCTCCTCCTCCTCCTCCTCTCCATCTTTTTCTTCTTTACTCCATCCCTTCTCTGTTAGTTTCCTTCATATTCTTGCTTGATTTTAGTTCTTTCTTCTTTCTCAATCCAATTTTCTCATTTCCTCTCTGTTTTTCTCCTTGTTTCCTCTTATTTTCCTATCTCTTTTCCTTCTTTACGTGATTTTAGCAATCTTCATTGCATCTTCTCCAACCTATTATCTTTATTTCCTTCTCCTCGTTCTCCTCGTCGTCCTCCTCCTCCTCTTTAAACTTTTTCTCCTCTTCCTCATGTCCTCTTCTCATCTCTCTCTCTCTCTCTCTCTCTCTCTCTCTCTCTCTCTCTCTCTCTCTCTCTCTCTCTCTCTCTACACGTTCTGTGAGAGGCGACACAGCTGCTTCTGTTTGGCCACGAGGTGCGTCAAGTCACCTCAATCCTTTACCCTTACTTCGTAGACCTATTCTACATGACGTGCTTCTAACCTTTTCCCCTTTCAGTTTCTCTCTCTCTCTCTCTCTCTCTCTCTCTCTCTCTCTCTCTCTCTCTCTCTCTCTCTCTCTCCTATCCTTCATTTTTTTCTCCATGACCTTTTCCTCCCTATCCTGTACCTTTTCCTTCTTTCCTCCTTCATTTTCCCTCCCTCATTCCTTTTGTGTGGTTATGTTGTTGTGTCGGTAATGAAGGTGTCTGGAGGGTTGGTTTCTCTGCATCAGCGTGTTTAACAAGGAGGAGGAGGAGGAGGAGGAGGAACAAGAAGAAAGATAAGGAATGAAAGAGAGGCACGGTGAAGAAGGAGAAGGGAGAAAGAGAAAAGGAGGAAAAGAGAGGCTTAATGAAAAGGATGAGGAGAAGAGAGAAAGGGAAGAGAATGCAGTAGGTCCTCGTTATACGGTAGTTCTTTATCCGGTAAATTCATAGTTACGGTATTTGGAAATTACTACCCTCGATTCGATATACGGTAAGAAAAATTCGCAGATACGGTATCCGCTCATGTCATCCAAGAGGGCCCAGCGTGGGGGAGCAGGTGTGATGACGTCATCCACACCACACCTCCCCGCCACTCACAGTACTAACTTTAACTTGACCACCCTTGGAATCTCTTATCTCTTCCCCTTCCCCCCCTTTTTAACTGCATTACATGTTACTTACATGCATTACTAATTAGATGAATAAATGGAATATTAAAGGGTTTATTGCAAGCACTAATATATTCATAGTAATCATGGCAAACATTTAAAGCCTACTACCAGCGGTGAACCATGCAGCAACTGATAAAGGGCACAGATGGGCCTGGCAAACCCACTATCAGTGAATAGTGGAAGTTGTATAACATCAAGCACGCCTTAGATAACGTCTACCATGAACTGGAACAACTACAAAGAATAGAAAATAAAGTTTGGAGACATATTTTAGGAGCACCAAATTATGTGGCAGTAGAGGCATTACGAGGAGAAGTAGGAAGTGCCACCATGGAAGAAAGAGATATAAAAATTAAATTATGCTACGCAAAACATGTATTGAAAGGGAATAATGATTTATTAAGGGAAATAATACAAGAAATTAAGGAAAATAGTAAAGGATGTCAGTGGCTTAGAATAATAAGAGGGTATATGAAACAAGTCAACATAAGCAATATGGAAGAATTAAATCAAATGACTGAAGAGAACATGAAGGAGAGAGTAAGGATATGATATGGGGAGGAAGGAAATGGAGGGCAGGAATGGAAGGAAAACATATATGATAATACATTTAAATCTAAATTATTGTTTAGGTGCCGAACTAATTCTTTACAATAAACTGGAGGAAGAGGTTTAGTGGAGGGGAGGAAAAGTGTGACATCTGCCAGGAAGGAGAAAGTGAAACACTACAACACTTTTTATTACACTGCCAAGGACTAAAAGACATACGCAGCAGATATGCAATTAAAGAAGACACCATATTAGAAAAAGTTCTTTAGTTCAACCCATAAGTGAAGGCGAAATAGAAAAATATACACTGTATGTGGAAGAACTTTGGAAAACTAGAAAAACAAAGAATGACAGCCCTGACCCAGCCCTGAAGCAAGAAAAGAAAATTGCGCTGCCGTTGCAAAGGCAATAGCGTATCTTACATCTATCTATCTATCTGTGTGATATCACTTTTACGTCGCGAGACAGCAGACATTTAATTGTATTTATTAATATATATTTATTTCAATTTTTTTTATTAATTTTATCTTATTTATTGATTTGTGTGTGTGTGTGTGTGTGTATATATATATATATATATATATATATATATATATATATATATATATATATATATATATATATATATATATATATATATATATATATATATATATATATATCTGGTCATTTCACCCACATGCCATTTTGCCACAGTATGGAGTCATTTCGCCCACAGGGCATTTCGCCCACATTTCGCCCACACCGTGGAGTCATTTCGCCCACACTGTGGCAGGGTTGGCAACCTGATTTTGCAGATATTACTAGGATATACCGAAGGCTGGATATTACGATAATAGCTCATATCTAGTATGTCACAGCTATAGGTAAATGCAACTAGGTAAAATACACACCACTGATCTCTACTGTAGCTGTCTTCCTAGGGTATATGACACAAAGTCCCGACTGCTATCACTCTTTTTAATGATTAGCGTGAACTGGAAAAAACACATTCCATCACAAAATCGTAAACCCTAAAAATGTACATATACAACAAATTAATTGCGTTAAAGATAGCTGGGTTAAATAATTCAACAATGCACAATCATAGCATTACAAATATGGCAAAGAAATATTCTCTAACAATTATAACTATCTCATGGCTACACTTGAAAGGAGAAACACTCAAATTATCTCCACCCAACCGGGGAATCGAACCCCAGTTCTCTGGCTTGTGAAGCCAGCGCTCTAACCACTGAATTACCGGGAAGTGTGTTTGTTGGGGGGAGCAGCAGGGAGAGGGGAGGAAGGGGGGTTGGAGGAAAGGAGAAAAGAGAGAGATAGCAGGGAGGGAGATGGGAAGGGCTAAGAGGAAGAGAGGTAGGAGGAAAGGAAGGTAGGGAGGGAAGAGGGAGGGAGGAGGGATGGTGTGGGATATAAGCTGGCAGGGAAGAAGAGGAGAGGGGAGGTGACGGGGAGGGAGGGAGGAGGTGGAAGATAAGGGATCGAGTGTGTGTGCGTGTGTATAATAAAATAATAATAATAATAATAATAATAATAATAATAATAATAATAATAATAATAATAATAATAAACGTTTTTTTAGTAAGGCAGTCAAGTAGTGAAAATATACTTAATTCATATGAAACTATTCACAAAGCCTATGGAAGTGTGTGTGTGTGTGTGTGTGTGTGTGTGTGTGTGTGTGTGTGTGTATTCACCTAGTTGTATTCACCTAGTTGTAATTTTACAGGGCCTGGGTATCATACTCGTGTGGCCCCGTCTCCATATCTACACACATCCAACTTTCCTTTAAAACTATGCACACTCCTCGCTGACACCACCTCCTCACTCAAACCATTCCACACCTCCACACATCTTTGTGGGAAACTATATTTCTTCACATCCTTCAAGCATATTCCTTGGCTATCTTTTTACTATGCGATCTCGTAGTTCTATTTAAGTTTTCCTCTCTCAACATCATTTGCTCATTATCCACTTCATCCAGTCCGTTCAACAGTTTATAAACCTGTATTAAATCTCCTCTTTCTCTTCTTTGTTCCAAGGTAAGCAAATTCATTTCTTTTAATCTCTCCTCATAGGTCATTTCTGCCAATTCCGGAACCATTTTTGTTGCCATTTTCTGCAATCTCTCCAACTTCCTTATATGCTTCTTTTTATAAGGGGACCAAACCACTCCAGCATATTCCAATCTTGGTCTAATTACCGTACTAATTAATTTCTTCATCATATCTTTATCCATATAATGGAAGGCTAATCCAATATTTTTGATCAAATTATACGTTTCTCCAAACATCTTATCAATATGAACCTCAAACTGCCCATGGTCTTGTATTATCACTCCCAAATCCTTTTCCTTTTCCACCTTTTTCAACACTACTTCTTCACCCATCTTATATGACCCTCTTGGCCGTCTTCCACTCTTTCCCATCTCCATCACATGACTTTTGCTCAGATTAAATTCCATTTGCCACCTCTTGCTCCTCTCCCAAATCTTATTCAGCAGATCTGCCTGTAAAATTTCACAATCTTCTTCACTCTTCACACACCTACACAACTTCGCATGATCCGCAAACAAATTAATATAACTGTTTCCTCCCTCTGGCATGTCATTAATATATACAAGGAAAAGTATTGGTGCCAGCACTGAGCCTTGTGGGACTCCACTCTCCACCACCAACCAGTCCGACTTTGCATCCCTTATTACCGTTCTCATCTCCCTCCATCTCAAGTAGTTTTCCATCCACTTTAACACTTTTCCTTTCAGTCCTCCATAAATCTCTAATTTCCATAGCAGTCTCATGTGAGGTACCTTGTCAAAAGCTTTCTTTAAATCCAAATATACACAGTCCATCCATCCCTCTCTCTCTTGTATTTTGTCAACCACTCTTGAATAAAAGCTCAGTAGATTTGTTACACATGACCTCCCTTTCCTAAAGCCAAATTGATGATCCGATAATAACTTATGATCATCCAGGAACCGTATCCAATATTTCTTTATCGCCCTCTCACAAATCTTACCGACCACACTTGTTAGAGACACAGGTCTATAGTTAAGAGGCTCTTCCTTACTGCCTCCCTTATAAATGGGCACCACTTCAGCTCTTTTCCACTCTACTGGTACTTCCCCTGTTTCTAATGAACACCTTATAATATCATAATGGATCAATCAATTCTTCTCTACACTCCTTCAATAATTTTCCTGAAACTTCATCTGGTCCCATCGCTTTATCATCTTTAAGTTCCTCCAACATTTTATATAACTCCTTTTTAGGTATCTTAATGTCATCCATGTGCACATTTCCTTGTACATTCTGAGGCTTTACAAACATTGTTTCTTCAGTAAATACTTGCTGAAACCTATTATTTAGCAATTCCGCTGTATTCTTAGGGTCATCTACTATCCCTTGCTCTCCTTTTAATCTTTCAATGGACTCTCTCTTTTTAAGTTTACCATTTATGAACCTGTAAAACAATTTTGGATGTTCCTTACTCTTGTCTACAATATCTTTTTCAAATTTTCTTTCTTCCTCTCTCCTTACCCTCACATACTCATTTCTCGCCACTATAATTCTCCTTATTTAGTATATTCCTGCTCTTTTTCCATCTTTTCCAAGCCACATCTCTCTTTTCCTTAGCCTTAACACAAGTTGCATTAAACCAATCCTTTCTTCCTTCCTCTCTCGGTTTATACTTTGGTACAAATTTCATAACTCCTTTTTTATAATATTTCATAAAAATCTCATATTTTTTTTGCACTTCTCTGATTTGTAACATCTCCTCCCAATCTAATTTTCTGAAATAATTTTTCAAACTTTCTGTGTCCATCTTTCTACAATTCAATCTACCACTCCTGTATGTCTCGTCTTTCCTTCGCTGTGTTGTTGCTATCTGCATTTCCATAACCACATGATCACTCTTTCCCAAAGGACATTTGTATTGTATATCTCCACATAGGTACACTTCTCTTGTTAACACCAAATCCAGTCTAGCCGGTTCATCATCTCCTCTATATCTAGTATTTTTTTTCACCCTCTGTTCCATCATATTTTCCATCATTAGATTAAGAAATCTCTCTCCCCATGCTTTCTCTCCAACACCACTTACTAGATTTTCCCAATCCACCTCCTTACAATTAAAATCTACTAGTATCACCTTTCTTTTTTTCCAGATAATACACTTTCCAAACTCTGTAAAGTATCCTTGATCATATTGTCGTATTCCCTTAATGTCCAAGAATTTGTTTTAGGAGGTACATAGGTCACCATGATTATTAATTCTTTTCCATCACTTTTTATCCTTATGCTTATCACTTCTGCGTTGTTCTTCCCATACCAAACCTTATCCACATTTATTTCTTCCTTCGTCATAATCATAACTCCTCCTCCACCTTTACTCTCTCTATCCTTTCTCCATATATTATATTCATTATCCAAATTTATCTTTGTTTTTTCATGCAATTTTGTCTCTGTCAAACACACTATATCAGGCTTCTCCACCATCATATAGTCTTGCAATTCCAATCTACTTGACAGTATCCCATTTATATTAGTATACATTACGGTCCACCCACTGCTCCCTCTAGGGGTTTCTCCGCATTCCTTCTTTCCACATACCACTTTCTGACTCTCTCTCTTATAACTCTCCAAAAAAAACTTTTCTCTTTCCTCCTCAGACCGCTCATCATTTTTCCTTCTCGCCTCTTCCACCAATTCCTTATATCTTCTCCTCTCTTCCTCATTTCTATTCTTTCTCACAAACACCTCTTTACAACCTTCAATCTCTCTTAACTTTGATGTTCTATATAGGATATCCTCCGCAGATTGTTGTGACTTCAGTACTACTTTAATCGGTCTGCTCACTCCCTCCTTATACGGACCCAGTCTATGGATCTCTTCCACTTCTTCTTGTAGGTCTTTTTTTTCATCATCATTTAGATTTTTGAACAGATCTCTTACCGTTTTAATTCTTCCTTAATTCTCTTAGGCTTATATGTTATATTTTGTTCTTTCATCCCAAATATTAACACACTCTTCTTCTTTTCTGCTATTTCCCTTATCAATATTTCCTTATTCTTCATTACATTAACCAGTTCCTTGGACCTTTCTTTTTTGTCTTCCTTCAACTGGTCTTTAATTATTTCTTGTAATCCAACCATCTCTGCTTCCCTCGACTCAGTCCATTGTGTTTTCTTCAGTTCCCATTCCCTTTCAAACCTTTCATTCTGCTCACTAATCATTTCCTTAAAGTCATCTTTCTCCTTTACTACTCTCTCCAGTTTCTCCTCCAACCGTCTCTTGTATTTTTCAACCTCCACTCTCAAGTGTGCATTCTCATCCACCAATCATTTTTCATTTTCCTCCAGTCTCTTAACTCTTTCCTTCAAAGCCTTGCGGAATTCTCTATCCTGCTCCTCCTCACTCCTCTGAACTTTTAATTCCTTCACCAACTCCTCAAATCTCTTCTCCAACATTACCAATCTACCTTGCAATGTTGCCCCTGTTGAAGATGGATTCATGCTTTGACTGGCCACTTTCGGCTTTGCTCCCTGGGCCTCATCGACATATTTTGAATTTGGTAATTTATTTCTTACCGGTTTATCCATTTTTTTTTTTTTTTTACTCTTCCTGGGAGCATGTGGGTGTGTGGTCACTGGGGGCCAGGCCTGGTAGCTACTTGTGTGTGGTGGGATACGTTGGCGGCAGCTATGGCTGGCCTTTGTGTGGTTCCCGCTCTGTCGTTTGGAGTGTGGAGGTTCTCACACCTCCGATCACTCCCATGTACACGCCACCAGGCTACAATCACTCTGTACACTCGTTCACTCGCTCTGGTTGCCCCTCAATACCAATAACGATTCTCACTCAAGCACATTGCTTAGCGTGTGGAGTGTTAGTTAGATGCCACTCTGAGCAGGAGGCACGTCCGCTCTCTATGAAACTATTCACAAAGCCTATAGAAGTGTGTGTGTGTGTGTGTGTGTGTGTGTGTGTGTGTGTGTGTGTGTGTGTGTGTGTGTGTGTGTGTGTGTGTGTGTGTGTGTGTGTGTGTTGTTTGGTGGTTCATTTCCTATGTTTTGTAATTACTAATTGACCATAGAATAAAACAGTTCCTGGCAAGATGGTAGACTGCACAGACGAGTGTATTCATTGCTTCGTACCTGTAAGGGCAAGGCAAGAAGGTCTGTAGTGCGACATGTGTGGGAGGTGACAACACAGGAAATGCAATACTGGCGTATCTCGTGCTGATTACTGGGCAGCTGTGAAATCCAGTATTTCCATTGATTGGAATTGTAATACTTGCACCTTCACTGACGAACCAACCTCCCATCCAGTGGACGACCCAGCCACCCCTGCCATGGAACACGAACCATACATCTCTGCAGTTGAACAAGAGTCTTCAGTTGATGACCCACCTGATTTGTCAATGGAACTAGAGGATTCACTTGACGACCCAGCCATACAAGATACTGAATTGCAGTCAGAAAGTGAAATTACATTCCAGCTCTTTGAAAAGGACACACAGCGTGGTAGAGATAAGCTCGTTGACAGTCATGGGTACACTTACAACAAAAAAATGCAGCGATCGAATGTAACTTACTGGCAGTATACTAATCGCCCTAAAAGTAACCCATGCAAGACACTAGTAACGCAGAGAAATGGAAAATATGTAAAGAACAACGTGTTGCACAACCATTCACCACCAACTGGCTCTGATATCGTCACTAAAGTAACATTACAGGTAAAGAAACTAGCAGCACAAGATCTGTTTAAACCAGCGACTGCTATAGTGGATGATGTGTTGCTAAAAGAGATAGGAAATGCACCATGCCCTAGTCTGCCTAAGCCAGAGCATTTGGCAAGAACAGCAAACAGACAAAGACAAATTTTAAGACCGACAGGGCCCAAAAACCTGAATTTTGAGCTAGAAGTAAATCACATTCCTGACGACTTTCTTATAGGTGACGTATCAGTTCGTGAACGCCGCCATTTGATCTTTGGTACATTGATAGCACGTTCAAGCTATGCAGGCACCCTTTTACACAGCTGATGACAGTCAACGCTTTTGTGAGGGCAGATGACCATGCAAAACAAGTCCCCTTACTATTTGTCATTATGTCTGGGAGAAAAAAAGAGTGACTACAGAAAAGTTTTCTATGAAGTTTTAACTAGTTTACCAAATGAGCCTTCTGTTCAGCACATAACAATTGAAAATGAGAAAGCAATGTGGAAAGTCTTGCCTGAGGTTTTGCCTAATGCCAAGGTCAAGGGATGCGTATACCATTGGACGCAAGCTGTATGGAGAAAGGTTAGTCAATTTAGCTAATTGCCTACAGATTTTTTATATATGGTACCTGTCGAATAGTAGTTTTAAAACAAATTGGATCACCATAATATGACCAGATTTTTTTTCTTTTGTACAATACAATGTCTAATTTCTTTGTTTTGAAATACTTATGTAGGTTCAAGAGGTTGGTCTCCAGCATGCATACACACATAATGACGGGACGTACAAATACTTAAGGAAAGTGATGGCCCTTCCATTTCTGCCTGAGGCAGATATAGGTCCCGTGTTTCAACGGCTCTCACATCAAGCTACCACAGCCCAGTTACAGACTATAATGCAGTACATTTCAAGAACATGGATCCACAACCCCTTATGGCCAACTTCAAGCTGGAGTATTTTCAATCAGTCTATCCGCACCAATAATGACATTGAAGGCTGGCACAATCGACTAAACAAACGCACTGCAAGTAGATGTAACCTCCAGTTGTACCTCCTCCTAAGCCTTCTCCACAAAGAGGCTAAATTTACATCTATCTACATAAGGCTAGTATCCGAAAAAAAAAAAAAGCTACGAAGGATACAACGGAAAAAAAATATAGAAACTTACAGGGTCAAATATTTACTCTTTGGGAGGAACACGTGAGGAGTGAGTGATCGGCATATCAGTTGCTGAAAGCGTGCGCTCACTTGAATGGCCCAGTGCACAGCTGAATCTATCTATATTTTAATAAAAGTTTCTAATTCTTTGTCACTATTGGAATATTACATGTATGTAACTGTCTTTTAATAAAAAAAAAAAAATTTTATTCTTTGTAACTACTTTTTGGTCATTACTTTCTGAATATTACATTTTTTTAACTGTCTTTTAATAAAAGTTTATTTTTAATTCTTTGTAACTGATTTCTGAATCAGTTACAAAGTTTCTTTTTAATTCTTTGTCACCACTTTCTTAATCTTACATGTATGTAGATTTTTTTTATAATTATTTCTTTCTTTAAATATATGTGAGCGAATTGACTCTTATATGTGGGCGAATTGACCTGTGGGCGAATTGACCGATGGGCGAATTGACATGTGGGCGAAATTACCGTAATATATATATATATATATATATATATATATATATATATATATATATATATATATATATATATATATATATATATATATATATATATATATATATATATATATATATATATATATATATATATATATATATATATATATTATATATTACATTCACCAGTTAAATGGGTAAGATTGGCATCGGGGAGCCGTTGAACAATAACAATAAAAAAAAAAACACTACAGGTTCAACTGGTGAAGATATGCAAAGGGGGAGCACTTAAGAAGCTATTTAATAACCCAATAACAATGAAACTGACATATACATAGAGATGTAACATGAAACACATGAAAATGACATACACATATACATATAACACAGAAATAAATACAACAATAAAGAACCCAACTTAATACCTAACAATAATACTAATCCTATATGGAGGCAATGTGGAAAAAACGGGACGAGGGGAAGTGATACTTATGAGGTCTCGCAGTGGTGAAGTGCTGGCTGAGGTGGATCCCACGGTAGTCCAAGAGGCGGTGTGTTCACTGGTTGAGGCCTTGACCTCGACTGACTTTCAGAAATCAGGGAGCTTGCTTAACACTTCCGCTTGAGTCGAATGGGGCCGCGTGAATCCAACCTCGGGACAGTAGTGGGGCTTCATGAGACGGTGACGTGGAGGGTTCATGAGACGGTGACGTGGAAGGTTCATGAGACGGTGACGTGGAAGGGGAGGTGGAGAGGTGACGAACGAGGTAGCAAGCGGACGAGGTGATGGTAGTGGAGTATGTTACGGGCGGGCCGTAACATTTCCTCCCCCCTAATACCTCCATAATGGGGTCATGAAGAAGGTGAGACGGGAGATCTTGATAAGGCGTCGGCGATGATGTTGTCCACCCCCTTGATATGGTGAACTTCCAAGTTGAAGGGTTGAGTTAACAAGGCCCACCTAAGAATGCGTTGGTTTCGGTTCTTCATGTGATCGGGTTGTGATTGGTGAAGACCTTCGTAGTTTGAGGGCCAGGATGAAGGTAGCACTCAAAACGTTGGAGCGCCAGGACGAGTGCCAGAGCCTCCTTCTCGATGGTGGAGTAGTTGAGTTGGTGTTTCTTCATCTTGGCAGAGTGATAGGCAATGGGATGGAGGATGCCACTTGTGGGGTCCGCTTGTAGGAGGAGAGCACCCACTCCAACTCCACTCGCATCCACTTGTAGATGGAAGGGGCGGGAGTGATCTGGCGTCCAGACCACTGGCTCCGAAGAGAGGAACGCCTTAAGATGTTGGAAGGCTTGGTCACAGGTCGGGGTCCAGTGGAAAGGGACGGAAGTGCTGATAATATCCGTCAGGGGGGCGGCCAGGGTGGAGAAGTTCCTACAGAATCGTCTGTAGAAACCAGCCATCCCCAAGAACCTCATACAAGCTTTCCTGGTGGTAGGGACAGGGAAGCCAAGGATGGCCTCCACATTGGCTCTCTTGGGGCGAACCATGCCGTTCCCACCACATGTCCCAGGTAGACCACCATGGACTTCCCGAAGATGGACTTGGCCAGGTTGATTGTAAGATCGGCTTCCTGCAACCGACCCATCAGCCTCTGGAGACGGATCAGATGTGTCACAAAGTTGTCCGAAGTCACCACCGGGTCGTCCAGATAGGCAGATGTTCCCTCCAAGTCCTGGGTGATGTAATTTATAGCCCTCTGGAAGGTGGCGGGAGCATTAGAGAAGCCGAAGGGCATCACTGTCTCTTTTAATGGGTGAAATGCGATAGGCTGGTTGTCTTATAGGCTTGATGTCATTAGATATTAAAGTTATATCATGTTGGATAGTAGTACAAAGTCCTGGAAGGTCACCTGTGTTTTCTGAAAAGTCTAGCAATAACTTTTTAAGATCAGACTGTTGTGAAGGTGTTAAGGAAAGAAACACCTCATCAAGGTTGGACATGATTTGACTGTTTGAGGGGTGTCCTTTAGGTGACGAGAAGAGGAATTCGATGTCGAACTCTTCCTCGGGGGGCACAGGACCAGACTCCTTCCCTACCAGACATACAGGTACAGTGCGAGACAAGTCGTCCTCTGGTTCTCTGGAGTGGTAAGGTTTCATTAGATTAATATGAACTAGTTGGGAATCCTTATGATGGTCAGGAGTGTGGACCACATAGTTTAATGGACTTAATTCTTGAGCCACAACATAAGGTCACATGAACTTACTGTGAAGAGCATTGCCTGGATTGGGGAGAAAAAGTAAACCCTTGTCTCCTGGTTTGAAACTTCTCATGACAGATTTGGGAAGAGAATTCTGCTGCAATTTAGTTTGAGATTTGAGGAAGTTTGATTTAGCAAAGGATCTGACTTCACTGATTTTATTCTTAAGGTTACTGATGTAGTCAGACACACTGGGGCTTGAAGGAGTATTTTGAGCAAACCATTGATCCTTTAATATTTTGAGAGGCCCCCTGATCTGTCTACCATAGAGTAATTCAAAAGGGGAGTAACCTAAAGAATCTTGAGAAGATTCTCTTAAAGCGAAGAGAAGGAAAGAGATACTTTCATCCCAGTCTCCTTGATGCTCCAAGCAATACTTCTTCATCATGGATTTTATTGTTTGGTGAAACCGCTCCAGACAGCCTTGGGATTGGGGGTGGTAAGCCGAGGAGGTTACATGGTCGATGTTTAGCTCATTCACTATCTGTTGGAAAAAATTGCTAGTGAAATTGCTACCTTGTCAGACTGAATTTGTTTTGGAATTCCTACCGAGGTGAAAAAATGTATTAGATGGTTTACAATGGTCTTTGATGTTATGTTTTTAAGAGGGAATGCTTTAGGGTACCTGGTAGTGGGATCCATGAGGGTTAACAAATACTGAT
Organism: Portunus trituberculatus; assembly: GCF_017591435.1. Taxonomy (NCBI): domain Eukaryota; kingdom Metazoa; phylum Arthropoda; class Malacostraca; order Decapoda; family Portunidae; genus Portunus; species Portunus trituberculatus. Next base: position 9,316,475 of record NC_059289.1, on the reverse strand, counting down.
TCCCTCGTTTGGTTTTGGGTAAGGGCCCTACGCAGTCCAGAACGATCTTTTCGAAGGGCTCCGTCTGAACTGGAATAGGCGTCAGAGGAGCTGGCACAAGGCGTTCGTTAGGCTTACCCACAATTTAACATATGTGACATGTTTTTACATAGTGTGACACATCCTTTTCATTCCTGGCCAAAAAAAATGTTGAAGAGCCTTCTTGTAGGTTTTTTGGATGCCTAGATGACCTGACAATCCATCATGAGCTAGTTCTATAATGGCTGGTCTTACAGACAAGGGGATGACAACTTGATGTGTTTCTGACCAGGTGTCTAGTTGTTTCAGTTCAGGAGGTCTGTAGGCACGCATCAGGACTCCTTCCTGATAATAAAAACAAGGCAATTTAGACATATCCTTTGTCTCACTGGCAACATGTCTGATCTTAGCCAAAGTGAGATCCTGTTCCTGAGCATTAATCAAATTCTCCTTTGAAATGATGTTATGGTACAAGTTATCAGTAGAGGCAATCATTGGTGAAGGAGGTGATGAAGGGCAGGGGACTTGGACTGAGACCTGGTGACTGCACACACTGGGAAGAAGTGAGGGGATGTTTCGTCCAGGGTCTTAGTGGGACTTTCTGTTAAGGGAGAATCAAGAACAATTAAGTTTGGAACAGCCAAGTTACCCGCAAGATCATTACCCAGTACAAGATGTACCCCCGGTACTGGCAGTTCACCAGGTTTAATGGTTACCTCAACCTCTCCTGAAATGAACGGGCACTGTAAGCTAATTTTAGCCAAGGGATAAGAGAGCTGTGATTCAAGACCTGTAAGGATCACCTTCTCCCCAGTGAAAGCCTGTTTGATGTTAGGGATGACATCTTCCCTTAAGATGGATTGGGCAGCACCTGTATCACGCAGAACCTTGACATTTATTGCCTTGTCTTTACCATCAGTCAGGGACACTTTACCTTGATACATGTACGAGTCATAAAGTTCTAGAGGAGAGTTGACAGGGTTAGCTAGGGCCACTGGTTTCTTGTTCTCAAATGTGTTAGGTTTAGGGGCCACAAAAGAAATTTGACGTTGAGAGGCCTTGCAATTTGGATGTCTACATTTTTGGATCGTGTGTCCTGGTTTCTTACAGTATGTACACCAGGAGAAATTATATGCATTGGGCGAGAATCCGGTTGGCTTACCACCCGCGCCCCCAAAACCTTCCCCAAAGGAGGACCTAACATTAGATAGTGAACCACGACCTCTACTACCCAGGGATTCCATCAACAAAGCAAATGCATCAGCCACTTTAGCGGCATACATAAGATCACACTCTCCCCGTTCTTCCACATGCCTCAGAATATTAAAGGGTAACTTGTTCTTCCATTCTTCCAGGACCATTAGATTGAGCAACTCCGAAAAGGTGGTAATGTTAAGGGCAGCTAACCATTTCTTAAATTGTCTTAGTTTCTCACTAGCAAATTCAACATAGGTGTGAGAGTCTGGTTTTACATACTTTCGGAACTGTTGTCTGTATCCATCAGAAGTGATAGAGTAGGCGTCTAGAATGTTACCTTTGATCTCTTCATATTCTACCTCATCACTAAGGCCGTTGTATACCCTATAAGCTTTTCCCACTAGCTTAGGGACAAGGAGAGACACCCACTGATCCTTGGGCCATTTATTCCTATTAGCAATGCTCTCAAAAGCGCGAAATGACCCATCAACATCAGATTCATCAAAAAAGTGAACTAGCGGAGCAGCTGTAGCGGGATTAAAGCTTGCTAACTTTTTCTTTATATCTATTTCTTCCCCTCTAAACTTAGCGTCATTTCGTAGGGCTAACTCCTGAATTTCTAACTCTTTCTCCTGCCTTTTAAGTTGTAACTGAAATTCTCTCTCTTCTTTTTTTTTCTGTAGTTCCCTCGCTTCTCTTTCTGCCTGTAATTGCATTTCTTTCGCTTCTTTTTCTGCCTGTAGTTGCATTTGTTTTTCATGCATCCGGTATTCTAGTTTAAGCTTCTCAATTTCCCACTGACTTATCCTACTCTTATCCTGTTCTTCCTGGGGCTGACATGGGAGTTAACTCTTCTATGGCATTTCCTAGCAACTGACCTTCTTGCACTAGATGTTCAACAACTACATTCTTAATGACCTCTTTAGTCATCTGAGACGTGATGGGAACATCAAAATGTTTAGCGATGGTCTTCCATTGGTCCTTCTTTATATTAGCATCTTTAAGTTGTTCCAGAGAAGGGTCGGCACAAAATTCTTCAACGTTAAACTGAGCGGAAGCCATATTAAATAGATGTTAAACAAAAAAAAAAAAAAAAAAAAAAGCGAATTACTTAAGTGAAGAACTTGGCAGAGTGATAATAAAGGCAACCTTGGAAATTACCTAGATTATACTTGCAAACACTTATGAGTACAATCACTAATGAGGGGTAAACTAGAGAGTTACGGCATTAAGAGGGATCCGGATTACTCTAGTTACGAGACTTGAGAGTGAGGAGCGAATTGTACTGAGACTTGTTATTGATAAGGAGGATTAGTCTGAGAGACTAGTTAAAATGACCGATTCTAACTAGTGAGAAAAATGATCCGCGAAGTGAGGGGATTGAGGGTTCGCATGAACATATGATGATCCCAACACTTGGATAACACTTATTACACACCTGCCTATGTGCAAAAAATAGAGATAAGTGCTATCGGTGAACACGCCTTTCTACCTGGTTTCCTGCTCTACCACTGCTATGCGACACCAATGAAAGTCACGAAGCACGTTTAACCCAAAAAGAGCTACTTGATCGCACAAAGGTAAATTTAAACCACACGCAGAGTAAGTCACAGAAAAAAGACACATCAAAGTCACAACACCACAGAAACACAAGAAAAATAATGTAATCACAGAAAAAAAGTCACTGGAAAAATGGAACACTGAACAAGGGTTATAATAGTCCTGTCACAGTCGCCAATTGTTACGTTCACCGGTTAAACTGGTAAGATTGGCATCGGGGAGCCGGGAAACAATAACAATAAAAAAAAAAAAAACACTGCAGGTTCAACTGGTGAGGAAATGCAAAGGGGGCACTTTAAAAAGCTATTTTAATAACCCATAATGAAACTGACACACATAGATATAACATGAGACATGAAACACAGATATATAACATGAAACAGGAAAATGACATACACATATACATATAACACAGTAATAAATACAACAATAAAGAACTCAACTTAATACCTAACAATAATCTTAATCCTATATGGAGGCAATGTGGAAAACACGGGACGAGGGGAAGTGATACTTATGCGGTGTCGCAGTGGTGAAGTGCTGGATAATGGTTGATCCCACGGTAGACCCAAGAGGCGTTGCGTTCACTGATTGAGGCCTGGACCTCGACTTTACTTCCAGAAAGCCAAGAGCTGGCTTAATACTTCCGGTTGAGTCGAATGGGGCCGCGTGAATCCAACTTCGGGACAGTAGCGGGGCTTCATGAGACGGTGACGTGGAGGGTTCATGAGACGGTGGCGTGGAAGGTTCACGAGACGGTGACGTGGAAGGGGAGGCAGAGAGGTGGCGAACGAGGTAACAAGCGGAGGACGGGATGGTAGTGGAGCATGCTATGGGCGGGCCGTAACAATCGGTAAATCTCTATTTTGGATATATATACTTTATTTTGTTATTAACCATGGGTCCCAAAGCTAAAGACAAAGCTAGTGAAAAGAAAAAAAAACCTAAGAAAATGATCACGATGGAAGCAAAACATGAAATTATCACAAAGTGTGAGCATGGCATTTGAATCATCAACTTAGGCAAAGGAATATGGCCACAATCCATCTACAATATCCACAATCATAAAATTTAAAAAGCCATCCCCCAAAAAACATTAAGAATAAGTTTAGCATTAGAAATAAGTTTAGCAATGTTTTTGTATTTACGTACATTACGTACGTATAAATCCTCCTTCTCCTCCTCCTCCTCCTCCTCCTCCCCCTGTAGGCCGCAGCTCACCGTCACTGTGGTAAGTAAAATTCCTTTCTTTTTTTATTGATTTTATTACCATTTATCATATTAATGTGTTTTTTTTATCATTATGTATGTTATTACTCGTTTATTTATATACAAATTGTGTATATCATATGTAATTTAACTGTGTTTTGGGGTGGTTTCATAGCGCTAGAACGCATTAATTCATATTACATGTATTTATATAGGAAATATTTATTTGACATACAATTTTTTTGACATACAATGATGGTTATAGAATGAATTAAAATCGTATCTCAAGGTACCACTGTATTAGTATAGCCCGAAGGGAGTGATGAAGGCGGATATTATTCGGGCCTCGTCCTAGAGGGGAATCTGGTAGTAACCTTTAAGTAAATCTATAGTGGTCATAAATTTGGCTACTCCTATGTTGTCTATAAGGTCCTCTATCAAGGGCAAGGGGTAGGAGTCTGGTACTGTCACTTTATTTAATTTCCTGTGTTACGGCCCGTCCATAACATACTCCACTACCATCACCTCCTCCGCTTGCTACCTCGTTCGCCACCTCTCCACCTCTCCTTCTACGTCACCGTCTCATGAACCTTCCACGTCACCGTCTCAAGAACCCTCCACATCACTGTCTCATGAAGCCCCGCTACTGTCCAAAAGTTGGATTCACGCGGCCCATTTGACTCAAGCGGAAGTGTTAAGCAAGCTCCCTGATTTCTGGAAGTCAGTCGAGGTCAAGGCCTCTACCAGTGAACACAACGCCTCTTGGACTACCGTGGGATCCACCTCACCCAGCACTTCACCACTGTGACACCTCATAAGTATCACTTCCCCTCGTCTCGTTTTTTCCACATTGCCTCCATATAGGATTAGTATTATTGTTAGGTATTAAGTTGGGTTCTTTATTGTTGTATTAATTTATGTGTTATATATATATATATATATATATATATATATATATATATATATATATATATATATATATATATATATATATATATATATATATATATATATATATATATATATATATATATATATATATATATATATATATATATATATATATATATATATATATATATATATATATATATATATATATATATATATATATATATATATATATATATATATATATATATATATATATATATATATATATATATATATATATATATATATATATATATCATATTTCATGTGTTTCATGTTATATATCTATGTGTATGTCAGTTTCATTGTTATTGGGTTATTAAATAGCTTCTTAAGTGCCCCCTTTGCATTTCCTCACCAGCTGAACTTGCAGTGTTTTGTTTTTTTTAATTGTTATTGTTCACCGGTTCCCTGATGCCAATCTTACCCATTTAACCGGTGAACGTAACACCTGTAGTCGGTGCAAAATCAACTACTAAAATCTGGCTTAGATGTTAACAGGCAGGGAGAAGAAGCCCAGGGGGATATATTAGGTTCTGCAAGATGATGACTGAGCAGATAGTCTACCTCTTTTAATGGATGAAATGCGATAGGCTGGTTGTTTTATAGGCATGATGTCATTAGATATTAATGTTATATCATGTTGGATAGTAGTACAAAGTCTTGGAAGGTCACCTGTGATTTCTGAAAAATCTAGCAATAACTTTTTAAGATCAGACTGTTGTGAAGGTGTTAAGAAAAAAAAAAAAAAACTCATCAAGGTTGGACATGATTTGGCTGTTTGAGGGGCGTCCTTTAAGTGACGAGAAGAGGAATTCGATGTCAGACTCTTCCTTGGGGGGCACAGGACCAGACTCCTTCCCTACCAGACATACAGGTACAGTGCGAGACAAGTCGTCCTCTGGTTCTCTGGAGTGGTAAGGTTTCATTAGATTAATATGAACAAGTTGGGAATCCTTACGACGGTCAGGAGTGTCGACCACATAGTTTAATGGACTTAGTTTTTGAGCCAAAATATAAGGTCCCATGAATTTACTATGAAGAGCATTCATTGCCTGGAGTGGGGAGAAAAAGTAAAACCTTGTCTCCTGGTTTGAAACTTCTCATGACAGATTTGGGAAGAGAATTTTTTTTGCATTTTAGTTTGAGATTTGAGGAAGTTTGATTTAGCAAAAAATCTGACTTCACTGATTTTATTCTTAAGGTTACTACTGATGTAGTCAGACACACTGGGGCTTGAAGGAGTATTTGTCTCCTGGTTTGAAACTTCTCATGACAGATTTGGGAAGAGAATTTTGTTGCATTTTAGTTTGAGATTTGAGGAAGTTTGATTTAGCAAAAGATCTGACTTCACTGATTTTATTCTTAAGGTTACTACTGATGTAGTATTTTGAGCAAACCATTGATCCTTTAATATTTTGAGAGGCCCCCTGATTTGTGTACCATAGAGTAATTCAAAAGGGGAGTAACCTAAAAAATCTTGAGGAGATTCTCTTAAGGCGAAGAGAAGAAAAGAGATACTTTCATCCCAGTCTCCTTGATCCTCCAAGCAATACTTCTTCATCATGGATTTTAATGTTTAGTGAAACCACTCCAGACAGCCTTGGGATTGAGGGTGGTAAGCCGAGGAGGTTACATGGTCGATGTTTAGCTCATTCACTATCTGTTGGAAAAAAAATTGCTAGTGAAATTGCTACCCTTGTCAGTCTGAATTTGTTTTGGAATTCCTACCGAGGTGAAAAAATGTATTAGATGTTTTACAATGGTCTTTGATGTGATGCTTTTAAGAGGGAATGCTTTAGGGTACCTGGTAGTGGGATCCATGAGGGTTAACAAATACTGATTCCCTTGTTTGGTTTTGGGTAAGGGCCCTACGCAGTCTAGAACGATCTTTTCGAAGGGCTCCGTCTGAACTGGAATAGGCGTCAGAGGAGCTGGCACAAGGCGTTCGTTAGGCTTACCCACAATTTGACATATGTGACATGTTTTTACATAGTGTGACATCCTTTTTCATTCCTGGCCAAAAAAATGTTGAAGAGCCTTCTTGTAGGTTTTTTGGATGCCTAGATGACCTGACAATCCATCATGAGCTAGTTCTATAATGGCTGGTCTTACAGACAAGGGATGACAACTTGATGTGTTTCTGACCAGGTGTCTAGTTGTTTCAGTTCAGGAGGTCTGTAGGCACGCATCAGGACTCCTTCCTGATAATAAAAACAAGGCAATTTAGACATATCCTTCGTCTCACTGGCAACATGTCTGATCTTAGCCAAAGTGAGATCCTGTTCCTGAGCATTAATCAAATTCTCCTTTGAAATGATGTTATTGTAGAAGTTGTCAGTAGAGGCAGTCATTGGTGGAGGAGGTGGAGAAAGGGCAGGGGACTTGGACTGAGACCTGGTGACTGCACACACTGGGAAGAAGTGAGGGGATGTTTCGTCCAGGGTCTTAGTGGGACTTTCTGTTAAGGGAGAATCAAGAACAATTAAGTTTGAAACAGCCAAGTTACCCGCAAGATCATTACCCAGTACAAGATGTACCCCTGGTACTGGCAGTTTACCAGGTTTAATGGCTACCTCAACCTCTTCTGAAATGAACGGGCACTGTAAGATAATTTTACCCAAGGGATAGGAGAGCTGTGATTCTAGACCTGTAAGGATCACCTTCTCCCCAGTGAAAGCCTGTTTGATGTTAGGGATGACATCTTCCCTTAAGATGGATTGGGCAGCACCTGTATCACGCAGAACCTTGACATTTATTGCCTTGTCTTTACCATCAGTCAGGGACACTTTACCTTGATACGTGTACGAGTCTTAAAGTTCTAGAGGAGCTAGGGCCACTGGTTTCTTGTTCTCAAAGGTGTTAGGTTTAGGGGCCACAAAAGAAGGTTGACGTTGAGAGGCCTTGCAATTTGGGTGTCTACATTTTTGGATCGTGTGACCTGGTTTCTTACAGTATGTACACCAGTGGAAATTATATGCTTTTGGCAAGAATCCGGTCGGCTTACCATCCGCGCCCCCAAAACCTTCCCCAAAGGAGGACCTAACATTAGATGGTGAACCACGACCTCTACTACCCAGGGATCCCATCAACAAAGCAAAGGCATCAGCTACTTTAGCGGCAGACATAAGCTCACTCTCTCCCTGTTCTTCCACATGCCTCAGAATATTAAAGGGTAACTTGTTCTTCCATTCTTCCAGGACCATTAGATGAGCAAATCCGAAAAGGTGGTAATGTTTGGACACCTGGGCATCCGAAAGACCGTCGCTCGCCTGCGTCGCAATTTTTGGTGGCCCAGCATGTCTGGAGAAGTAGCCACGATTCTTAAGTCCTGCCACACTTGTCAAGTGGTGGGCAAGCCTAATCAGACAACCCCTGTGGCGCCACTCCACCCCATCCCTGCTGTTGTTCCTCCCTTCACGAGGGTTTTGATTGATATAGTAGGTCCTCTGCCTACTACCAGGGCTGGTCACAAGTATCTGTTGACCATAATGGATGTTACCACGCGGTACCCTGAAGCAATTCCCCTGAGAAACACTCACTCTAAGGTGGTGTTGAGGGCTTTGTTAACCGTCTTTACACACTTTGGATTGCCAGCAGAGCTGCAGTCCGATCAGGGGACCAACTTTACTTCAAAGTTGTTTAAAGATACGATGACTGCGTGGGGGATCAAGCATATTGTGTCCAGTGCTTATCATCCGCAGTCTCAGGGAGCCCTGGAGAGACACCATCAAACCCTCAAGACCATGCTCAAGAGTTTCTGCATGGAGAGAGATAAGGATTGTCTTATTTGCGGTGAGAGAAGCACCCATTGAGTCCTTGGGTTCCTCACCCAATCAGCTAGTGTTTGGACACCGAGTGCGTAGACCGCTCGACGTTGTTCGGGAGGCTTGGTGGCAGCCGTCGCCTGAGCGCCCTGTCTCACTGCTTAAGAGCCTCATGAGCAGTCGAGAGAGATTAGGCAAGGCATTAGATGTGGCGCAGGCCCACTTGTGTAAGGCCCAGCAGAGTATGAAGGGGTATTATGACCGAAGGGCCGAGTATCGGAGTTTTGCCCCTGGAGATGAAGTGCTCGTGCTGTTACCACTTCAGGGCCAGCCACTTGCTGCCCGCTATAGTGGCCCCTATTTTGTAGAGAAGAAGGTGGGTGACCTCGACTACCTGGTGGTCACTCCTGACCGGCGCAAGAGGGCTCAGCTGTGTCACGTTAACATGCTGAAGCCCTATTTTCGTTCTACTAGCCAGAAGGGCTCTTTTAGTTCTGCCGTGCAAGAGGCATCTTCAGTTTTATTTTTCTGCCGGGAGGGAGAGGCTCCAGAAGTTATTGGGCCTGAACCTGTTGTTCCTACAGGGCAGTGGGAACGGAATAGCCTCCATCTCTTGAAAGAGAAGGTTGAACACTTAGGGGATCAGCAAGATGAGTTGCTTCGGCGGCTGAGGAAGTACTCTTCTGTGTTTAGCAGTGTCCAGGCCAGGACATAGTTGATAGCACACGATATTGATGTTGGGGACGAAAAGCCTGTCAAATGGCCCCCATACCGAGTAAGTCCAGGAGTACAATGTCATAGTAAGATATATAAAAGGAGCAGACAACGTTGTGGCCGATTGTCTGTCCCGGGGCCATTCCCTTTAATCAGTTCCATGCTTTAAAAAAAAAAAATTTTTCTTTTAAGGGAGGGCGTGTGAGGGGCACTGCCTTGTTTCCCCTTTAATTTATTATTTTATTATGTGCCCATTGTATGGCGGCCCCAAGCGCGGGCTGTCGCTGTTCCGCTGTGCGGCCAACCACCCTCTCTTTGTTTCCACCATCTTGTTGTGCCTGCGAGCATCGCCTCAGTACCAAAGTAGTCTTCAGCGGAGGTGGACACGGACGCTGGTGGTTCTGGCACAGTCGAGCTACGTGTTGCTGGGCTTCTCTAGGTGCTCACTAGTCATCGGTCTGGGAGTTGTGCCCTCCCTTGAGTAGCTGGCTTGTTACTCGGTAGACCGTGGCTGTGTAGGACAACGGGCTTGTTGTCCTGAGAGAAGCGTGGCAAGTTGGCTACACTTTTCGTGCGTTCGTCCACTCGGGTGTGGCGACGCGGAGGAACGCGTTGGTGTTTCGTCCCATTGTTGCTGGTAGTGGTTGTAGTCACCAGTGTGTTTTGGTGGACGGCTGTGTGCCCCCATCATCTGTTGTGTAGTATCAGTAGTATACTGTTTATAGTACCAG
>NC_059289.1:9146346-9301346 GCF_017591435.1 Portunus trituberculatus | reverse complement strand
AATCAGTATTTGTTAACCCTCATGGATCCCACTATCAGGTACCCTGAAGGATTCCCTCTTAAAAACATAACATCAAAGACCATTGTAAAACATCTAATACATTTTTTCACCTCGGTAGGAATTCCAAAACAAATTCAGTCTGACAAGGGTAGCAATCTCACTAGCAATTTTTTCCAACAGATAGTGAATGAGCTAAACATCGACCATGTAACCTCCTCAGCTTACCACCCCCAATCCTAAGGCTGTCTGGAGCGGTTTCACCAAACATTAAAATCCATGATGAAGAAGTATTGCTTGGAGCATCAAGGAGACTGGAATGAAAGTATCTCTTTCCTTCTCTTCGCTTTAGGAGAATCTCCTCAAGATTCTTTAGGTTACTCCCTTTGAATTACTCTATGGTAGACAGATCAAGGGGCCTCTCAAAATATTAAAGGATCAATGGTTTGCTCAAAATACTCCTTCAAGCCCCAGTGTGTCTGACTACATCAGTAACCTTAAGAATAAAATCAGTGAAGTCAGATCTTTTGCTAAATCAAACTTCCTCAAATCTCAAACTAAAATGCAGCAGAATTTTCTTCCCAAATCTGTCATGAGAAGTTTCAAACCAGGAGACAAGGGTTTACTTTTTCTTCCCAATCCAGGCAATGCTCTTCACAGTAAGTTCATGGGACCTTATGTTGTGGCTCAAGAATTAAGTCCATTAAACTATGTGGTCCACACTCCTGACCATCATAAGGATTCCCAACTAGTTCATATTAATCTAATGAAACCTTACCACTCCAGAGAACCAGAGGACGACTTGTCTCGCACTGTACCTGTATGTCTAGTAGGGAAGGAGTCTGGTCCTGTGCCCCCCGAGGAAGAGTCCGACATCGAATTCCTCTTCTCGTCATCTAAAGGACGCCCCTCAAACAGTCAAATCATGTCCAACCTTGATGAGGTGTTTCTTTCCTTAACACCTTCACAACAGTCTGATCTTAAAAAGTTATTGCTAGACTTTTCAGAAATCACAGGTGACCTTCCAGGACTTTGTACTACTATCCAACATGATATAACTTTAATATCTAATGACATCAAGCCTATAAGACAATCAGCCTATCGCATTTCACCCATTAAAAGAGACTTGATGAAAAAAGAGGTAGACTATCTGCTCTGGCATCACCTTGCAGAACCTAGTATATCCCCCTGGGCTTCTCCCTGCCTGTTAACATCTAAGCCAGATGGTAGTAGTAGATTTTGTACCGACTACAGGATATTAAATAAAGTGACGGTGCCAGACTCCTACCCATTACCCTTGATAGAGGACCTTATACATAGCATAGGAGTAGCCTAATTTGTAACCACTATAGACTTATTTAAAGGTTACTACCAGATTCCCCTCTCGGACGAGGCCCGAATAATATCCGCCTTCATCACCCTCTTCGGACTATACCAATACACAGTGATGCCCTTCGGCTTGTCTAATGCTCCCGCCACTTTCCAGAGGGCTATAAATTACATCACCCAGGACTTGGAGGGAACATCTGCATATCTGGACGACCTGGTGGTGACTTCGGACGACTCGGTGACACATCTGACCCGTCTTCGGAGGCTGATGGGTCGGTTGCAGGAAGCCGGGCTTACAATCAACCTGGCCAAGTCCACCTTCGGGAAGTCTACGGTGGTCTACCTGAGGCATGTGGTGGGTAACGGCAAGGTTCGCCCCAAGAGAGCTAACGTGGAGGCCATCCTTGGCTTCCCTGTCCCTACCACCAGGAAAGCACTCATGAGGTTCTTGGGGATGGCTGGTTTCTACAGAAGATTCTGTAGGAACTTCTCCACCCTGTCCGCCCCCCTGACGGACCTTATCAGCACTTCCGTCCCGTTCCACTGGACCCGGACCTGTGACCAAGCCTTCCAACACCTCAAGGCGTTCCTCTCCTCGGAACCAGTGGTCTGGACGCCGGATCACTCCCGCCCCTTCCATCTACAAGTGGACGCGAGTGGAGTTGGAGTGGGTGCTGTCCTCCTACAAACGGACCCCACAAGTGGCATCCTCCATCCCATCGCCTATCACTCCGCCAAGCTGAAGAAACATCATTTCAACTACTCCACCATCGAGAAGGAGGCTCTGGCACTCGTCCTGGCGCTCCAACGTTTTGAGTGCTACCTTCATCCTGGTCCTCAAACTACGAAGGTCTTCACCGATCACAATCCTCTGGCCTTCCTTCACGCCATGAAGAACCGAAACCAACGCATTCTTAGGTGGGCCTTGTTAACTCAACCCTTCAACTTGGAAGTCCACCATATCAAGGGGGTGGACAACATCATCGCTGACACCTTATCAAGATCTCCCGTCTCACCTCCTTCATGAGCCCATTACGGAGGTCTTAGGGGGGAGGAAATGTTACGGCCCGCCCGTAACATACTCCACTACCATCCCTCCTCCGCTTGTTACCTCGTTCGCCACCTCTCCGCCTCCCCTTCCACGTCACCGTCTCGTGAACCTTCCACGCCACAGTCTCATGAACCCTCCACGTCACCGTCTCATGAAGCCCCGCTACTGTCCCGAAGTTGGATTCATGCAGCCCCATTCGACTCAACCGGAAGTGTTAAGCCAGCTCTTGGCTTTCTGGAAATAAAGTCGAGGTCCAGGCCTCAACCAGTGAACACAACGCCTCTTGGGTCTACCGTGGGATCAACCATCACCCAGCACTTCACCACTACGACACCTCATAAGTATCACTTCCCCTCGTCCCGTGTTTTCCTCATTGCCTCCATATAGGATTAGGATTATTGTTAGGTATTAAGTTGGGTTCTTTATTGTTGTATTTATTACTGTGTTATATGTATATGTGTATGTCATTTTCATGTTATATATCTGTTTTTCATGTCTCATGTTATATCTATGTGTGTCAGTTTCATTATGGGTTATTAAAATAGCTTTTTAAAGTGCCCTCTTTGCATTTCCTCACCAGTTGAACCTGCAGTGTTTTTTTTATTGTTATTGTTCACCGGCTCCTCGATGCCAATCTTACCAGTTTAACCGGTGAACGTAACACGATGCATCGGTATCGGTATCGGAATTGGCGGTATCGGCCTTTTTTCGGGTATCGGTATCTGTATCGGTATCGGCTTATTTTATGCCAATACTTCTGATACCTTAAAGGAATTTACTACTTAGTGATATATTCAATATAAGATATTGATGATAACAAATTAATATAATACGGCGTATTAAGTTTCCGTGGTGATTACCGTATGTCATAGAATACTGTTTTCTGTGGTAATAAGCCACAACCTAGAAATTTAGAATAGACTAAACTTTCTTCTATTTAATTGAAAATATTAGGTGAAAGCTCATGTTTCTGAATTGGTCTACTAATGTCTAATGAATTAATATCAAAGGATGTCAAATTTAATTAAAGAGAAAAATACACAACAAAATGAGTTTCTTTGCTAATATTTTGTGTCTGTTTTACAATTTTAATAATTTTAGAAATATTTTTGATCGCCAAAATATCGTCAATGAAAATTAATAATGAAAATGCACAAGACCAAATGGTTGCTAAAGGAGTAAGAAGTAAGAATTTAAAATAACTGACAAGAATCAGAAGACTGAGAAGATATTCATTCCAATTACTGAGTAATTTACTTTTGCAAATGGCTTCAAAAACCTTCTAAAATTGCTCCTATTTCACAAACGTTCTCAGAAGGACTTACAGCATCCCCCAAAACAAAGCCTCCCATCTGATAACGCTCGCTGCCCACCAACTCATCCTGGTGTCCAGTGCAGTAATCACTATAAGTAATAGTATCGGTATCGGTGGTATCGGTATCAGTAGTAGTATCGGTATCGGCCCAATTACATGGTATCGGTATCGGTATCGGAATCGGCCAAAAATTTGGTATCAATACATCTCTAATCCAAAATAAGACGAATAATGAGCACAAACACAACGAATAACACAACGTGTTTGAACAATGAGGCGTCAACAAACAAACTGAGCAGGCGGCAGCCGACCGCAGATTTTGCTACCTAGCATTCGCTTCTACAATAATTATTATCGTTCATCGTATCTCAAATTTTTCGTTGTATGTTGGGGCATAAATTTCCGAATATTTCATATCGTATCTCAAAATAATCGTAAGTTATAACGACCGTATTTCAAGGTATCACTATACACAGTGATGCCCTTCGGCTTGTCTAATGCTCCCGCCACCTTCCAGAGGGCTATAAATTACATCACCCAGGACTTGGAGGGAACATCTGCCTATCTGGACGACCCGGTGGTGACTTCGGACAACTTTGTGACACATCTGATCCGTCTCCAGAGGCTGATGGGTCGGTTGCAGGAAGCCGATCTTACAATCAACCTGGCCAAGTCCACCTTCGGGAAGTCCACGGTGGTCTACCTGGGACATGTGGTGGGAACGGCATGGTTCGCCCCAAGAGAGCCAACGTGGAGGCCATCCTTGGCTTCCCTGTCCCTACCACCAGGAAAGCTTGTATGAGGTTCTTGGGGATGACTGGTTTCTACAGACGATTCTGTAGGAACTTCTCCACTTTGGCCGCCCCCCTGACGGATATTATCAGCACTTCCGTCCCTTTCCACTGGACCCCGACCTGTGACCAAGCCTTCCAACATCTTAAGGCGTTCCTCTCTTTGGAGCCAGTGGTCTGGACGCCAGATCACTCCCGCCCCTTCCATCTACAATTGGACACGAGTGGAGTTGGAGTGGGTGCTGTCCTCCTACAAGCGGACCCCACAAGTGGCATCCTCCATCCCATTGCTTATCACTCCGCCAAGCTGAAGAAACACCAACTCAACTACTCCACCATCGAGAAGAAGGCTCTGGCACTCGTCCTGGCGCTCCAACGTTTTGAGTGCTACCTTCATCCTGGCCCTCAAACTACGAAGGTCTTCACCGATCACAACCCGATCACATGAAGAACCGAAACCAACGCATTCTTAGGTGGGCCTTGTTAACTCAACCCTTCAACTTGGAAGTCCACCATATCAAGGGGGTGGACAACATCATCGCCGACGCCTTATCAAGATCTCCTGTCTCACCTCCTTCATGAGCCCATTATGGAGGTATTAGGGGGGGAGGAAGTGTTACGGCCTGCCCGTAACATACTCCACTACCATCACCTCCTCCGCTTGCTACCTCGTTCGTCACCTCTCCACCTCCCCTTCCACGTCACCGTCTCATGAACCTTCCACGTCACCGTCTCATGAACCCTCCACGTCACCGTCTCATGAAGCCCCACTACTGTCCCGAGGTTGGATTCACGCGGCCCCATTCGACTCAAGCGGAAGTGTTAAGCAAGCTCCCTGATTTCTGGAAGTCAGTCGAAGTCAAAGCCTCAACCAGTGAACACACCGCCTCTTGGACTACCGTGGGATCCACCTCAGCCAGCACTTCACCACTGCGAGACCTCATAAGTATCACTTCCCCTCGTCCCGTTTTTTCCACATTGCCTCCATATAGGATTAGTATTATTGTTAGGTATTAAGTTGGGTTCTTTATTGTTGTATTTATTTCTGTGTTATATGTATATGTGTATGTCATTTTCATGTGTTTCATGTTATATCTCTATGTGTATGTCAGTTTCATTGTTATTGGGTTATTAAATAGCTTCTTAAGTGCCCCCTTTGCATATCCTCACCAGTTGAACCTGTAGTGTTTTTTTTTTATTGTTATTGTTCAACGGCTCCCCGATGCCAATCTTACCCATTTAACCGGTGAATGTAACAATATATATATATATATATATATATATATATATATATATATATATATATATATATATATATATATATATATATATATATATATATATATTACGGTCATTTCGCCCACATGTCAATTCGCCCACCGGTCAATTGGCCCACAGGTCAATTCGCCCACAGGTCAATTCGCCCACATATAAGAGTCAATTCGCTCACATATATTTAAAGAAAGAAATAATTATTAAAAAAATCTACATACATGTAAGATTAAGAAAGTGGTGACAAAGAATTAAAAAGAAACTTTGTAACTGATTCAGAAATCAGTTACAAAGAATTAAAAATAAACTTTTATCAAAAGACAGTTAAATAAATGTAATATTCAGAAAGTAATGACCAAAAAGTAGTCACAAAGAATAAAAAAAAATTTTTGATTAAAAGACAGTTACATACATGTAATATTCAAATAGTGACAAAGAATTAGAAACTTTTATTAAAATATAGATTCAGCTGCGCACTGGGCCATTCAGGTGAGCGCACGCTTTCAGCAACTGATATGCCGATCACTCACTCCTCACGAGTTCCTCCCAAAGAGTAAATATTTGACCCTGTAAGTTTCTATATTTTTTCCGTTGTATCCTTCGTAGCTTTTTTTTCGGATACTAGCCTTATGTAGATAGATGTAAATTTAGCCTTTTTGTGGAGAAGGCTTAGGAGGAGGTAAAACTGGAGGTTACATCTACCTGCAGTGCGTTTGTTTATTCGATTGTGCCAGCCTTCAATGTCATTATTGGTGCGGATAGACTGATTGAAAATACTCCAGCTAGAAGTTGGCCATAAGGAGTTGTGGATCCATGTTCTTGAAATGTATTGCATTATAGTCTGTAACTGGGCTGTGGTAGCTTGATGTGAGAGCCGTTGAAACACGGGACCTATATCTGCCTCAGGCAGAAATGGAAGGACCATCACTTTCCTTAAGTATTTGTACGTCCCGTCATTATGTGTGTATGCATGCTGGAGACCAACCTCTTGAACCTACATAAGTATTTCAAAACAAAGAAATTAGACATTGTATTGTACAAAAGAAAAAAAAATCTGGTCATATTATGGTGATCCAATTTGTTTTAAAACTACTATTTGACAGGTACTATATATAAAAAATCTGTAGGCAATTAGCTAAATTGACTAACCTTTCTCCATACAGCTTGCGTCCAATGGTATACGCATCCCTTGACCTTGGCATTAGGCAAAACCTCAGGCAAGACTTTCCACATTGCTTTCTCATTTTCAATTGTTATGTGCTGAACAAAAGGCTCATTTGGTAAACTAGTTAAAACTTCATAGAAAACTTTTCTGTAGTCACTCTTTTTTTCTCCCAGACATAATGACAAATAGTAAGGGGACTTGTTTTGCATGGTCATCTGCCCTCACAAAAGCGTTGACTGTCATCAGCTGTGTAAAAGGGTGCCTGCATAGCTTGAACGTGCTATCAATGTACCAAAGATCAAATGGCGGCGTTCACGAACTGATACGTCACCTATAAGAAAGTCGTCAGGAATGTGATTTACTTCTAGCTCAAAATTCAGGTTTTTGGGCCCTGTCGGTCTTAAAATTTGTCTTTGTCTGTTTGCTGTTCTTGCCAAATGCTCTGGCTTAGGCAGACTAGGGCATGGTGCATTTCCTATCTCTTTTAGCAACACATCATCCACTATAGCAGTCGCTGGTTTAAACAGATCTTGTGCTGCTAGTTTCTTTACCTGTAATGTTACTTTAGTGACGATATCAGAGCCAGTTGGTGGTGAATGGTTGTGCAACACGTTGTTCTTTACATATTTTCCATTTCTCTGCGTTACTAGTGTCTTGCATGGGTTACTTTTAGGGCGATTAGTATACTGCCAGTAAGTTACATTCGATCGCTGCATTTTTTTGTTGTAAGTGTACCCATGACTGTCAACGAGCTTATCTCTACCACGCTGTGTGTCCTTTTCAAAGAGCTGGAATGTAATTTCACTTTCTGACTGCAATTCAGTATCTTGTATGGCTGGGTCGTCAAGTGAATCCTCTAGTTCCATTGGCAAATCAGGTGGGTCATCAACTGAAGACTCTTGTTCAACTGCAGAGATGTATGGTTCGTGTTCCATGGCAGGGGTGGCTGGGTCGTCCACTGGATGGGAGGTTGGTTCGTCAGTGAAGGTGCAAGTATTACAATTCCAATCAATGGAAATACTGGATTTCACAGCTGCCCAGTAATCAGCACGAGATACGCCAGTATTGCATTTCCTGTGTTGCCACCTCCCACACATGTCGCACTACAGACCTTCTTGCCTTGCCCTTACAGGTACGAAGCAATGAATACACTCGTCTGTGCAGTCTACCATCTTGCCAGGAACTGTTTTATTCTATGGTCAATTAGTAATTACAAAACATAGGAAATGAACCACCAAACAACACACACACACACACACACACACACACACACACACACACTTCCATAGGCTTTGTGAATAGTTTCATAGAGAGCGGACGTGCCTCCTGCTCAGAGTGGCATCTAACTAACACTCCACACGCTAAGCAATGTGCTTGAGTGAGAATCGTTATTGGTATTGAGGGGCAACCAGAGCGAGTGAACGAGTGTACAGAGTGATTGTAGCCTGGTGGCGTGTACATGGGAGTGATCGGAGGTGTGAGAACCTCCACACTCCAAACGACAGAGCGGGAACCACACAAAGGCCAGCCATAGCTGCCGCCAACGTATCCCACCACACACACGTAGCTACCAGGCCTGGCCCCCAGTGACCACACACCCACATGCTCCCAGGAAGAGTAAAAAAAAAAAAAAAAATGGATAAACCGGTAAGAAATAAATTACCAAATTCAAAATATGTCGATGAGGCCCAGGGAGCAAAGCCGAAAGTGGCCAGTCAAAGCATGAATCCACCTTCAACAGGGGCAACAATGCAAGGTAGATTGGTAATGTTGGAGAAGAGATTTGAGGAGTTGGTGAAGGAATTAAAAGTTCAGAGGAGTGAGGAGGAGCAGGATAGAGAATTCCGCAAGGCTTTGAAGGAAAGAGTTAAGAGACTGGAGGAAAATGAAAAATGATTGGTGGATGAGAATGCACACTTGAGAGTGGAGGTTGAAAAATACAAAAGACGGTTGGAGGAGAAACTGGAGAGAGTAGTAAAGGAGAAAGATGACTTTAAGGAAATGATTAGTGAGCAGAATGAAAGGTTTGAAAGGGAATGGGAACTGAAGAAAACACAATGGACTGAGTCGAGGGAAGCAGAGATGGTTGGATTACAAGAAATAATTAAAGACCAGTTGAAGGAAGACAAAAAAGAAAGGTCCAAGGAACTGGTTAATGTAATGAAGAATAAGGAAATATTGATAAGGGAAATAGCAGAAAAGAAGAAGAGTGTGTTAATATTTGGGATGAAAGAACAAAATATAACATATAAGCCTAAGAGAATTAAGGAAGAATTAAAAACGGTAAGAGATCTGTTCAAAAATCTAAATGATGATGAAAAAAAAGACCTACAAGAAGAAGTGGAAGAGATCCATAGACTGGGTCCGTATAAGGAGGAGTGAGCAGACCGATTAAAGTAGTACTGAAGTCACAACAATCTGCGGAGGATATCCTATATAGAACATCAAAGTTAAGAGAGATTGAAGGTTGTAAAGAGGTGTTTGTGAGAAAGAATAGAAATGAGGAAGAGAGGAGAAGATATAAGGAATTGGTGGAAGAGGCGAGAAGGAAAAATGATGAGCGGTCTGAGGAGGAAAGAGAAAAGTTTTTTTGGAGAGTTATAAGAGAGAGAGTCAGAAAGTGGTATGTGGAAAGAAGGAATGCGGAGAAACCCCTAGAGGGAGCAGTGGGTGGACCGTAATGTATACTAATATAGATGGGATACTGTCAAGTAGATTGGAATTGCAAGACTATATGATGGTGGAGAAGCCTGATATAGTGTGTTTGACAGAGACAAAATTGCATGAAAAAACAAAGATAAATTTAGATAATGAATATAATATATGGAGAAAGGATAGAGTGAGTAAAGGTGGAGGAGGAGTTATGATTATGACGAAGGAAGAAATAAATGTGGATAAGGTTTGGTATGGGAAGAACAACGCAGAAGTGATAAGCATAAGGATAAAAAGTGATGGAAAAGAATTACTAATCATGGTGACCTATGTACCTCCTAAAACAAATTCTTGGACATTAAGGGAATACGACAATATGATCAAGGATACTTTACATAGTTTGGAAAGTGTATTATCTGGAAAAAAGAAAGGTGATACTAGTAGGAGATTTTAATTGTAAGGAGGTGGATTGGGAAAATCTAGTAAGTGGTGTTGGAGAGAAAGCATGGGGAGAGAGATTTCTTAATCTAATGATGGAAAATATGATGGAACAGAGGGTGAAGGAAAATACTAGATATAGAGGAGATGATGAACCGGCTAGACTGGATTTGGTGTTAACAAGAGAAGTGTACCTATGTGGAGATATACAATACAAATGTCCTTTGGGAAAGAGTGATCATGTGGTTATGGAAATGCAGATAGCAACAACACAACGAAGGAAAGACGAGACATACAGGAGTGGTAGATTGAATTGTAGAAAGATGGACACAGAAAGTTTGAAAAATTATTTCAGAAAATTAGATTGGGAGGAGATGTTACAAATCAGAGAAGTGCAAAAATAATATGAGATTTTTATGAAATATTATAAAAAGGAGTTA
Source organism: Portunus trituberculatus (assembly GCF_017591435.1). Lineage (NCBI taxonomy): Eukaryota > Metazoa > Arthropoda > Malacostraca > Decapoda > Portunidae > Portunus > Portunus trituberculatus. Next base: position 9,290,896 of record NC_059289.1, on the reverse strand, counting down.
TGAAATTTGTACCAAAGTATAAACCGAGAGAGGAAGGAAGAAAGGATTGGTTTAATGCAACTTGTGTTAAGGCTAAGGAAAAGAGAGATGTGGCTTGGAAAAGATGGAAAAAGAGCAGGAATATACTAAATAAGGAGAATTATAGTGGCGAGAAATGAGTATGTGAGGGTAAGGAGGGAGGAAGAAAGAAAATTTGAAAAGATATTGTAGACAAGAGTAAGGAACATCCAAAATTGTTTTACAGGTTCATAAATGGTAAACTTAAAAAGAGAGAGTCCATTGAAAGATTAAAAGGAGAGCAAGGGATAGTAGATGACCCTAAGAATATAGCGGAATTGCTAAATAATAGGTTTCAGCAAGTATTTACTGAAGAAACAATGTTTGTAAAGCCTCAGAATGTACAAGGAAATGTGCACATGGATGACATTAAGATACCTAAAAGGAGTTATATAAAATGTTGGAGGAACTTAAAGATGATAAAGCGATGGGACCAGATGAAGTTTCAGGAAAATTATTGAAGGAGTGTAGAGAAGAATTGATTGATCCATTATATGATATTATAAGGTGTTCATTAGAAACAGGGGAAGTACCAGTAGAGTGGAAAAGAGCTAAAGTGGTGCCCATTTATAAGGGAGGCAGTAAGGAAGAGCCTCTTAACTATAGACCTGTGTCTCTAACAAGTGTGGTCGGTAAGATTTGTGAGAGGGCGATAAAGAAATATTGGATACGGTTCTTGGAGGATCATAAGTTATTATCGGATCATCAATTTGGCTTTAGGAAAGGGAGGTCATGTGTAACAAATCTACTGAGCTTTTATTCAAGAGTGGTTGACAAAATACAAGAGAGAGAGGGATGGATGGACTGTGTATATTTGGATTTAAAGAAAGCTTTTGACAAGGTACCTCACATGAGACTGCTATGGAAATTAGAGATTTATGGAGGACTGAAAGGAAAAGTGTTAAAGTGGATGGAAAACTACTTGAGATGGAGGAGATGAGAACGGTAATAAGGGATGCAAAGTCGGACTGGTTGGTGGTGGAGAGTGGAGTCCCACAAGGCTCAGTGCTGGCACCAATACTTTTCCTTGTATATATTAATGACATGTCAGAGGGAGTAAACAGTTATATTAATTTGTTTGCGGATGATGCGAAGTTGTGTAGGTGTGTGAAGAGTGAAGAAGATTGTGAATTTTTACAGGCAGATCTGCTGAATAAGATTTGGGAGAGGAGCAAGAGGTGGCAAATGGAATTTAATCTGAGCAAAAGTCATGTGATGGAGATGGGAAAGAGTGGAAGACGGCCAAGAGGGTCATATAAGATGGGTGAAGAAGTAGTGTTGAAAAAGGTGGAAAAGGAAAAGGATTTGGGAGTGATAATACAAGACCATGGGCAGTTTGAGGTTCATATTGATAAGATGTTTGGAGAAACGTATAATTTGATCAAAAATATTGGATTAGCCTTCCATTATATGGATAAAGATATGATGAAGAAATTAATTAGTACGGTAATTAGACCAAGATTGGAATATGCTGGAGTGGTTTGGTCCCCTTATAAAAAGAAGCATATAAGGAAGTTGGAGAGATTGCAGAAAATGGCAACAAAAATGGTTCCGGAATTGGCAGAAATGACCTATGAGGAGAGATTAAAAGAAATGAATTTGCTTACCTTGGAACAAAGAAGAGAAAGAGGAGATTTAATACAGGTTTATAAACTGTTGAACGGACTGGATGAAGTGGATAATGAGCAAATGATGTTGAGAGAGGAAAACTTAAATAGAACTACGAGATCGCATAGTAAAAAGATAGCCAAGGGAATATGCTTGAAGGATGTGAAGAAATATAGTTTCCCACAAAGATGTGTGGAGGTGTGGAATGGTTTGAGTGAGGAGGTGGTGTCAGCGAGGAGTGTGCATAGTTTTAAAGGAAAGTTGGATGTGTGTAGATATGGAGACGGGGCCACACGAGTATGATACCCAGGCCCTGTAAAATTACAACTAGGTGAATACAACTAGGTGAATACACACACACACACACACACACACACACACACACACACACACACACACACACTTCCATAGGCTTTGTGAATAGTTTCATATGAATTAAGTATATTTTCACTACTTGACTGCCTTACTAAAAAAACGTTTATTATTATTATTATTATTATTTTTATTATACACACGCACACACACTCGATCCCTTATCTTCCACCTCCTCCCTCCCTCCCCGTCACCTCCCCTCTCCTCTTCTTCCCTGCCAGCTTATATCCCACACCATCCCTCCTCCCTCCCTCTTCCCTCCCTACCTTCCTTCCCTCCTACCTCTCTTCCTCTTAGCCCTTCCCATCTCCCTCCCTGCTATCTCTCTTTTCTCCTTTCCTCCAACCCCCTTCCTCCCTCTCCTGCTGCCCCCAACAAACACACTTCCCGGTAATTCAGTGGTTAGAGCGCTGGCTTCACAAGCCAGAGAACTGGGGTTCGATTCCCCGGTTGGGTGGAGATAATTTGAGTGTTTCTCCTTTCAAGTGTAGCCATGAGATAGTTATAATTGTTAGAGAATATTTCTTTGCCATATTTGTAATGCTATGATTGTGCATTGTTGAATTGTTTAACCCAGCTATCTTTAACGCAATTAATTTGTTGTATATGTACATTTTTAGGGTTTACGATTTTGTGATGGAATGTGTTTTTTTCCAGTTCACGCTAATCATTAAAAAGAGTGATAGCAGTCGGGACTTTGTGTCATATACCCTAGGAAGACAGCTACAGTAGAGATCAGTGGTGTGTATTTTACCTAGTTGCATTTACCTATAGCTGTGACATACTAGATATGAGCTATTATCGTAATATCCAGCCTTCGGTATATCCTAGTAATATCTGCAAAATCAGGTTGCCAACCCTGCCACAGTGTGGGCGAAATGACTCCACGGTGTGGGCGAAATGACTCCACAGTGTGGGCGAAATGCCCTGTGGGCGAAATGACTCCATACTGTGGCAAAATGGCATGTGGGTGAAATGACCAGATACCATATATATGTATATATATATATATATATATATATATATATATATATATATATATATATATATATATATATATATATATATATATATATATATATATATATATATATATATATATACACACACACACACACACAAATCAATAAATAAGATAAAATTAATAAAAAAAATTGAAATAAATATATATTAATAAACACAATTAAATGTCTGCTGTCTCGCGACGTAAAAGTGATATCACACAGATAGATAGATAGATGTAAGATACGCTATTGCCTTTGCAACGGCAGCGCAATTTTCTTTTCTTGCTTCAGGGCTGGGTCAGGGCTGTCACTCTTTGTTTTTCTAGTTTTCCAAAGTTCTTCCACATACAGTGTATATTTTTCTATTTCGCCTTCACTTATGGGTTGAACTAAAGAACTTTTTCTAATATGGTGTCTTCTTTAATTGCATATCTGCTGCGTATGTCTTTTAGTCCTTGGCAGTGTAATAAAAAGTGTTGTAGTGTTTCACTTTCTCCTTCCTGGCAGATGTCACACTTTTCCTCCCCTCCACTAAACCTCTTCCTCCAGTTTAGTCTCCTCCTTTGTTGTAATTATTTGTTAATTCAACAATAAATGTATCAATCAATCAATCAGTTTAGTTGTAAATAATTAGTTCGGCACCTATACAATAATTTAGATTTAAATGTATTATCATATATGTTTTCTTCCTTGATTTCTTTTTTATTCAAAAAGTTCATATTCAACGTTGATTTTCCTTCCATTCCTGCCCTCCATTTCCTTCCTCCCCATATCATATCCTTACTCTCTCCTTCATGTTCTCTTCAGTCATTTGATTTAATTCTTCCATATTGTTTATGTTGACTTGTTTCATATACCCTCTTATTATTCTAAGCCACTGACTTCCTTTACTATTTTCCTTCATTTCTTGTATTATTTCCCTTAATAAATCATTATTCCCTTTCAATACATGTTTTGCGTAGCATAATTTAATTTTTATATCTCTTTCTTCCATGGTGGCACTTCCTACTTCTCGTAATGCCTCTACTGCCACATAATTTGGTGCTCCTAAAATATGTTTCCAAACTTTATTTTCTATTCTTTGTAGTTGTTCCAGTTTTGTTTTATTCCAGTCCACTACTGCTCTTCCTGTGAGTACACTTGGCAACACTACACTCTTCCAGTATGTTTTTTCCTATTAAGATTTTATTACATGATCTTGCCGCCACTGAAAAAGCTATGTTTGACATTTTTCTTGCCAATTCAATTTTCATTTCTTTATATTTCTTCATATGCTTTCTTTCTTCTGTAATCCTTATTCCTAGATATTTAATTTCTTTTACTACCTCAATATCCTTTATTTTTTCTGGTTTAGGTTCTTTTCTATTTATAATCAAACATTGGCTCTTTTGTATATTGATGTTCAGCCCACATTCAGCTGAAATCTCTGTCACTAAAGTTATCATCTGCTCCATTTCTTTCCTGTTGTTTGATAATAGAAGCTCGTCATCTGCATAGAACAATACTGGAATGTATAGTTTACTGTTTTTAAATCCCATGTGGCTTTCATTTATCTTTTTAATAATATGATTAACAAGTAGCAAAGAGCAGTGGGGAAGGGATCCTGTACACCCTTGTCGTATGCCACTGCTTACTGTGACATCCCCAACTTTCCTCTGGCCCAAGAACATCCGTGTTTTGTCATTTGTGTATAGTGTTACTATAGTGTCTATTATCTTGGGGTTGCATTCATAGTATTTTAACACCTTTATTAACTCTTTTCTGTTTACGGAATCAAAGGCTTTTTCAAAATCTATAGCTGTAATTACTAGTTCCTGTTTCCGAACTAATTCTTTACAATAAACTGGAGGAAGAGGTTTAGTGGAAGGGAGGAAAAGTGTGACATCTGCCAGGAAGGAGAAAGTGAAACACTACAACACTTTTTATTACACTGCCAAGGACTAAAAGACATCAAATCAGCTGGGTGGAGTAACTGCGAAGGGGGAGTCGGGAATGGAGGCGAGCGCACGGGACGGCTTCTCGGGGACAGTGCCTGATTGTTTTTTTCCATCGTCACTCCCAAGTCCTTTTCCTTATCTACTTTTTCTAGTTCTACTCCATCTCCCATCTTATAGATTCCCACTGGTCGTCTTTCACTTTTTTCCCTTTTCCATGACATGGCTTTGGTCCACATTGAATTCCATCTCCCATTTTTTACTCCATTTTCAGATCTTGTTTAAGTCTTCCTGCAGTATTTCACAATCCTTTTTGTTTTATGACTCTGCACAGTTTCGCATCGTGTGTGTGTGTGTGTGTGTGTGTGTGTGTGTGTGTGTGTGTGTGTGTGTGTGTGTGTGTGTATTCACCTAGTTGTATTCACCTAGTTGTAATTTTACAGGGCCTGGGTATCATACTCATGTGGCCCTGTCTCCATATCTACACACATCCAACCTTCCTTTAAAACTATGCACACTCCTCGCTGACACCACCTCCTCACTCAAACTATTCCACACCTCCACACATCTTTGTGGGAAACTATATTTCTTCACATCCTTCAAGCATATTCCCTTGGCTATCTTTTTATTATGCGATCTCGTAGTTCTATCTAAATTTTCCTCTCTCAACATCATTTGCTCATTATCCACTTCATCCAGACCGTTCAACAGTTTATAAACCTGTATTAAATCTGCTCTTTCTCTTCTTTGTTCCAAGGTAAGCAAATTCATTTCTTTTAATCTCTCCTCATAGGTCATTTCTGCCAATTCCGGAACCATTTTTGTTGCCATTCTCTGCAATCTCTCCAACTTCCTTATATGTTTCTTTTTATAAGGGGACCAAACCACCCCAGCATATTCCAATCTTGGTCTAATTACCGTACTAATTAATTTCTTCATCATATCTTTATCCATATAATGAAAGGCTAATCCAATATTTCTAATCAAATTATATGTTTCTCCAAACATCTTGTCAATATGAGCCTCAAACTGCCCATGGTCTTGTATTATCACTCCCAAATCCTTTTCCTTTTCCACCTTTTTCAACACTACTCCTTCACCCATCTTATATAACCCTCTTGGCCGTCTTCCACTCTTCCCCATCTCCATCACATGACTTTTGCTTAGATTAAATTCCGTCTCCCACCTCTTGCTCTACTCCCAAATCCTATCCATATCTGCCTGTAAAATTTCACAATCTTCTTCACTCTTCACACACCTACACAACTTCGCATCATCCGCAAACAAATAAATATAACTGTTTACTCCCTCTGGCATATCATTAATAAAGACAAGGAAAAGTATTGGTGCCAGCACTGAGCCTTGTGGGACTCCACTCTCCACCACCAACCAGTCCGACTTTGCATCCCTTATTACCGTTCTCATCTCCCTCCATCTCAAGTAGTTTTCTATCCACTTTAACACTTTTCCCTTCAGTCCTCCATAAATCTCTAATTTCCATAGCAGTCTCATGTGCGGTACATTGTCAAAAGCTTTTTTAAATCCAAATATACACAGTCCATCCATCCCTCTCTCTCTTGTATTTTGTCAACCACTCTTGAATAAAAGCTCAGTAGATTTGTTACACATGACCTCCCTTTCCTAAAGCCAAATTGATGATCCGATAATAACTTATGATCCTCCAGGAACCGTATCCAATATTTCTTTATCACCCTCTCACAAATCTTACCGACCACACTTGTTAAAGACACAGGTCTATAGTTAAGAGGCTCCTCCTTACTGCCTCCCTTATAAATGGGCACCACTTCAGCTCTTTTCCACTCTACCGGTACTTCCCCGGTTTCTAATGAGCACCTTATAATATCATATAATGGATCTATCAATTCTTCTCTACATTCCTTCAATAATTTGCCTGAAACTTCATCTGGTCCCATCACTTTATCATTTTTAAGTTCCTCCAACATTTTATATAACTCCTTTTTAGGTATCTTAATGTCATCCATGTGCACATTTCTTTCTACATTCTGAGGCTTTACAAACATTGCTTCTTTAGTAAACACTTGTTGAAACCTATTATTTAGGAATTCCGCGATATTTTTAGGGTCATCTACTATCCCTTGCTCTCCTTTTAACCATTCAATGGACTCTGTCTTTTTAAGTTTACCATTTATGAACCTGTAAAACAATTTTGGATGTTCATTACTCTTGTCTACAATATCTTTTTCAAATTTTCTTTCTTCCTCCCTCCTTACCCTCACATACTCATTTCTCGCCACTATAATTCTCCTTATTTAGTATGTTCCTGTTCTTTTTCCATCTTTTCCAAGCCACATCTCTCTTTTCCTTAGCCTTAACACAAGTTGCATTAAACTAATCCTTTCTTCCTTCCTCTCTCGGTTTATACTTTGGTACAAATATCATAATTCCTTCTTTATAATATTTCATAAAAATCTCATATTTTTTTTGCACTTCTCTGATTTGTAACATCTCCTCCCAATCTAATGTTCTAAAATAATTTTTCAAACTTTCTGTGTCCATCTTTCTATAATTCAATCTACCACTCCTGTATGTCTCATCTTTCCTTCGCTATGTTATTGCCATCTGCATTTCCATAACCACATGATCACTCTTCCCCAATGGACATTTGTATTGTATATCCCCACATAGGTACACCTCGTGTTAACACCAAATCCAGTCTAGCCGGTTCATCATCTCCTCTATATCTAGTATTTTCTTTCACTCTCTGTTCCATCATATTTTCCATCATTAGATTAAGGAATCTCTCTCCCCATGCTTCCTCTCCAACACCACTTACTAGATTTTCCTAATCCACCTCCTTACAATTAAAACCTCCTACTAGTATCACCTTTCCTTTTCCAGTTAATACACTTTCCAAACTCTGTAAAGTATCCTTGATCATATTGTCGTATTCCCTTAATGTCCAAGAATTTGTTTTAGGAGGTACATAAGTCACCATGATTAGTAATTCTTTTCCATCACTTTTTAACCTTATGCTTATCACTTCTACGTTGTTCTTCCCATACCAAACCTTATCCACATTTATCTCCTTCTTCGTCATAATCATAACTCCTCCTCCACCTTTACCCTATCCTTTCTCCATATATTATATTTATTATCCAAATTTACCTTTGTTTTTTCATGTAATTTTGTCTCAGTCAAACACACTATATCAGGCTTCTCCACCATCATATAGTCTTGCAATTCCAATCTACTTGACAGTATCCCATCTATATTAGTATACATTACGGTCCACCCACTGCTCCCACTAGGGGTTCCTCCGCATTCCTTCTCTCCACATACCACTTTCTGACTCTCTCTCCTATAACTCTCCAAAAAAACTTTTCTTTTTCCTCTTCAGACCGTTCATCATTTTTCCTTCTCACCTCTTCCAACAATTCCTTATATCTTCTCCTCTCTTCCTCATTTCTATTTTTTCTTACGTACACCTCTTTACAACCTTCTACCTCTCTTAATTTTGATGTTCTATATAAGATATCCTCCGCAAATTGTTGTGACTTCAGTACTACTTTAATTGGTCTCCTTACTCCTTCCTTATACGGACCCAGTCTATGGATCTCTTGCACTTCTTCTTGTAGGTGTCACACTAGCACTTTTTCCGTCGTTTTTCAGAAAATCGACAATATTTTTGGTGCGGCCTGTCACACACAAACGGTGTTTCGTCGTCACTTCCCGCCAACACAATGTAAACACAAACATGGAGGCCACGGTGCGGCAAAGATACGCTGCTCTGAACGTAATACTGTGTATTACGAAATTTAGATGAGCTAAACAAGCCAAAAAGCGTGCATGGATGCGTTCATGGTTAGTGGTAGAACCAATGCACGTAGAAGCAGGTTGAGGAGACGCGGCAAGTCTTGGTATGTAAACAAAGGCGGAAAATTTGCAGACAGAAACGATCCCTATCGTCTGACAAATTCATGCGATAAGTTCATGCGGAACGTTGAAAAATCGACGGAAATCGCATTAATCGACGGAAAAAGTGCTAGTGTGACACCGCCTTTAGATTTTTGAAGAGATCTCTTACCGTTTTTAATTCGTCCTTAATTCTCTTAGGCTTATATGTTATATTTTGTTCTTTCATCCCAAATATTAACACACACTTCTTCTTTTCTGCTATTTCTCTTATCAATGTTTCCTTATTCTTCATAACATTAACCAGTTCCTTAGACCTTTCTTTTTTGTTTTCCGTCAACTGATCTTTAATTATTTCTTGCAATCCAACCATCTCTGCTTCCCTCGACTCAGTCCATTGTGTTTTCTTCAGTTCCCACTCCCTTTCAAACCTTTCATTCTGCTCACTGATCATTTCCTTAAAGTCATCTTTCTCCTTTACTACTCTCCATTTTCTCCTCCAACCGTCGCTTGTATTTTTCAACCTCCACTCTCAAGTGTGCATTCTCATCCACCAATCGTTTTTCATTTTCCTCCAGTCTCTTAACTCTTTCCTTCAAAGCCTTGCGGAATTCTCTATCCTGCTTCTCCTCACTCCTCTGAACTTTTAATTCCTTCACCAACTCCTCAAATCTCTTCTCCAACATTACCAGTCTACCTTGCATTGTTGCTCCTGTTGAAGATGGACTCATGTTTTGACTGGCCACTTTCCGTTTTGCTCCCTGGGCCTCATCGGCATATTTTGCATTTGTTAACTTATTTCTTACCGGTCTATCCATTTTATTTCACTCTTCCTGGGAGCATGTGGGTGTGTGGTGGTGTGCACTGGGGGCCAGGCCTGGTAGCTACGTGTGTGTGGTGGGATGCGTTGGCGGCTGTTTGACTGGCCTTTGTGTGGTTCCCGCTCTGTCGTTTGGAGTGCAGAGGTTTCCACACCTCCGATCACTCTTATGTACACGCCACCAGGCTACGTTCACTCTGTACACTCGTTCGCTCGCTCTGGTCGCCCTTTAGTACCAGTTCTCACTCCAAGCACATTGCTTAGCGTGTGGAGTGTTAGTTAGATGCCACTCTGAGCAGGAGGCACGTCCGCTCTCCATGGAGCGCGGAGTGTGTGTGTGTTTTGCGTATATAAAAGTGTTTTGGGGCATGCACGGCTGTGTAGGATTGTGTCTGGGTGTGTGACAAGACTGAGCATTAATACCAAAACACCACCACCACCATGACTGTCTGCTGAGCAACCGGTAAAACCAAATACTATAGTATTTGGTGGACTGATGGTTGTGCTATAGCACAACCATCAGTCCACCACCACTACCACAAGACTGAGCAACCAACCAGACAGCAATTATGCAATACCAAAATTCACCACCACCAGTGTGTGTGTGTGTGTGTGTGTGATGGGAGTACGTGCATGTCTAGTATAAATGTTTATGATAACTATCTATTAATACATCTATTATTAATGAGATACTTTACTTACAGAAATTTCACATATCAATTTTTTGGTTATTGTGATATCTTTTTTCTATGGTTATTTGGCTAAGCAGTAAATATTAAATTGTATCTACTATATAGTAGTTTTATAGCGTGTGTTTGCTACTTAGCATATCCTGTGGAGGAAAAAAGAAAAAAAAAGTATCTGAAAGGCAGATTATGACATTTTCATTATTCTCCATTTCTATCGCCTCTATTCTTGATATATGAGTACTTTTGACAAAATACCAGGGTGAATTTTTAATACGTAGGGCACCATCATAAATAGTAAACCTACCTAACAGCTGCGCGGGTTGGGAGTTGCCAGTGGTAGATCTCAGCAAGATACACTGTTACCAATATACCTAAAGAACCAAGGAGGTTATATTGAAGGGGACGACAAGCGCCTACCCCCTGTACTAAAATAAAAAAATAAATAAATAAAAAATAAATAAAAAAGTGAAGCCAGTGGGCGGAGCTTATAGGGCGGTGGGCGGAGCTTACGAGCGCAACTTATACACTTATAACTTTTGTAAAGCACATTATTCCTTATCATGTAGACCTGTTACTAACGCTGTTAATACGAAATATCTACAATATTGAAAGAAATATAGCAGGCCGTTTCTGGAAGAAATTATGGCAAAAGATTACTTTTTATCTTTTAATATTTCATTACAGGGCAAACACCAAACAGTGAAGTAAAATTTCAGTGAGTGATGTTTTTACCAATGCCCTACAATGACATGAAATCACTCACCATTCTAAATAAATGCTAGAGAGAGAGAGAGAGAGAGAGTATTTAAGTTAAGTGATTGATGATATACCAAGAAAAATCAACCTTCAGGCCAGCTTTCACCTGATAGTTTATTTTTCCTTCATTTAAATGCACATAGGCTACGTATGTACATGTTTGCATCTACATGCACATGTATATATTTTCACATGTGTACATGACCTTGTTCAGTAATACGTACATCAATTTTGCTCCAAAGACAGCGTCCCACCTCTAACCCATGTCCACCAAAGCTGAAAAACACTATTATCTCATTTACATGTATGATTTACCGGCTAAATTTTCGTGGCACAGTATGCCAAGACTATTGCGAGTCTATTAAGGTCACATTTATAGTAGACAGCCTCAAAACATGGACACAAGACAGAAAAGTAGAAGCGTAACTCGGGCATTCCCACGTATTTTCACTGTGGTCGGCAATGTTTTGGTTGTAAGTGTGTAGGGACAGCAGCGGACCAATAGCTCGCTGGCTTCACTTTTGTGACATCATGCCGCCTTCTGTTATTCTACCTCCTTCAACCTCTCTCTCTCTCTGTTACACTATTAGAACGTGTGGGTGTGTATATGATAGAACTCTCTCTCTCTCTCTCTCTCTCTCTCTCTCTCTCTCTCTTTGCTGTATTCAATTATTAATGCAGCAATAAATGTATCAACCAATCAATCAGTCCCAATATTTTTACAATTCAAAGGGGGAGGTTGGGGCGAGAGTTCTTTCGCGATATTAGTAACAGTAACAGTGTACCTACATCTGGTTGATTGGTGATCGTTGTCAATCCCCAACCACACCAGCTGAGAGAGGTGACGGGATGTCTGTACTATGGTAGTACCCAATGTGCCTGTTCACATCCCATCCACAATTTTTTTTTTTTTTTCCAACCTCTTAAATATATCTATAGATTGGTCTGTCCTCTAACTCAGTCATTGTCTCTTGTTTCTTTTAGTTATTTTGGTATCACTGAGTCTTGTTTTCCTGGGATTTATTAGATTGGCTGCTCTCATTGTATCTACAACAATCAATCATCATTTTCATTACAAAATGTACAACAGGATATAAAATAATCAAGTGAACACTTAAATATATTTATATCACGCTTCTCATACAGTCAGCTGAGAGAAAGACATAAGTATTCTTTAGGGAGACAAAAAATACCCATTGACATTTTACAGTAATTAGAATATTATACAAACGAGCACAGTGATGTTTGAAGTGAAAGAAAATTTGGCACAGTAGTCCATGGGTTGAAGAGGTCAGCACTGTTGCTGTGTGCTTCCTGGTGACCTTCCTTCAGGCATAGTCACCAAGAGACAACATTGGGGATCATATATGTCAGAAGAAGCTGGGCATTAGACTCAAGGCTCCTTGAGGGAAGAAAATAGGCTGAAGGTTCAATCATGCCACTTACAGGCTCAGGAAAGATATTGAACTGAGGTCAGGGGTGATCTGAAAAGAACTTGGGGTGGCTATCTGTAATGGGATGACATTATCTGCTCCTCTGCACCAATTATGAGATGCAGAAATGGCAAGAAGCAGAATTCTCAAAAATCAAAACTGCTTGGGGCTCGGTGGTGTTCCCTCATGTATGACTGGGACACAAGTTCCATCTTATCACCTGTAACCTGCATCTCAACACCCAACCTGTTCACACCCATCCAACTCACCACAGCTCAGCAGTAAACATGCACACAACATCCACTCCTTCTTTCAGACCAACATTTACAAATAGAATAGTTATGGGAACAATTCATTTATCTATTAAAATGTCTATCAATCTACAGCTAACATCAATCTCTTTGGCTTAAGATCCAAACTAAAGTTATGAAAATGCAATTAAGTACAATACCAATGACAACATGGATGATTGTATTACAGGGTGGGGTTACAAGGGATAGGGATGAGGTGTTGTGTATCCAACATAGGCTGGGTGCTCTTAATTGGAACAGGGAAGAAATAAATTCAAGAATATGGTGCTCTATCCAGTTATATATGTTTCCCCAGAGGTGCTGTATGCAGACAAGCACCATGGTGAATAGGACTTGAGGAATATAAGAAAGGGTGGGAAGGAATGATGATCCTACCAGATTGCAAATGCATACAGAAAGAACATATCCTAGTGAAATACTTTGTACACAGCATTTGTTTTGTGCACCAGCCCTACCCTAGAGCACCCAGATGATGAGGAAGGGAAGAATACTGATAATCACTGTGAGTCACGACCTAGGGTGAGTCGAGCCCAACACGCTGGGCCCTACTTTAAGCCGGACTGTGGTAAGTCAGGGTTTCACAGGGTATCTCAGTCCTGCAACTTCTCCCTGCAGCTACTGTCCCTCTGAAATGCTACCAATACAACTTGTTTTATGCTTACAGAAGTTTATAACAGTGCATCCTCTGCTATAAGGCCCTACTTTGAAAGCTAGGTAAAATGTGTCCATTCTATGTATTAATGGCCAATTGGCATGACTGGGTACACAAATTTCTTTGAATGAGTGTAATAAAAAGCAGATTTAAGATAAAAGCTTGCATCAAATATTTTGATAAACGATCAATAACTTCTGTAAGATTTCAGCCTATGGCAGCAGCACAGCCTGAAGTAGCAGGGCAGGGTCTCTTGGTTTACAGTGCCTGCCTCTATTGAGACCTGGCAAGGATGAGGGAGTGGCAGTATAATAATAGAACACTCTTCACCTCTTGACGGTCACATATGATATTGTAAGGGTAGGCAGACATTCTAGATACTTTATTAGTATCTTCAAAGACTTTATGAAAGGACATTAATAAAGTCCTTCATATTGAGTATAATTCTACCACAGATTACTTCATTCTAGATGATAGAATTCAATAACAGTGGCAGGAAATATTTAGTCCAGTTTCCGAATCTCACCAGGCTATCAGTGACCACTCTGACGGTGTGATGGAAAGCCACTTTCCACTGCACACTGTAGAGTAAATGTTACTGACTGCAATTCTAATGAACACAAAGTGATTTCTACATAGCATTATTGGTGGGCACACTGCTTGCTTACACTTTTAATCAAGCAGGCCAACTAGAGCAACAGCAGAGAAACAGAGTTGCTTCTGCTGTGCATATAAGTATTTCCAGCTTGGAACATGCAGTAGCCACTCAAAAGTCGGACTACAGCAAAGAACAAAAAAGCACTTCTCACCTGACCAGGATGCTTGGTCTCTTTTGTAGTCTCTCAGAAGCTAGTACACTTGTGAGAGGCTATCATTAACAGTGTAACTGGTCTAGCTGGGTGGTAGGTGCAATACACTGGCCCAGCTACTTGGGTGGAGCCTTTAATGACATACTAGGTGGCTGCAGGTTATCTGCCCATGACCGTCTGCTGCACTGCAAACAAACAAACATTCCTGGCTGTGCTGGCTTGTTAGCAGCTCATTAGACATCTATCTACCTAACAATGCAGATTTTGACCACAACAACAAACAATGGGGACAGCAAAACTGCACACTACAAGATTTGATTCTTTTCTACCAGTACATTATCTACTATCTTTGGCCTTGATGCAATACCAATATTATTTTCTGGGCTATGAGATATGGTAATGAGTCAAGAATGATTGGAGAACACTGCCTTGGTGGTGGGTGTGCAGAGGTGGATGCAGCACAGGAGACTGTGCCAAGCTTGGCCTAGGAGTCAGGAGTGACTAACAGGACCTCTTCTGACCCAGGGCCAAACAGTATTGCACACAAAGACAGCAGGCACAGTTTGTGCTGCACAGGCCAAGAGTGTGGACTGAGGCACTCAGCAATCACAGTGGCATCAGCCACCTGGGGGAGACGGATAACTGAGTGTCCTCCACGTTGCTCACTCACCAGTCACAACTTATTTCCTTCTTTGTGCGAAAGACGATAAGGCAGATGACAAGAATGACTGAATTTGCCAGCTGGGGGCCTCACTCATGACTGGACCCGGGCCCCCAGCGGCTCACTGACATGCAGCCTGGATCTCTGCCTCTGGCCATGCCAAGGGGAGCAGGCCAGACGTAAAGATCAGGGTTAGGTTCCGTGGACACACACCAGTACGGGGCAGAGAAGTATCGAGAGATACTGGGGGAGACTTGCCCTGCACTCTGCTGTCCACACATCACAACAATAACATCACACTACCCAATGAAATAAATAAATAAATAAAAAAAAATAACAGAAAAGCATGAACCACTGGAAGATTGACTGAAGACAGACTGGTGACAGGTCGCAGCATCAGTGGTGCAACACAATTCTAAACCCAAGCCAGGACTTTTACTCATTCAGAAAGATGCAACAAAGCAATGCACAACAACTAAGATGCCATTTGGTGCATGTTTCTGAACACAATGGGTCAGAATGTGTCTGTATTCTTTGATTTTACACATATCAAATAGTAAAAACATATAAAATAGAAGACTACCCAAGCTCGTATTTTGGCTGCCAGATTCACCAGATATTGCAATATTTCACAGAAAAGGTGGTCAACTGGATATCCTAGATTTTTTAATATTCTACTATCACATACCAATACATTAAAATAAATTTTTAGACACATACCTATGGCATAAATGCCTCAATAGTAAAATTAAGGATATAACCATGCAGTGTGTTTTTTTTATACCATCTCAATCCCCGGAACAAAAATTGCTTAGTTACTCAATTGATAACTCAAAGTTATTATGATATTTTTCTTTCCTTCTAGGTTAGAAAGTAGACTACAAGAAACCATGAACATATAAGTCCCATAAATGAGTTTATTTTCATAACATAGAAATCAAAGCCTGAAAATAAGATTGTCTATTGCCAACCAATTCATTCTGCATAGACCTGTTCAACGTCACAGAGACCTAACAGAGACCTAGCTAATGGACAGTAGCCATCCTGACTAGTAATATTTAGTCTAAGGGCATACCATGTTCAGGCTATAGCAAGACACAGCTTAGGAATACAGTAATAAAAGCACTGCAGCATCCTCGGGCTATTTTGGTCTTGGCTGCAAATTTTCTTTTTTTCTCATAAAAAAAATAATAATAATAACTGTATACTTTCCTTGTGAACCATTAACCTCTGCAGAGGTGAGGTGAAATGTGTGTTAAGATTTTGTGCCATATAAAGTCTCTAAAAATTAAAGAGCTTGGTACACCCAGCAACTATATTTTGCTCTATATAATGATGCTGGTCGCATAAACTAAGGTAACTATAAAGAAATACCATAGCAAAATAACAACAGAAAAATACTAGGAGTAAAAAGCATGGTAAATCAATAGATACATTGCAATATAGTGTTTTGAGACGACACCTCTATACCGTGAGATGAAGCTGACCCACTCCTGAATTAAACCAGCCAGCCAACACTGAAAACTCACGAGATTGGGTACTCTCCTATTGACAGATACTATGATTCGTATCATTTAGGGAACCTAATTTTGTCACATTCATTGTTAATCAAAACTAATGAATGATACATGCTTTTTTGTCTATCTATGAATATTCCACACCCAAAGACTGGTGTATGGTGCTGTAACATTGGGGGAAGATACTACATGATGTGTTAATTGAATAATAATGGCCTGTGAATCAGCAGGGAAAACTCTCAAGGCTGCGACACTCACACCATCGCCACCTGTTACTTGACACATATGCTCAAACACACACCAACATTCAGGGGTGAGGTGGGATAGGTAAGGGGTTCTTCCCCTTCTACTCTGCACGGAGAATTTTGCACATATGTGTACGTACATCATCTTTTTGGTTTCCTGTATCATGTAAGGTCATTATATCTCAATTGGAACTTACTTGCTTGCTTGCTTCTTCTTTTCTTTTTTTCTTTTTCTGATGGTGAAATTCATTAGTGATCTGAGTTCATATGATCATTCATCACATTGTGGACCTTAATCTGTTCTATCCTGAATATTAATTCATAAATATCTTTTTATAATAGCTCTTGAACTGCACCCTCAATCTTAATGCTGAGGAAGTTTAGTAATAATTAGACATACCACAGTTGTATGTCATTTCAAAACTACAAAAAGCATATTACTGTCACATTGGCTACAATAGTATAAATCCTCCACTACTGTTTCTGTAGATATGTGAAGGGATCAGCATTACAATAATTAAATAATGTGCACCTTGTAGTAAACTCCATTTTCTCATTTCACATAAATAAAATACTGTACCCAAGTACTAAATACCTACTAATCCCTTCACATGTGAACTTGCATTGGTAAATAAGCAAGCCCACTGTTGCAGCCTGGGATGAACAAATGCAAAAGGTAAGAACCTTTAAATAGTGTGTTTTCTGCACCTGAGTATATATTTGCCTACTAATGTTGCTGTGGCCTCCTGGTAGACAGTAGACTGAACACTACTGCACTTTCAAATCTTCCTCAACAGACGACTTCAGTGGCTGTGAGTGTTCTAAAGATACTCAATCCATTCTTTGTGCACCACTTTTTTAGCAATATGCTTTTATAATAACCAAGATAAATATATCACTACACAGTATTTCCACATGAAGACAATAATCTTAAAAAATGACACAACCCTCTTCATTTGTTCTGCCCCCAAGTGCAACTTGTCATGTCCTAACGTCAGGCATCAGACTAGCAGTGCTGAATGAGTTGGAGCACTTTACTTCATCATTATAAACCTGGCATTACAGATACCAAACATGTTCCAGGTTTTGTTTAAAGTACTCTTACTTCTCTTTAATTCAAATCATACATATACCTGACTCCTATCTACTGGTCAAAAAGTATTCATAATGTCAAAACGCCATCAAATTTTGTTCCCTCATGCAGAGAGACATCGACAGACATTTCCATTCTTAACACTATTATAAGAAACAAGCAAAATAAATAAAATAACAATTGGTCACTTCTTTTTTGTAATATTCTTCATTTTAACTTATTCCGTATAATATTTGCAAAACATGATGCACTAAAAAAGTGCATCATAGTAAATAGTAACATCTGTAATAAAAATTTATCTTATACTTTACACACACAAAAAAAAAAAAAATGAATAAATAAAATTTTCTTTCATGAAATATTCTCTCTCTCTCTCTCTCTCTCTCTTAAAATAATAAAAATCAATAAAACTTTCACAATTTCAGTTATTTCCATAAATCTTTATGAATTCATTTGTCAGGGATGAGAAAAGAATATGATGCATCCATTCTTTGTTGTGCTTATTGACATCAAAATTTTTGTGCAATTAAAAGGGTTAAAAAAATCATTCTTTGTTTATATAGCTTTGATCACTTTGTTAATTTGTAGCCTCCAATGATAGAAAACTCTGGCTTTCCAAATTTGGCATACCATCATTCTTGAAGACAATGGTACTTTGTACCTGAAAAGTGAAAGTCTGAGTGAGCTCCTCTAGAATAAAACAAACATGGATATATATATATATATATATATATATATATATATATATATATATATATATATATATATATATATATATATATCATCATCATTTTTGTTTAATGTTCACATTTTCCCTTTTATGGTGGGGTTGAAAGGCTGATGATATGCTTTCAATTATTAGTGATCTTCTACCATATATATATATATATATATATATATATATATATATATATATATATATATATATATATATATATATATATATATATAATTTTCTTTTTTTTTTTTTTAGGGGGGTGGCAGGAGGCTGTTGAGTATGCTTGTGTTGTTGAAGTCTATAGCAACTTGAGCATTATTCTTTTTTGAAAGGAGCTTTTGTATTTTTTGCACAAGGGTGCATTTGTCTGCTTGTAGATTCTGGAGGAGTGCGCCAAAATCCATATTGCTCTCGAGATGTCTTTCGGTCCTGCCTGGACCATCTTCAGAAGAGTGAGAAGACTGGGCAGGTAGAACATCTTATGACTACTCGTGGCGGATGCAGTAGGTGTATGGGGCTGTGAGAGCCAATCAGCTTGCAGCTTGGCTGGGGCTAATGTTTGGAGGGCAGAGAAACTTCTGGTTACTGTTGGATGTTGATAGTAGGTTTCACTAAATATATGAGCGTAGCTTCCATCATCCTGAGTCTCTTGATGTTGTTAACTTTTTCGAGGATTTCAGTGTTTTGCTCCATGTGCTTTCTCTTGAGCACGATGTCGTGCTCGCTGACGTAGTGGCGGCATATTGTGCCATCTTGGAGGTGAGCAGTGATCCTTTTTAACAGGGCTGTAGTTGTGAAGCTGATGTACCTTGAATTTAGATGACTACAGTCATCAACAGTGCATTTGTGTTGGTACACAATGTTTACTTCCTGCAAGGGGCTCACTGGAGGGAAACAGCTGTTTTGCATGACTTGTAATATATGACACAAGGCTCAACCTTGTCCTTTCAAAAAAAAATAATGCTCAAGTTGCTATAGACTTCAACAAGAGACACACACACACACACACACACACACACACACACACACACACACACACACACACATATATACAGGTAACTCTTGATTTACCTGTGTTCAATATACGCATTTTTGTTAATACGCGACCGAAAAAATATTATAATTAATTAAATTTGCGAGATTGGTTTGCTTATACGCGATTTAGCCCAGCATGTTAATTTAGCCAAATAAATAGAGTATTTTGTTCTAACTTTTTTGGACCACATCCTGCATCCCCCTTATTATCTATTGTTTCTTATGAGAATTACAAGTTTGTTTTATGCGAATTTTGATATATGCGATGCCTCTTGGAACACATCTATCGCATAAATCGAGTTACCTGTATGTATATATATATATATATATATATATATATATATATATATATATATATATATATATATATATATATATCCAATCTTGTATCTATTCACTCAACCCTCTGTTATTGAGGGTTCTACATCACACTAAACATCTCATAAAAATTTAATATTTCCAAATGAACAACCACCATCATGACTGAAAATTTCTTGGCAGATAATGAAATGTTCATCATAATTTTAAAATCCTTTAAACAATAAAAATTTCCACAACATATAACCAGATCATGTTTGTTGCAAATTAAAAAGCAGCTGAGTCCTGGGCTTACCACCCAATAATTGTGCTGTTGTCCAAGACACTACAGCAGTGGAGGTCTTTGGGCACACACACCATACACCAGATGTTGTCTGCAGGACAACTACTGCCACTGTCTCACTCTATAACAGCTGAGGGTTGAGTGTCTGTACCATGTACATAGATGTATTTACTTATCAATCTATTTATCTTGAACCTGAGCAGTCTCCTCCATAGTATAGGCCAGCTGCTGACAATTTGTTACTAATATGCTTAAGATTTACCAAAGCACCATTCAAATTACAAATGATTTTCTACAAATCAAGTTACAACAAAATAATATAAAATAGAATCAAACTTACTCTGCTGCACTTCTTTAGGCCTGAGAGGGTGCAGCTGCTGCTGGTTTGAAAGCTGGGTTTATACACGAGAAGCCTCTAAACTCATCTTGGTTAATAGCACGAACAACTTCTTGATTTATTGGTGTCAAAACAGGGTCTTCCTTTGTAAACTCTGCATCGAAGTTCACAGCATCTTTGCGTCCCTTCTGTAAAGCGCAACAACATTCTCCTGTGTAACTTTCTTGGTATCCTATGTATAGCATGTTTGATTTTTCCATATCCAAACAGTACACATGAGCAATTCATCGTTTGGTTAAAATTGTGTTAATATAAGTATTTGATAACTCAAAGTATGGTTTATCAGAATATTTCATTATTACATTGTGAAGGAAGAAAACAAGCTACAGAATCAATGCCCTACTTACAACTTTGGGTGTGAATGGTGGCTTCACTTTGCGCTGCTCCAGAGCTTCCCAATCAATGTCACGGAAGAATTTGTGGTTCCTGATGGCCTGCTCTCCACCACGTTCCACCACACAACCCAACCGCCTTGACGGCTCCTTAGTCATGAACTGCATGGCACAACAAAATGAGTAAAGGAATTAAAGCATATAGGAAGTAATAAATGCATGTGAAAGCCAATGAGAATCCAAACTTCCATAACACCAAAGATACAATGAGCAGACTACAGTGTGGTATTTGAAAATGTGATAAAGAATAGAATAAGATTTTACTTCCAAAGGGTCAAAAACTTAATTAGCTGTTGGATCAAAATTATAATCATAAAACGGTCAATCTGAAAGCCATGCATACTAACGTATTGACAAGTTGTTATACCACCATCTATAATTTCTTATATATGACTTATTTCACTGACAAGTCAACACTTACTCCTTTCAGAATGGAGACCGCTTCCTTGGAAAGCCACACCGGATACAAAACCTCCTCATGAAGAATACTTTCAAACAGATCATCTTCATTATCAGCTTCAAAGGGTGGTTGTCCTGCCATCATTTCATACATCAGGACACCAAGAGCCCACCAATCCACACTAGCCCCATAATCCAACTCTTTCAGAATCTGTGGAAGATGCTCTTGGTGCAGTTAAAAAGTAAGTGAGGTAACACAATACAGTATACTCTCATACATCAAGACACTAAGAGCCCACCAATCCACATGGCTCCACACTCCAACTCTTTCAAAATCAGTTGGTTAGGTTCTTAGTGCAGTCAGCAAGTGAATGAGTTAAAGAGAATACAGTGTCACTGAAGAATATCTTCTCAATATGTTTTTTCTTTCTTCTGCAGTCTCATTTTGTCATTTTCTGTGTATCTATCTGCTGTGATGACCAACGTATAACAAG
Organism: Portunus trituberculatus; assembly: GCF_017591435.1. NCBI lineage: Eukaryota > Metazoa > Arthropoda > Malacostraca > Decapoda > Portunidae > Portunus > Portunus trituberculatus. The sequence goes on along the minus strand of NC_059289.1, from coordinate 9,269,005 downwards.
ATAGAAGCTGTCACTAGTCTCTCTCCTTGTACCTCATTGCTGCACACACCAGCCCTCTCACCCTCCCACCTTTAAACCCCAACAGTCACAGTGAAATACACCTTGACATAGTATCCTGTACACACACCTTGCTCTCTCTACCTACTGGTTAATACAATCATAATGTCACTCTAATAAGGATTCCCTCTCTCTCTCCTTCACACTTAATTAAAATGACAACAATGGATGAATGAGGACCATAATATTATCTTTTTTCTGTTATTCCTATTCTGTCCACATCTCTAATAGAAAAATTAATTAGTAGAATTCTCAATCATTCATTCCTTTCCCTGGTAAACTCTGGAACTCCCTGTCTGCTTCTGTACTTCCTCTTTCTTATGACCTGAACACTTTAAATAAGAATGTTTGAAGACACATCCTTTTTTTTTTTTTTTTACAAATAAATAATAAACAAATAGATAGAATAGATAAAAAAAAATCTACACATCTTCCAATACAAGTTATAAGCAAATAATAATTTTACTCAGCTGCACAACAAAAAATTACATATATCTATCAATTTATTCACCCTAATCTCCATGTTAAGAGCAGTTTATCTTTCTGGCTGTCCTTAACCTCTTCACTCCAGGCAACAAAAAACAGCTCCTGGCGTCATATCCAGACTGGGTCGAGGTGGGGAGATACCTGACTCAGAGGCAGCTCTCTCTCTCTCTCTCTCTCTCTCTCTCTCTCTCTCTCTCTCTCTCTGCTGCAGAAATAATGATGATAAAAAGTTTTCATAATAGGTACGTACATTAAGAGATAAGCTCATGCAAATTTTGGAGAAAAAATTAGTTTGCTTTCTTAGGGCCATTTTCTGAAGATGACAAGAGAGAAAATGTAATTTTTTATGGTAAACTAAGTTATTTGTACCATAAAAAAATAAAAATAACAAATAAAATAGAATTATTTCCAGTATGACAGATCAATACTTATCCTGGTATAAGCGAATCATACACGTTTATAATAATGATGAAAATTAAGTATGCCATCACATTATAAATGACCTACATTCTGAAAGATCTCATACAGTATCCGGGAAAAAGAACACACCATCTTAACAGAAAGCAGCCATGACGTAATATGTGCATCATCAGATGTGTCTGGAGCGCCCCAATGAGGAAAATACGCGTCACCATGTTGAAGAGGTTAAGATTGAATAGGTCAATAGAAAACAATAAGGATAAATATTTACCACAATGAGAACAGCAGACACACACAACATTGCCTTACCTCAGGAGCTATGTAGTCTGGAGTCCCACAGAAGGTGGAGGTTGTCACACTGTCCTTGATACCTTCCTTGCACATGCCAAAATCTGCTATCTTACAATGGCCTTCACTATCAAGAAGAATATTGTCTAATTTCAAATCCCTGCAAGAAATACAAACTTTCTTGTACTCAATGAACACAACTTGCTTCACATATGAAGTAGGTTATGCAATGCAATGCCTCTTAAAGCGTCAGAAACTTTCCTGTATCTAATGAACACATATCTTCTTGTATGAAATAGTACATGGTAAGTTATGAACTACCTCTTCATGCCTTAACATATCAAGAGTATGAATTACCAATTATGGTCTAGTTCATCTGTCTTTAGATCTCATCAGATTATCAAGAATGTCATGTTTTTTTTTATAGAAAAAGCTGAAATAATAAAGGAATAAGTTTCTTTTCACTATAGTCTTGGACTCACCTGTAAATAACACCCATTTTATGAAGGAACTGTAGAGCCAACGTGACTTCAGCAGCATAGAATCTTGCCCTTGGCTCTGTAAACTTTCGGGCTTTTTGAATCTGGAACATGAGATCACCTCCATTCACGTACTCCATCACAAAGAACAATCGGTCCTGCAAACAAACAAGAAAACTGAAATTAGGCAGAGTTCAGTCTTCTAACAATCAGTTCTTAAGAAAAAGAAATAACTGCAAGAAAAACTAAAGTGCATATTTTTAACAATCACAATTTTTTAAATCTAATACTTTTCTTGTTCAATAAACCTGATACTTTTGTTATTCAATAAATCTATAAACACTTTTGTTATTCATTAAATCTCCTAATACTTTTATTATTCAATAAATCTACTAATACTTTTGTTATGTAATGCTTTTATGTGATAAAAATTTTAGAAACATGAACTGCCTCATCACGTTCAATTCTTCAGACTACATGAAATCTAAGCCAACCCTTACAATTCATAATATAAATTGATCTTCTTAATCTGGTGCAATAATGTTTAATGAGTTATTTCACAAATTCTCTTCATCTACTGCTCTTTTTTCCTTTAAGCTTCAGATACTGAAAATCAATACCTATCCTTTAAACACCAGTGTGTGTATTTACCTAATTGTATTTACCTAATTGTAACATACGGGAAAAGAGCTATGCTCGTGTTGTCCCGTCTCCATATCTATTAATGTCCAGCTTTTTCTTAAAATCATGAATATTCCTTGCGTTGACCACTTCCACATCTAAACTATTCCATGCTTCCACCCTTCTATGAGGGAAGCTATATTTTTTCACATCTCTCCTATAAGTGGCCATTTTTAGTTTTTTCCCATGCCCTCTCGACATTCTTTCATTCCACATACACAGATCTTCCCTATCCATTTTTCCATGCCAATCATCACTCTGTATATTGCTATCAGGTCTCCCCTTTCTCTTCTGTTTTCCAGGGTCGGAAGTTGCATTCTTTTCAGTCTGTCTTCATAAGTCAAATCTCTTAAGTCAGGCACCATTTTTGTTGCAGCCCTCTGTACTTTCTCTAGTTTCCTTATGTGTTTCTTTAAGTTCGAGCCCACTGTATTGTTGCATATTCAAGCCTTGGTCTTATCATTGCAGTAATTATTTTCTTCATCATTTCTTCATCTAAATATACGACGCCACTCTTATGTTCCTCAATAAGTTCAATACTTCTCCAATTATTTTGTTTATATGTCTCTCTGGCGATAGGTCATTGGTAATTGTCACCCCAAGGTCTTTTTCTTCATGACTGGTTTTATGTCTTCATTTCCTATCTTGTACATACTCCTGATTCTTCTTTCACTCTTGCCAAACTCTATTTTCTTGCATTTTGTCGTGTTGAACTCCATTTGCCATGTACAGCTCCATTTCCATATTCTGTCCAAGTCTTCCTGGAGTAGTTCGCAATCTTTGTCACATCTCACTTTTCTTAACAATTTTGCATCGTCTGCAAATAGGCTCACATAACTGGACACCCCATCCACCATGTCATTTATGTAGACCGCGAACATTACTGGTGCCAACACTGATCCCTGTGGAACTCCACTCTCCACCAAGCCCCATTCTGATGGTCTGTCCTTAATTATTGTTCTCATTTCTCTTCCTACCAAAAGTCTTCCATCCATTTTAGTAAACTGCCATGCACTCCTCCTACCATTTCAAGTTTCCAGATCAGTCTCCGGTGTGGTACCTTATCAAAGGCCTTTTTTAAATCCAGATATATTCCATCAGCCCAACCATCTCTTTCCTGTATTACATCTATCACCCTCGAATAGTAACATATCAGGTTTGTCGTGCATGAACGCCCTTTTCTAAAACCAAATTGACACTCACAAAGTATGTCATTTTTCTCCAAGAAGTCTGTCCATCTATTCTTCACCACCCTCTCACACATCTTAGCTACCACACTTGTAAGTGACACTGGTCTATAGTTCAATGGGTCTCTCTTGTTACCTGATTTATAGATTGGGACAATGTTAGCTCTTTTCCAGTCTTGGGGCACTACACCTTCCCTTAATGAGGCATCAATTACTTCACAAACTTTTTCTGCCAGTTGCTCCCTGCATTCTCTTAAAATCCATCCTGATACCCCATCAGGTCCCACAGCTTTTCTCACTTCTAAACTCCCCATCATATTCTTGATCTCCTCCACAGTTACTTGAAACTCCTTCATAATCCCTTTCTGTTCCATTACCAGTGGTTTGTCAAAAGCAGTCTCCTTTGTGAATACCTTCCGAAAGCATCCATTCATAGCCTCTGCCATTTCCTGGGATCTTCACTGCATACTCCATTTACTTCTAAACTTTCAATACTTTCTCTATTTTTGATGTTGTTGTTCACATGTCTGTAAAAAGCCTTGGTTGGTCTTTACATTTATCAATTATATCCTTTTCTTGTTTCTTTCTTTCTTCTCTTCTAATCAACACATATTCATTTCTTGCTCTTTTGTAACTTTCCCACTGCTTAATCCGTCTTTTCCTTCTCCACCTCTTCCATGCATCCTCTTTTCTTGTTCTAGCCTTTTCACATCTATCGTTAAACCAGTCCTGCTTTCCAACTTCTCTATGTTGTCTTATTGGTACAAATTTTTCTCACCTTCTTTGTATATTTTATAAATTCCTTCCACTTTTCATTTGCTCCTTAGCACTCTTGAATTTCATCCAATTTGTCTCTTGAAAGAATTTCTTTAGGTTTCCAAAATCTGTCTTGGCATAATTCCATCTTCCCACTTTATATTCTTCATTTCTTCTAGATTTCTCTTCATCTATCACCTTGAACTCCAAAACTGCATGATCACTCTTTGCTAAAGGGCACTCCACCCTCATCTCCTCAATGACCATTGGCTCTGTACTAAAGACCAAGTCCAGTCTTGACGATGCTCCCTCTCCTCCAAACCTAGTATCTTCTTTGACCCACTGAGTTAACACATTTTCCATTGCCAGTGTCAATAGTGTATTTCCCCATGTTGTCTCTGATCCTTCCATTGACCAGTCCTCCCAACACACCTCTTTACAATTAAAATCTCCCATCATTATAGTTCGTTCACAGCCACCCAACATTTCTTCCAGACATGTTCCTGTATCACTTATCATTTCTTCATATTCCTGTACTGACCATGCATTTGTCTTAGGTGGTACGTACACCACTATGTAGTGCCTCTTTTTTCCTTCATTAGTTTCTGCTCTGATCTTTAGCACTTCTGCCTTTCCCATACCTTCTTTCACTTGATCCACCTTTATATCTTTTTTAACCAGCAACATTTACCTAGTTGTAGTTTTACAACCTCTTTACATTCTCCCTTCTCCATATCTACACTTATCCAATTTTTCTTTGCTTACACCACTTCCTCACTCAAACTGTTCCAAGTCTCAACACATCTTTGCGGGAAAATATATTCTTTAACATCTCTCAGACATCTTCCCTTCCTCAGTTTTTTACTATGCAATCTTATGCTTCTAATGTCATATTCTTCTCTCAGAATCAGTTTCTCATTATCCACTTGATCCATTCCGTTAATCAATTTATAAACTTGTATCAGATCCCCTCTCTCCTTTCTCTGTTCCAGGGTTGGTAGATCCATAGTCTTTAGTCTCTCCTCATGTCATCCCTTCAAATTCTGGAACCATTCTTGTAGCCATTTTTTGTAGTCTCTCTAACTTCCTTCCTTATGTGTTTCTTTTTATGAGAGGTTCACACAACTCCTGCATATTCCAATCTGGGTCTTATTATAGTACAGTAATAAATACTCCACTTAATGAACAGGATATTCAAAGCTGTTCTCATTCTTATGAGGATGTAATTTTCCCATAGGAAATAATGGAAATATGATCTTCTCTGGTCCCCAACATACCACATGTGTATTTTTTTATATATATATATATATATTATATATTATATATATATATATATATATTTCTTTCTTTTTACAAGCCTTCTCAAGATTGTTTTGTAATCTATGATCTTCTTCCTCATTTTGAGATCCCACACAGAGACTACAGCACTTGCTTCTTCTTCTTCTTGTGACCTTTTTTTCTTGTCTTTCACATATTAAATTTGTTTCACTCCTTTTTCCTCTTAAATCCATATCTTTATTCATATCCTCATGCCATGATAACCTGGACTCCTCTTTTTCTAATGAAATACCGCTGTATTTCATTTAATTCACTATCACTCACTCTCAGTCCATTATCTCATCATATATGAATCTAAGTATGATATCCATTGCAGTATTTCATTAGTAATTCACTTCACTCAGTGCCACAGAGTCCAGGTTATCCTCATGGCATGAACGTTATGAATACTGGATATGATATCCATTATCAGGCAATGAGGTTGAAAACAAATTTTATCATGGTGAAAGACAACTGTGTCACAAGAAGAAGAAGAAGCTGCCAAGTCGCTGGAGTCTCCGTCTGTGTCTCATCATCTCTGCTTTATTTTTTGGTATTCCATGTAAGATTTCACTTTATGGATTACAAAACAATCCTTTCTTGAGGGCAAGGTTTGAAAAACCTAATAGAAATGTAGTTTTGTGAACATATATGCATATATAAGACAGTAACACCACCTCCAGAGGTGGGGTTCCCAGTAACCTCAGAGCAACCTCGTCACCGTCCCTCCAAGCGTTCATAGAAGCCATTTCACGGCAGGAGGTTGTTAAAGAATCTTGGATCCAGCTCCAGGAGCGCTAGACACAATCACAATGAAGTTGCCGTGTTCAGTTCCTCACCCGGCAAATTCAAACCCATTTGCTAAACATTTTTTTATCTTATCTTTTTGGTCTAACTTTATATGTCTTAAACCAAATTGTTATTCAATCTAGTATTACTGTACTTATCAATTTCTTCATCATTTCTTTGTCCATGTAGTGAAATGCTAATCCAATATTCCTTAGCAAATTATGTCTCTCTGAAAATTCTATCAATATGGCTTCCCGGTTGATTGTTTTCTTCCATCGTCACTCCCAAGTCCTTTTCCTTTTTTACTTTTTCTAGTTCTACTCCATCTCCCATCTTATAGATTCCCACTGGTCGTCTTTCACTCTTTCCCATTTCCATGACATGGCTTTTGTCCACATTGAATTCCATCTCCCATTTTTTACTCCATTTCCAGATCTTATTTAAGTCTTCCTGCAGTATTTCACTATCCTTTTTTTGTGTTATAACTCTGCACGGTTTTGCATCGTCCAAAACAGATTTATGTAGCTGTTCACTCCTCTGGCATGTCATTTATATATATATATATATATATATATATATATATATATATATATATATATATATATATATATATATATATATATATATATATATATATATATATATATATATATATATATATATATGAGAAAAGTATTGGCGCCAATACTGATCCCTGTGGCACTCCGCTTTCTACTGCTCTCCAATTGGACTTCATATCTTTAACTACCGTCCTTATTTCTCTCCCCTTCAAATCATTTTCCATCCATCTCAATGTGCTTCCTTTTAAGCCACCCTTCTCCTCTAACTTAAACAGTAATCTTTCATGTGGCACTTTATCAAATGCCTTTTTGAAATCCAAATAAATACAGTCAATCCATCCCTCTCTCTCTTGTACTCTATCAACTATTCTAGAGCAGAAACTCAGTAAATTTGTTACACACGACCAACCTTTTCTAAACCCAAATTGGCTATTTGATAATAATTTGTTGTCATCAAGAAACTCAATCCATTGTTTCTTTATTACTCTTTCACACATCATGCATATTACACTAGTTAGTGAAACTGGTCTGTAATTTAAAGGTTCTTCCTTACTTTCTTTCATATATATGGGAACCATCTCAGCTCTTTTCCATTCTACTGGTACTGTTCCATTTTTTATTGAGCATTTTATGATGATGTATATAGGACTTGCTAGTTCATCGCTACATTCTTTTAATATTCTGCCTGAGACTTCATCCAGTCCCATTGCCTTCTCTTTATCTAATTCCATCATCAACTCTTTTATTTCAAGCTTGGTTACTTTAATCTCTTTCATATAGACAGTCTCTCTATTACCCTGTGATCTTTCAAATTTGGATTCCTTAGTAAAGACCTCCTGAAACTTACTATTTAACAGTTCTGCCATATTTTTTTGGGTCTTCCACCATCCCGTTCTCTCCTTTTAACCTTTCTGTTGCTTCTTTTTGCCTTATTTTTCCATTTATGAATCTGTAGAACATTTTTCGGCACTGTCCTTTTCACAGTTCTTTTCTTCTTCCTTCCTCACCTTAGCATATTCATTTCTCACTGCTTTGAAATTTCCCTTATTTTCTGGATTTCTATTTCTCCTCCGCCTTTTCCACGCTCCATCTCTTTTTTCCTTTGCCCTAGCACACCTTTCGTTAAATCAATCTTTCTTTCCTTCTTCTTTAGGTCTATATTTCGGGACATATTCCCTGACTCCTGTTTTGTATATTTCCAAAAATAAGTTATATTTCTCTTGCATCCTCTCTGACTTTTCCATCTCCTCCCAGTTAACATTTTTAAAATAGTTCTTGAGGTTCTCAATATCAGCCTTTCTGTAGTTTAATCAGTCTCCTTTGTATGATTCGTCTCTATCTTCCTTTCACTCTTCTATATCCATTTCTAATATTACATGGTCACTCTTTCCCAATGGGCACTTATATCTAATATCAACGTTCATTTGTATACCCCTTGTAAAAACCAGGTCCAATCTCACCGGCTCATCGTTTCCTCTAAATCTTGTGTTTTCCTTTACTCTTTGGTCCATCATATTACCTATCATTAGATTCAAGAATATATCTCCCCAGGCTTCTTCCCCCATACCACTTTCATAATTTTTCCATTCCACTTCCTTACAGTTGAAATCCACTAATATCACTTTTACTCCTTTCTTTAATGATTCTCGTTAGACTCCTTATTGTGTCATCTATCATGTCTTTATATTCTTGATTGGTCCATGAATTTGTTTTTGGTGGCACATATGATCCAATGATTGTTGACTTTTTTATTAATATGTATCTCAATATACAGTACTTCTGCTTTTCCTTCCCCACACTCCACTTGGTTTACTACCATCTCTTTCCTTAACATCATCATGATTCCTCCTCCTCCTTTACCAACTCTGTCTCTCCTCCATATATTATACCTATTATCCATGTCTATTTTTATTGCCTCATCTAATTTTGTTTCAGCCAGGCATACAATATCTGGTTCTTCTTTCTTTATGTAATCTCTTAATTCTAATTTACTTGATAAAACCCCTCTATGTTCGTATACATCATTTTTAATCTCTTATTCTTATCATTTTTAGTTAAACTTGCTCCTATTTTTCTCTTCCTTCTCTTTAATATAACATTTCCTTATCCTGTCTCCTAAAATTCTCCAAAAAAATGCCTTCTTCTCTTCCTCTGACCTTTCATTATTTTTTTCCCTTATTTCTGCCACCAGTTCATTGTGTCTCTTTCTTTCTTCCTCATTTCTATTTTTCTTTATATATATATATATATATATATATATATATATATATATATATATATATATATATATATATATATATATATCCTTGCAACCTTCTGTTTCTCTGAATTTTGTCGTTCTATATAGTATTTCTTCTGTTGCTGCTTGTGATTTTAGTAGTATCTTAATTGGTCTCACTGTTCCTTCTTGATATGGTCCCATTCTGTGAATTTCTTCTACGTCCTCTTCTAAGTTCTGTCTATCCTCATCATTTAGATTCTTTAGTAGGTCTGATTGATTTCATTTCCTTTTTTCCCTTCTTGGTCTATATTTTACATTTTTTTCTTTCAGACCAAAAATAATTACACTTTTTTTCTGCAATTTCCCTTACTAGATTTCCTTTTTTCTTAACCCTTTCAGGGCGCATATAGGTTTTTGGGTCATGTCTGTGAGACGCAAATTCAGCCGAAAAATTGAGGTTTGCAAAATTGAAAAGAATCAATATTCTCATGCATAATACTGTAAAAAATCTAGGTCTTTACCACTCTGGAAAGTGGTGCAATAATGATAGGAAGTTGGCTTTCTGGTGGTATGTTGTGCGCTGTTGAGTATTGCTATCATAGCGGGTGGTTATTTTCCGACGCAACTTGTGCAGGTGTTTTCACAAAATTACACAGAATTTTCCACCTGATTTGAACTGCAGTTGCTCAGAACTGCTCCAGAATGTGCTAGGGTAATTGTTTTCACACCTGTGCATACATTATGCCCACACAAATAATATAGAATACATTTTCAGAGTGTTTTCTTGATGTACATACTATCATGAGCGAGGATACCCATGCCCATATATGGTAATATCACGCGCAATATACTACCAATAAACGAATAATATCTGGCATATCTGCTCTCTAACAACAAGATTTGATCATTACTCTTGTTATTTCTGTAAATAAATGCACAAATAGCCACTAGCAACATCGTAAAATAAAAATAATTGTGAAAAAAGGGGCATCTGATACTCTACTGCCATTGTGACTATATTTTTCTTACCACGCAACTGATGGCGCATCCCATGAGTCGAGGGAGAATGTCATCTGGCAACTAGCAGCAGCCAGGAGGCGCATAGTTTAATTCAGTGACTCGTCAAGTATGGGACCACGATCGTGGACAGGAGGCATTTCCCTCAAAGCCACGATCATGGTCCGGAGCACTGAAAGGGTTAAGGACTCCTATCATTTTGTTTGCCATATTCTCATCTCTTTCTTTTAACTGTTCTTGAAACACTTCCTGAAAATTTTCCTTGTCTTTCTTATCTTGGACTCTCAATGCTTGTACTTCTTTTTTAATCACGTCCTTTACTCTTTCCTCTTCTTTGTTTAATAGATCATTTAGTTCCTCTTTTTCTTTCTCGGCTTTACCGAGTCCTTCTTCCATCTGTTTCTTGTACTTAGCTACTTCCTTTTTCAGTTCCTCATTTTCTGCTCTTAGCTTAGCTTTGTTTCCTTCCACTCTTTTTATCCTTTCTTTCAATTTCTGGAACTCTTTTTCCTGTTCTTCATTCTATTTAATTCCCATACTCTCCTTTATCCATTTATCCAATTTATGTTCAATACTCAACACTCTCTTAAATAGGTAAGTATTTGCCGTATCAAAACCTTCAAATAACCTCTCACCTTCATCAACATATTCATCCTCTTCTTCCATTTTTTCCCAAGTCTCATACCTGCATTTAGATGTAATCTCTTCCTTACTCATGCTTCTCTAACACTGTATTCATGAACACGAGCCTACACTACTCGCCCAGGCCTCTGCAAACACAAACAGGTAGTGGGGATCAGCTGATGCTCAGAGCGACAGCACCATGTGTATTTACCTAGTTGTAGTTTTACAGGGCCTGGGCTTCATGCTCGTGTGGCCCCATCTCCATATCTACACTTATCCAATTTTTCTTTGAAACTATGCACACTCATTGCTGACACCACTTCTTCACTCAAAACTGTTCCACGTCTCAACACACCTTTGTGAGAAATTATATTTTTTTACATCTCTCAGACATCTTCCCTTTCTCAGCTTTTTACAATGCGATCTTGTACTTCGAATGTCATATTCTTCTCTCAGGATCAGTTTCTCATTATCCACTTGGTCCATTCCGTTAATCAATTTATAAACATGTATCAGATTCCCTCTTTCCCTTCTCTGTTCCAATATGGCTTACTGGTTGATTTTTTCTTCCATCGTCACTCCTAAGTCCTTTTCCTTTTATACTTTCTCCAGTTCTACTCCATCTCCCATCTCATTGATTCTCACAGGTCATCTTTCACTCTTTCCCATTTCCATGACATGGCTTTTGTTCACATTGAATTCCATTTCCCACTTTTTACTCTATTCACAGATCTTATTTAGGTCTTCTTGCAGTATTTCACAATCCTCCTTTTGCTTTATATCTCTGCACAGTTTCATATCATCTGCAAACAGATTTATGTAGCTGTTCACTCCTTCTGGCATGTCGTTAATATAAATGAGGAAAAGTATTAGTGCCAATACTGATCCCTGCGGCAATCCGCTTTCTACTGCTCTCCACTTGGACTTCATATCTTTAACTACCGTCCTTATTTCTCTCCACCACAAATTATTTTCTATCCATCTCAATGTGCTTCCTTTTAAGCCATCTTCTCCTCTAACTTCCATAGTAATCTTGCATGTGGCACTTTGTCAAATGCCTTTTTTAAATCCAAATAAATACAGTCAACCCATCCCTCTCTCTCTTGTACTCTATCAACTATTCTAGAATAGAAACTCAATAAATTAGTTACACACGACCGTCTTTTTCTAAAACCAAATTGGCTATTTGTTATCAATTTGTTGTCTTCAAGGAACTCGATCCATTGTTTCTTTATTATTCTTTCACACATCTTGCATATTACACTAGTTAGTGACACCGGTCTGTAATTTAAATGTTCTTCCTTCCTTCCGCTCTTATATATGGGAACCACCTCAGCTCTTTTCCATTCTACTGGTACTGTTCCATTTTCTATTGAGCATTTTATGATGTATATAGGACTTGCTAGTTCTTCCCTACATTCTTTCAGTATTCTGCCTGAGACTTCATCCAGTCCCATTGCCTTCTCTTCATCCAGTTCCTTCATTAACTCTTTTATTTCAAGCTTGGTTACTTTAATCTCTTTCATATAGACTGTCTCTCTATTACCCTGTGGCCTTTCATATTTGGATTCCTTACTAAAGACCTCCTGGAATTTATTATTTAATAGTTCTGCCATACTTTTTGTGTCATCCACCATCCCGTTCTCTCCCGTTATCATGACTCCTCCTCCTCCTTTACCCCTTCTGCCTTTTCTCCATACATTATACCTATTATCCAAGTCTATTTTGATGGCCTCATTTAGTTTTGTTTCAGCCAGGCATACAATATCTGGATTTTCTTTATTTATGTAATCTCTTAATTCTAGTTTACTTGATAAAAACCCGTCTATGTTCGTATACATCATTTTTAATCTTTTGCCTTTATCATTTTTAGTTAAACTTGTTCCACTTTTTTCTCTTCCTTCTCGTTTATATACCATTTCCTTATCCTGTCTCCTAGAATTCTCCAAAAAAAATGCCTTTTTTTCTTCTTCTGACCTTTCATTATTCTTTTCCCTTACTGCTGCTGCCAGTTCATTGTATCTCTTCCTTTCTTCCTCATTTCTATTTTTCTTTATATAGATATCCTTGCAGCCTTCTGTTTCTCTAAGTTTTGTTGTTCTATATAATATTTCTTCTGTTGCTGCTTGTGATTTTAGTAATATTTTAATTGGTCTCATTCTTCCTTCTTGATATGGTCCCATTCTGTTTATTTCTTCTACTTCTTCTTCTAAGTTCTGCCTATCTTCGTCATTTAGATTTTTTAGTAGGTCTTTGACTGATTTCATTTCTTCTTTTTCTCTTCTTGGTCTATATTTTATATTTTTTTCTTTTATTCCAAATACGACTACACTCTTCTTTTTTTCTGCATTTTCTCTTAACTAGATTTTCTTTTGTCTTGAGGACTCCTATCATTTTGCTTGTCATATTTTCTCCTTCTTTTAGTTGTTCTTGAATCACCTCCTGAAAATTAGCCTTATCTTTCTTATCTTGGACTCTCCATGCTTGTACTTCTTTTTTAATCATGTTCTGTACTCTTTCCTCTTCTTTGTTTACTAGATCTTTCAGCTTCTCTTTTTCTTTCTCGGCTTTACCGAGTCCTTCTTCCATCTGCTTCTTGTACTTAGCTACTTCCTTTTTCAGTTTTTCGTTTTCCACTCTTAGCCTAGCTAAGTTTTCTTCCACTTTTTTTATCCTTTCTCTCAGTTTTATAAACTCTTTTTCCTGTTCTTCATTCTCTTTCATTTTCATACTCTCCTTTATCAATTTATCTAGTTTACATTCAATAGTCAACACTCTCTTAAGTAGTGAAGTATTCGCCGGATCAAAACCTTCGAATGCACTCTCTCCCTCACCTACATAGTCATCATCAACTTTCATTCTTTCCCTAGTCTCATATCTGTATTTTGATGAAATCTCTTTTTTACTCATGATTCTTTAACAGTTGATTTCATGAAAGATGAGTCCACACTACTTCCCCAGGCCACGGTAAATACTGTACAACAGGTAGTGAAGATCAGTTGATTTCGGAATGGCGCCAGTGCGTCCTTCCTCAACCGCGTCTGGTGTGTGTGTATGTGTATTTACCTAGTTGTAGTTTTACAGGGCCTGGGCTTTATGCTCGTGTGGCCCCGTCTCCATATCTACGTTTATCCAATTTTTCTTTAAAACTATGTACAATCTTTGCTGACACCACTTCCTCACTCAAACTGTTCCAAGTCTCAACACATCTTTGCGGGAAACTAAATTTTTTAACATCTCTCAGACATCTTCCCTTCCTCAGTTTCTTACTATGCGATCTTGTGCTTCTAATGTCATATTCTTCTCTCAGGATTAGTTTCTCATTATCCACTTGATCCATTCCATCAATCAATTTATAAACTTGTATCAGATCCCCTCTCTCTCTTTTCTCTTCCAGGGTTGGTAGATCCATTGCTTTTAGTCTCTCCTAATATGTCATCCCTTTAAATTCTGGAACCAATTTTGTAGCCATTTTTTGTAGTCTCTCCAATTTCCTCCGCATATTCCAATCTAGGTATTATTTTAGTACTTATCAATTTCATCATTATTTCTTTGTCCATATAGTGAAATGCTAATCCAATATTCCTTAGCAAATTATACGTCTCTCTGAAAATTCTATCAATATGGCTTACCGTTTGATTATTTTCTTCCATTGTCACTACCAAGTCCTTTTCCTTTTTTACTTTTTCCAGTTATACTCCATCTCCCATCTTATAGATTCCCACTGGTCGTCTTTCACTTTTTCCCATTTCCATGACATGGCTTTTGTCCGAATTGAATTCCATCTCCCATTTTTTACTCCATTTCCAGATCTTGTTTAAGCCTTCCTGTAGTATTTCACAATCCTCTTTTTGTTTAATGACTCTGCACAGTTTCACATCATCCAAAAAAAAATTTATGTGGCTGTTCACTCCCTCTGGCATGTCGGTTATATATACGAGAAAAAGTATTGGCGCCAATACTGACCGCTGTGGCACTCCGCTGTCTACTGTTCTCCACTTGGACTTCATATCTTTAACTATCGTCCTTATTTCTCTCCCCCTCAAGTAATTTTTCATCCATCTCAATGTGCTTCCTTTTAAGCCACCCTTCTCCTCAACTTCCATAGTAATCTTTCATGTGGCACTTTATCAAACGCCTTTTTTAAATCTAAATAAATATAGTCAACCCATCCCTCTCTCTCTTGTACTTTATCAACTATTCTAGAGTAGAAACTCAATAAATTTGTTACACATGACCAACCTTTTCTAGAACCAAATTGGCTATTTGATAATAATTTGTTGTCTTCAAGAAACTCAATCCATTGCTTCTTTATTATTCTTTCACACATCTTGCATATTACACTAGTTAGTGATACCGTTCTGTAATTTAAAGGTTCTTCCTTTCTTCCGCTCTTATATATGGGAACCATCTCAGCTCTTTTCCACTCCACTGGGACTGTTCCATTTTCTATTGAGCATTTTATGATGTTGTATATAGGACTTGCTAGTTCTTCCCTACATTCTTTCAGTATTCTGCCTGAGACTTCATCCAGTCCCATTGCCTTCTCCTCATCTAATTCCGTCATCAACTTTTTTATTTCAAGCTTGGTTACTTTAATCTCTTTCATATGGACAGTCTCTCTATTACCCTGTGGTCTTTCAAATTTGGATTCCTTAGTAAAGTCCTTCTGAAATTTACTATTTTACAGTTCTGCCATACTTTTTGGGTCTTCCACCATTCCGTTCTTTCCTTTTAACCTTTCTATTGTTTCTTTTTGTCTTATTTTTCCATTTATGAATCTGTAGAACAATTTTGGTTGTTCCTTGCATTTTTCGACAATGTCCTTTTCATAGTTCCTTTCTTCTTCCTTTCTCACCTTAGCATACTCATTTCTTGCCGTTTCGAAGTTTTCCTTATTTTCTGGATTTCTGTTTCTTCTCCACCTTTTCCACACTCCATCTCGTTTCTCCTTTGCCCTAGCACACCTTGCATTAAACCATTCTTTCTTTCCTTCTCCTTTAGGTCTATATTTCGGGACATATTCCCTGACTCCTGTTTTGTATATTTCCAAAAATAAGTTATATTTCTCTTGAACCGTTTCTGAGTTTTCCATCCCCTCCCAGTTTACGTTTTTAAAATAGCTCTTGAGGTTCTCAATATCAGCCTTTCTGTAATTTAATCGGTCTCCTTTGTATGATTCATCTCTATCTTCCTTTCCTTCTTCTATATCCTTTTCTAATATTATATGGTCACTCTTTCCCAATGGGCACTTATATCTTATATCATCATTAATTTGTATATCCCTTGTAAAAACTAGGTTCAATCTCTCCGGCTCATCGTTTCCTCTGAATCTTGTGTTTTCCTTTACTCTTTGGACCATCAAATTATCTATCATTAGGTTCAGGAATCTATCTCCCCAGGCTTCTTCCCCTGTACCACTTTCATAATTTTCCCAGTCCACCTCCTTACAGTTGAAATCTCCTACTAATATCACTTTTCTTCTTTCTTTAATGATTCTTGTAAGACTCCATATTGTGTCATTTATCATGTCTTTATATTCTTGATTAGTCCATGAATTTGTTTTTGGTGGCACATATGTTCCAATGATTCTTCTTCTTCTTCTTCTTCTTCCTCAGCTTATATCCCATCTTCATATGGGGTCGCTGTTCCTCGCTAGTCTCTTCCAGATATTCTTTTCAGCCACCTGATTTTCTAGCAGTCCTTTTTCACTCATATCTTCTCTCAGCTTGTCCTTCCATCTCAGCTTCGGTCTACCTCTTCTTCTTCTTCCCTCCACCTCCATAGTCATTGCTCTTCTTCCTACATAGTTTTCATCTCTTCTCATTACATGCCCATACCAATTTAACCTTCTTTCTTGCATCTTTGAACTTATCTCTGCAACTTTCACTGTGCCTCTTATCAACTCGTTCTGGATCTTATATTTTCTTGTCACACCGCACATCCATCTTAACATTCTCATTTCTGCTACATCAACCTTCTTTTCATGTACCTTCTTCATAGCCCAAGTTTCACTTCCATACATCATTGAAGGCCTTACTGCTGCTTTGTAAACTTTACCTTTCAGTCTTGCACTTAATTTTCTGTCACATAGAACCCCTGACAGTTTTCGCCAGGAATTCCATCCACACTGAATCCGATGGTTTATTTCTACATCTAGTTCACCGTCCATAGTTACATGCGATCCAAGATATCGGAAGGCAGTAACTCTCTTAATGGCTTCCCCATCTATACTCATATCATCTCCACCATCTACCGCATTAAAGGGTAGGTACTCGGTCTTGCTTCTACTATTCTTCAAACCTCTATCCTCTAGTGCACCTTTCCATCTCGAAAGTTACCCCCGCAGATCAGCTTTTGTCTCACTTACCAGAACGATATCATCAGCAAATACCATTGTCCATGGTGCTTCTCTTCTCATGTCTTCGCTTAAGACATCCATAATTAGATAAAAAAGATAAGGGCTAAGAGCCGATCCCTGATGTAGTCCAACTCTGATGGTAAATCCTTCCATAGCCCCAACGCAGCTAGCAACATGCGATGTCACATCCCTGTACATATCTTGCACCAGCCTCACATATTTTTCACTAACACCTTTCTCCCTCATACATCTCCAAACCTCTGACCTTGGGACACGATCATATGCTTTCTCAAGGTCTATGAAAGCTGATTCTCTCTGTATTTTTCCATGGTCTGTTTCAGGGCAAATATTGCATCCGACGTCTGTCTACCTTCGATAAAGCCAAACTGATTTTCACTCACTTCTGTTTCAACTGCAATCCTTCTTCATATAATCCTTTCATATAATTTCATTGTATGTGACAGGAGCTTGATTCCTCTGTAGTTTGAGCATTCCTGGATGTCTCCTTTTTCTTTGTAAATGGGGATGATGACACTCTTCCTCCATTGAGATGGGATCTTCTCCTGCTCATAGATCTTTTTCATGAGGTCCCACATAATATCAATCCCCGGTTCACCGAGGCACTGCCACACTTCTATCGGGATGTTATCTGGTCCTACCGCTTTATTCTTTTTCATAATTTTCAAAGCTTGTGCCACTTCAGCTCGGTTGATACTTTCCGTCACTCTTTCAGTTGGTGTTCCCTCACCCACTAGTATTCTGGGATTTTCCTCATTTAGTAGGTTGTCAAAATACGCTTTCCACCTTTTCTTAATCTGGTCCTCTTCATGCAGCACTGTACCATTCCTATCTTTCATATGTTTTATGTGGGTTTGATCTTTTGTCTTCTTGTTTCTTAATTTAGCAATTCTCTAGATCTTTTTCTGTCCTTCTTCTGATTCTAAATCTTCATATATTTCCTCTCTAACCACCGCCTTCGCTACAGCCACTGCTTTCTTTGCTTCTTTATTTGCAACCTTGAGTCTTTCTTTATTTCCTTCAGTTCTATCCACATAGTAGGCTTTCTTGGCATTTATCTTCCTTCTGATGCATTCTGCTACTTCCTCATTCCACCACCACGTTTCCTTATCATTTGGAGGTCCTCTTCCTGATGTCATACCAAATATTTCTTCTCCTGCTTGTAGAACTAATTGAGCATTGTGATTCCACCAGTCCTCCACAACATCCTTCAACCTTACTTCTTCTAGTACATTTTGCTGGAACTGAACTTTCAAATCTTCATCTTTCATTTTCCACCATTTCACCTTGGGCGTTGATCTTCTTTTCCCTTTCTTTCTTCTCTTAATATTCAGCACACCCACTACGAGGTGGTGTTGTTTTGCCAACACTTCTCCTTTAATAACTTTACAGTTCCTTACTTCCTGCATGTTACTCCTCGGATACAGGATGTATTCTAACTGTGTCTCCAGTCCCCCACTCGAATATGTGGTATAGTCCTTCTTTACAAAAAAGGTGTTCACTATGGCCATGTCGTATGCTACTGCAAAATCAATCACCCTTTCTCCTTCTTCATTACAAACGCCACTTCCATTACCATCATGTACCCGTTCCACTTCATTTCTCACTCCAACGTGTCCGTTGAGGTCACCTGCCACAATAATCCGTTCATCTTCCGCTTCCGCTTCATTTCTTTAATGATTCTTGAAAGACTCCTTATTGTGTCATTTATCATGTCTTTATATTCTTGGTTAGTCCATGAGTTTGTTTTTGGTGGCACATATGTTCCAATGATTGTTAACTCCTTTTTATTGATATGTATCTTAATATACAGTAGTTCTGATTTTCCTTCCCAAAACTCCATTCGATTTACCACTATCTCCTTCCTTAACATTATCATGACTCCTCCTCCTCCTTTACCCACTCCGTCACTCCTCCATATATTATACCTTTTATCTATGACTATTTTTATTGCCTCATTTAACTTTGTTTCCACCAGGCATACAATATCTGGTTCTTCTTTTTTTATGTAATCTCTTAATTCTAATTTACTAGATAAAATCCCATCTATGTTTGTATACATAATTTTTAATCTCTTGTTCTTATAATTTTTAGTTAAATTTGCTCCATTTTTTCTCTTCCTTCTCTTTTATATACCATTTCCTTATCCTGTCTCCTAGAATTCTCCAAAAAAATGCCTTCTTCTCCTCCTCTGACCTTTCATTATTTTTTTTCTCTTGCTTCTGCCACCAGTTTGTTGTGTCTCTTCCTTTCCTCCTCGTTTCTATTTTTCTATATATATATATATATATATATATATATATATATATATATATATATATATATATATATATATATATATATATATATATATACAGGCAACCCCCGCTTAACAAAGGATATGTTCCTAAAAACACCTCGTTAAGCAAAACTTCGTTTAACCGATTATAACAAGTTTAACCCCTGATTTGAACTTCCATTGAGAGTAAGCAAAGCCAGAGTGCATCATAGTACAGTAAAAGGTTTAATGAAATAAAAAATTATGAAGTTAAACATTTAGGTAGTTTAATTTAAGTCATTATAATGTACACTAATGTATGTATGTCCGTAACTTTATAATGTTGATGATCTTAACTTTATGAAGGGAGGAAGAATGAAACGGGAAAGACACTAACTGGCAACCTGTAGAATGTAAACAAAGTGTGCATCATTGTACTGCATACAAAACTTATGTACCACATTTCCACAAGGCTTTCCATTTTATCCATTGTAGAGTCACGAGTTCAGGTGGTTCTTTTGGCTTGCAAGGAAGATAACGGTCTCACCAGCCTTCTTAATAGAGTCTGCTGACATGAAAATAGAGACAGTATAATATGGAGTCAAGATGGTGGCCAGCACTGCTATAGTTTTCTGGCCTCTCGTGTCTGTGAATAATATCTAGCTTCACTTGGAGAGTAAGAGACTTCCTGGTCTTCTTACGAACACTAGGCCAATTGCAGGGCATTTTGGTGGTAAGTTGAGCTAGGGAAAACAAGCTGCTGCTGACGCTGTTATGTTTTGACTGGGGAGTGAGTGTTGCGCGTGTTGTCCACGAGAGGCTTGATCTTGATCTTGATCTTTATTCTATAGGTGTCCCAGGATTTTTCCTGAGGCAGGCCTTAGTACCAGCAGCTCCTGGTGTATTCAAAAGCCTGTCAACTTGCGTGATATGGTGGGACTTTCAAATTTGGAAAAAAATTACCTGGATAAAACTTCGTTAAAGCGAGTTTGGTGTTCGTTAAACGAGCAGATGGTAGTAAAATGAAACCTTCGTTGTAGCGAAATTTCATTGTGCGAACCTTCGTTAAAGGGGGTTGCCTGTATATATATATATATATATATATATATATATATATATATATATATATATATATATATATATATATATATACAGTAAAGTCCTGGGTTACGTCGGTCTCGAGTTACGTCAAACTCGTAGTTACGTCAGTCCACTATAAGGGAATTTAAGATTAAAATTTTTTTTAATTTATAAATCGTAAAGCGCGGGATTTATTGTTATTGTTGGTGGTTACCCGCCACACCGCCCACCTCATGCTTGAATACAATAACACCCTGCCTCAGTTCCACCACACCGTCGCCCCTGGCAAGAGTGTTATCCTACTCCTGCGTTTACTGACTCAAGTTCTTAATATCTTGCTCAATGGCACCAAAGAGAAAACTCCTTAGTGACAGCAGTGATGCTAAGAAAAGGAAAACCATTACGCTACAAGAAAAAGGGGACGTAATTAAAGACATGAGAAGGGAGGCAGCAGCTGTGTGTGTGGGAGTGAAGAAGAAAATGGGAAGCCCGTTACCATGACAACA
This sequence comes from Portunus trituberculatus, assembly GCF_017591435.1. Lineage (NCBI taxonomy): Eukaryota > Metazoa > Arthropoda > Malacostraca > Decapoda > Portunidae > Portunus > Portunus trituberculatus. Next base: position 9,247,901 of record NC_059289.1, on the reverse strand, counting down.
GGGAGGTTGAAGACCTTGAGGATTCGCGCACCCATCACAACAATAACAACTCCGGAGCCTCGCCTGGACCACACGACACTCGCAGCTCACTTGCACCGTCTGCGCCTGTCTGTTGATCCCTATTGCCCTTTCCTATTGCATTTCATGCCCCGCTGCCCACGCTTCTACTCCCACTGCACTGCACTACGCTCCCAGCTGTCCGCCCTGGGCATTACAACATTCGACCTACCCACCCTCCTGGCGGCCTTAGGGCCACCCCTCTCGACAACCTGCAGTCCTTCGCTTTTGTAGCCCTAATCAACAACAAAATCAAACTTGTGTTTCATATTCCTACATAGTTGTAAATAATATAACAATATAATCTTTAACTTACCTGAATGACCATAAACAATGATTGGTTGAAAACTCGATAATATGCTTTGAAATGTACGGAAACTCGAGTTACATACAAAATCAACTTACGTCATGTTTCAGGAACATAACTCTGACGTAAACCAAGACCTTACTGTGTGTATATATATATATATATATATATATATATATATATATATATATATATATATATATATATATATATATTTTTTTTTTTTTTTTTTTTTTTTTTTTTTTAGTATTTCTTCTGCTGCTGCTTGTGATTTTAGTAATATCTTAATTGGTCTCACTGTTCCTTCTTGATATGGTCCCATTCTATGGATTTCTTTTACTTCCTCTTCTAAGTTCTGTCTATCCTCATCATTTAGATGTTTTAGTAGGTCTTTTACTGATTTCATTTCGTCCTTTTCCCTTCTTGGTCTATACTTAACATTTTTTTCTTTCAGTCCAAAATAATTATTCTTTTTTTTCTGCAATTTCTCTTACTAAATTTTATTTTTTCTTCAGGACTCCTATCATTTTGTTTGTCATATTTTCATCTCTTTCTTTTAACTGTTCTTGAAATACTTCCTGAAATGATTCCTTGTCTTTCTTACCTTGGATTCTCCATGCCTGTACTTCTTTTTTAATCACGTCTTGTACTCTTTCCTCTTCTTTGTTAACTAGATCTTTCAGCTTCTCTTTTTCTTTCTCGGCTTTACTGAGTCCTTCTTCCATCAATTTCTTGTAGTTAGCTACTTTCACTTTTAATTCTTCATTTTCCGTTCTTAGCCTAGTTTAATTTTCTTCCACTCTTTTTATCCTTTCTTTCAATTTCTGGAGCTCTTTATCCTGTTCTTCATTCTCTTTCATTCCCATACTCTCATTTATCAATTTATCTAATTTACATTCGATAGTCAACACTCCATCAAATAGTGAAGTATGCGCCGTATCAAAGCCTTTGAATGCTCTTTCTCCCTCACCAACATAGTCATCATCAGCTTTCATTCTTTCCCATGTCTCATACCTGCATTTAGATGGAATCTCTTTCTCACTCATGATTTTGTAACACTGTATTCCTGAAAAAAAACGAGTCCACACTAATCGCCCAGGCCACTGCAAACCCAAACAAAGGTATTGAAGATCAGCTGATTCTCGGGAGAGACGGTATTGCATCCTTCCTTGACCGCGTCTCGGTGTGTGTGTGCGTGTGTGTGTAATCTAGCTCTATTTCTTAGTGTTTTTGTTAATGTCAATCTCTGATTAGAAGTATAAAAATAAAGAAAAAGAAATCAAGAAAATAGTAGCACAAATAGTGAAAGAGCAGGTGTGGTTACCTCAGTCTGGAAGCAGGAGTGAAGAGCCGTAAGGAACGGGTGATGGGCAGCCATGTCTAAGATACGTCGCTCTGTCATTGTACATTCCACGTCATCGTCTTGAAGGATTACATCCTTTTTCAGCACCTGAACAAGTTAAAACAAATTATAAAAAAGTGAACCAAAGAATTAAAATATTAGAGGAGAGGAAAGGACAATAATCACATCCACACAATGACCAAGATAACTTAGATTTTCATTAAAGTATTGGAACTGTATGCACAATCAGCTGTTATTGAGTAAAGCTGTCTCTGATGTGTATCATAGGCCTGCCTTCTTACATTCCAAACCCCCAATTCTTGTTCCTCCCTGCCACCCCCATGCTTCTCAGGTTTCCTTCACCTCTCAAGTTCTAGCCAATGACAGAGTTGCATGAAAAAAGGCTGACATGTCATTTTTGTTAGAAATATAAATAAGAAAACTACTTCATCAAGTAGGCATCTGACATACATACATATATACATGTCTGTCAGTATGTTACTTTGGTTTCCAACTGTTTCAACAAGCAGAATAAAAACTTACCTTGACAGCATACACTTCATCTGTTCCCTTGAGTTCAGCTAACATAACCTTTCCAAAGCTTCCCTTGCCCAGTACTTTAATGAAGTTGAAGTCATCTAAGCCGAGCTTGCCCATCACAGCATCCAGATTAGTGTCCAGGGCTTTGGCTGTTCAAAACAAACAAACATGTAATCACTTCATCACCACACACAAACATAGTGATACAATGTACTATATAAAAAATACTAGTACACTAACTATCCATCCTCAGGAAATGGTATACATCCACATTTACATTTTGCTGGCCCAGTTTTCTGCTAATCCTAAAAAGCATGAAGAATACATTTGTGCTTCACAAAACTTATATGATACAGCCAGATCACAAAATGTACTTAGAAATAATTTTTCTTGTGGCAAGAAATATGATTATAATATACTGCACATAGAATTCTTATTTCTTACCATACTTCCTGGCATCACAAATTTAAAACACAGACAGGTAGATGAGAAGTAAGAAATGTTAAACTTTTGTTCTCTTTTAAATAAGAATGATCTTGGTCAAGTAGGAAAAAAAAAATCCTACTGAAGGTGCCAATCTCCAAAGAGGAAGGCAGAAAGAATGATCCAAAAATAAGAGAACCGTCCAGTTACTTACGCTTAGATTCTTGATCCTCCTCTGGGTAGCGATCCTTCATGTGCTGGTCCATGATGCGCTGAGCCTCCAGCCTTAGTCTCAATTCCTCATCCTCGTCTTTCATCCTGCCTAATTCATCTGTCTCACTGATACTCCCTTGCACACTTACTGAGCTAGAGGCTGAAGTTGGGAATTTTGATAGTTCACTGATTGACTGCAAAGAAAATAAATTGACACCATTAGGCATGATAAATCCAATGCTGCAGTTTTTCTCGCAAATATTTCAATTTTCTTGTTTCTTCATATCTGGGAGATGAACAGAAATAACATCTGGTACTTGGAAAAATAAAAACATGTACTTACTTTCTTTTTACTAGGCTTCACTGCTTCTTGAGGCCGTATACCCATATCTGCTAGAATCTCTGATAACTGTTTCACATTTATTCCACAATTATTTGCTACATTCTTTTGACATCTCTTGTGAACATTCATATTGCATACTGAAAAAAAGGAACGAATGAGTTGGACACACTACTCCTTAGTTATATTCATATCTATCTATCTTTATTAGTTGTCTGTTTCATCAACGTGCTCTCAAAACCAAATGGAAGCTGTGCAGCGTATTTTCTGGCAAGTCAAGTCAAATTCACAATGCTACTCCTTATCTATTTATTTGTACTATCTAACTGTTTATTATACTGCATTATGATATAAAAAACATACTCGACAATGAGTAATATCATCTATACTGCTTTCTAAACCAAACATAAGCCATGCAATGTAGTTTTTTGGCAGTGTTCTTTATCTCAGTTATTCATTCCCTATCTCTCTGTTTATTACAATGTACTACAATACAACCACAACATTATCAGTAAAGAATAACATACATCCATACTGCTCTTTAAACCAAGAGAAGACCATGTAACATTACTTTGTGGTAAGTCAGAGTAATTTGGCAGTGTTGTTCCAGCAATGAGGTGCTAAGCACACCAGAACACCCTCCTCACTCACCTTCACATTGGAGACCCTGACGAATAAGGCCATAAAGCAACGAGCCACAATGGTCACAGAACGTAAATCGCTTATATGAGTGAACTGAAAACCGATGTGGCACATTGACATTAAACCGCTGTTGACCACCCCCCTGTAAAGGACAAATGCACATTATAGCCTGTGTCTCAGATTATTCTTCTCATTGCCAACAGTGTTGCTGCATTTTGATTGGTAAGTCAAACAAAACATAAGGTAATAGGTAATAGATAAGGTCATGATGGTGAAGATGACAGAAAAAGTCAAAGTATATGATGTGCGTGTCTGGCAAATGGATCCATATAAAGAAGGGTATTCACTTACTGCTTGTTCTTCTGTTACTATAGCCTCAGCATTCTTGCTTCCTGGACAACGTGTAACGACGGACTGATGACAGCGCTTGTGGATGACGCAGGTACAAACTTGACACTGATAACCTTGTTTCCCAATGCCCCAAATAAATTCTCTGCAGTGGGAGCAGAATGTAGGTTGTCGAAGGAAGGTTGCCATGAACTTGTGACCATTAACCTGCAATTGGAAAGTAATAGAAAATAAATAAATAAAATGTATTGTAAAATCAATCATAAGTAATTTCATAATTACCAACATTTAAGGTTTTGCATTGAATGTGCACACATACAAAGACCTGAACACACAGCAATAAATACTCAGCAAATCATTATGATCGCCACATACTCTGCAATGCATCATCAAGCAGTGCATCACACACCACCACCACCACCACACAATTCACAATGCATCTAACACAAAGACATAACACATACCACCACATTATTTCTAAATGCATCCACACAAGTGAGGTCACATCACATTCTTTCTTTCTTTCCATCACAAGCAGGGGAACACACACACACACACACACACACACACACACACACACACACACACACACACACACACACACACACACACACACACACACACACAAGTTATTCTTGTATAATATTAAGTCTTTAACTGTTTTGTTTTGTTTTGTTTTTCAGTTTGTACAAATACATCCACCCCTTTTCAGTAAATTTTCAGCCTTTGGGCTGCAATGTCTAATAAACCGTATTATTATTATTATTATTATTATTATTATTATTATTATTATTACACACACACACACACACACACACACACACACACACACACACACACACACACACACACACACACACACACACACACACTACAAAAAAAAAGGCTACAAGAAGGATTCCAGAATTTGAAGGGATGACATATAAGGAGAGACTAAAGGCTATGGATCTACCAACCCTGGAACAGAGAAGGGAGAGAGGGGATCTGATACAAGTTTATAAATTGATTAAAGGAATGGATCAAGTGGATAATGAGAAACTAATCCTGAGAGAAGAATATGACATTAGAAGCATAAGATCGCATAGTAAAAAACTGAGGAAGGGAAGATGTCTGAGAGACGTTAAAAAATATAGTTTCCTGCAAAGATGTGTTGAGACTTGGAACAGTTTGAGTGAGGAAGTGGTGTCAGCAAAGAGTGTGCATAGCTTTAAAGAAATATTGGATAAGTGTAGATATGGAGACAGGGCCACACGAGCGTAAAGCACAGGCCCTGTAAAACTACAACTAGGTAAATACAACTAGGTAAATACACACACCTGGTGGACCCTCCGCCTCATGGCTCCACGGCGTCGGTTGAAGCCTTGGCGCTCCCTGAACTCCCGGGGGCGCACACCCCCATCCTCTGGTTCTACCCATTTTAACTCAATTACTACATGTAGTTTCCCCTGAGGTTCCAAATCCACCTGTTAGGGAGAAAAAAATTCAGTGTCAGTATATGAAGGATGGTAATTGGCTACAAGGTTTCCTCTCTGAGTACAGTGAGGTCTTATCCTCTCTTCCAGCAGCTTCAATGCAGAAGACATTCTTTCACTATTTCACACTTATTTAGTCCACTTCACTAATGCAATATTTAAACAATATTCTCAGTCTATCATCCCTTTTCTGGAAAACACTGGAACTTCTTTCTTGCTTCTGTAATCCTCCAGACTTCTGCCTTGAACTATTTCAAGAGGGAGTTCTCAAGACACCTTCAAATTTTGCACAACCCTGTAGACTACACTCTTCTAGGGCTGACACATTCAGTGGACTTATTTTCCCTTCCATCTTACATAAAGGAAAACAAGTGCAAAATCAAACCTATATACATGCAGTACATATTTGTGCCTAACTATCTACTATATATCAGGTTGGTACTTTCACATGTCACCACACACACACACACACACACATGGGTGGCTGTGAACGAACTATAATGATGGGAGATTTTAATTGTAAAGAGGTGTGTTGGGAGGACTGGTCAATGGAAGGATCAGAGACAACATGGGGAAATACACTATTGACACTGGCAATGGAAAATGTGTTAACTCAGTGGGTCAAAGAAGATACTAGGTTTGGAGGAGAGGGAGCATCGTCAAGACTGGACTTGGTCTTTAGTACAGAGCCAATGGTCATTGAGGAGATGAGGGTGGAGTGCCCTTTAGCAAAGAGTGATCATGCAGTTTTGGAGTTCAAGGTGATAGATGAAGAGAAATCTAGAAGAAATGAAGAATATAAAGTGGAAGATGGAATTATGCCAAGACAGATTTTGGAAACCTAAAGAAATTCTTTCAAGAGACAAATTGATGAAATTCAAGAGTGCTAAGGAGCAAATGAAAAGTGGAAGGAATTTATAAAATATACAAAGAAGGTGAGAAAAATTTGTACCAATAAGACAACATAGAGAAGTTGGAAAGCAGGACTGGTTTAACGATAGATGTGAAAAGGCTAGAACAAGAAAAGAGGATGCATGGAAGAGGTGGAGAAGGAAAAGACGGATTAAGCAGTGGGAAAGTTACAAAAGAGCAAGAAATGAATATGTGTTGATTAGAAGAGAAGAAAGAAAGAAACAAGAAAAGGATATAATTGATAAATGTAAAGACCAACCAAGGTTTTTTACAGACATGTGAACAACAACATCAAAAATAGAGAAAGTATTGAAAGTTTAGAAGTAAATGGAGTATGCAGTGAAGATCCCAGGAAATGGCAGAGGCTATGAATGGATGCTTTGGAAGGTATTCACAAAGGAGACTGCTTTTGACAAACCACTGGTAATGGAACAGAAAGGGATTATGAAGGAGTTTCAAGTAACTGTGGAGGAGATCAAGAATATGATGGGGAGTTTAGAAGTGAGAAAAGCTGTGGGACCTGATGGGGTATCAGGATGGATTTTAAGAGAATGCAGGAGCAACTGGCAGAAAAAGTTTGTGAAGTAATTGATGCCTCATTAAGGGAAGGTGTAGTGCCCCAAGACTGGAAAAGAGCTAACATTGTCCCAATCTATAAAGCAGGTAACAAGAGGGACCCATTGAACTATAGACCAGTGTCACTTACAAGTGTGGTAGCTAAGATGTGTGAGAGGGTGGTGAAGAATAGATGGACAGACTTCTTGGAGAAAAATGACATACTTTGTGAGTGTCAATTTGGTTTTAGAAAAGGGCGTTCATGCACGACAAACCTGATATGTTACTATTCGAGGGTGATAGATGTAATACAGGAAAGAGATGGTTGGGCTGATGGAATATATCTGGATTTAAAAAAGGCCTTTGATAAGGTACCACACCGGAGAGACTGATCTGGAAACTTGAAATGGTAGGAGGAGTGCATGGCAGTTTACTAAAATGGATGGAAGACTTTTGGTAGGAAGAGAAATGAGAACAATAATTAAGGACAGACCATCAGAATGGGGCTTGGTGGAGAGTGGAGTTCCACAGGGATCAGTGTTGGCACCAGTAATGTTCGCGTCTACATAAATGACATGGTGGATGGGGTGTCCAGTTATGTGAGCCTATTTGCAGACGATGCAAAATTGTTAAGAAAAGTGAGATGTGACAAAGATTGCGAACTACTCCAGGAAGACTTGGACAGAATATGGAAATGGAGCTGTACATGGCAAATGGAGTTCAACACGACAAAATGCAAGAAATTAGAGTTTGGCAAGAGTGAAAGAAGAATCAGGAGTATGTACAAGATAGGAAATGAAGACATAAAACCAGTCATGAAGAAAAGACCTTGGGGTGACAATTACCAATGACCTATCGCCAGAGAGACATATAAACAAAATAATTGGAGAAGTATTGAACTTATTGAGGAACATAAGAGTGGCGTCAGATATTTAGATGAAGAAATGATGAAGAAAATAATTACTGCAATGATAAGACCAAGGCTTGAATATGCAACAATACAGTGGGCTCGAACTTAAAGAAACACATAAGGAAACTAGAGAAAGTACAGAGGGCTGCAACAAAATGGTGCCTGACTTAAGAGATTTGACTTATGAAGACAGACTGAACAGAATGCAACTTCCACCCTGGAAAACAGAAGAGAAAGGGAGACCTGATAGCAATATACAGAGTGATGATTGGCATGGAAAAATGGATAGGGAAGATCTGTGTATGTGGAATGAAAGAATGTCGAGAGGGCATGGGAAAAACTAAAATGGCCACTTATAGGAGAGATGTGAAAAAATATAGCTTCCCTCATAGAAGGGTGGAAGCATGGAATAGTTTAGACGTGGAAGTGGTCAACGCAAGGAATATTCATGATTTTAAGAAAAAGCTGGACATTAGTAGATATGGAGACGGGACAGTACGAGCATAGCTCTTTTCCCGTATGTTACAATTAGGTAAATACAATTAGGTAGATACACACACACACACACTAAGGCTAAGAACCGAAAATGAAGAATTAAAAGTCCAAATAGCGAACTATAAGAAATTGATGGAAGAAGGACTCGGTAAAGCCGAGAAAGAAAAAGAAAAGCTAAAAGATCTAGTTAACAAAGAAGAAGAAAGAGTACAAGACGTGATTAAAAAAGAAGTACAAGCATGGAGAATCCAAGATAAGAAAGACAAGGAATCATTTCAAGAAGTATTTCAAGAACAGTTACAAGAAAGAGATGAAAATATGACAAGCAAAATGATAGGAGTCCTCAAGAAAAAGAAAATTTAGTAAGAGAAATTGGAAAAAAAGAAGAGTGTAATTATTTTTGGACTGAAAGAAAAAATGTTAAATATAGACCAAGAAGGGAAAAAGACGAAATGAAATCAGTAAAAGACCTACTAAAACATCTGAATGACGAGGATAGACAGAACTTAGAAGAGGAAGTAGAAGAAATCCATAGAATGGGACCATATCAAGAAGGAACAGTGAGACCAATTAAGATATTACTAAAATCACAAGCAGCAGCAGAAGAAGTACTATATAAAAAAACGAAACTCAGAGAAACAGAAGGTTGCAAAGATATATATATAAAGAAAAATAGAAACTAGGAGGAAAGGAAGAGACACAATGAACTGGTGGCAGAAGCAAGAGAAAAAATAATGAAAGGTCAGAGGAGGAGAAGAAGGCATTTTTTTGGAGAATTATAGGAGACAGGATAAGGAAATGGTATATAAAAGAGAAAGAAGAGAAAAGAATGGAGCAAGTTTAACTAAAAATGATAAGAACAAGAGATTAAAAATGATGTATACAAACATAGATGGGATTTTATCTAGTAAATTAGAATTAAGAGATTACATAAAGAAAGAAGAACCAGATATTGTATGCCTGGTGGAAACAAAGTTAAATGAGGCAATAAAAATAGACATAGATAAAAGGTATAATATATGGAGGAGAGAGAGTGGGTAAAGGAGGAGGAGGAGTCATGATGATGTTAAGGAAGGAGATAGTGGTAAATCAAGTGGAGTTTGGGGAAGGAAAATCAGAAATACTGTATGTTAAGATGCATATTAACAAAAAGGAGTTAACAATCATTGGAACATATGTGCCACCAAAACAAACTCATGGACTAACCAAGAATATAGAGACATGATAGATGACACAATAAGGAGTCTTACAAGAATCATTAAGGAAAGGAGAAAAGTGATATTGATAGGAGATTTCAACTGTAAGGAGGTAGACTGGGAAAATTATGAAAGTGGTATGGGGAAGATGCCTGGGAGATAGATTCCTGAACCTAATGATAGATAATTTGATGGTCCAAAGAGTAAAGGAAAACACAAGATTCAGAGGAAACGATGAGCCGGCAAGATTAGACCTAGTTTTTACAAGGGATATACCAATTAACGATGATATAAGATACAAGTGCCCATTGGGAAAGAGTGACCATGTAATATTAGAGATGGATATAGAAGAAGGAAAGGAAGATAGAGATGAATCATACAAAGGAGACCGATTAAATTACAGAAAGGCTGATATTGAGAATCTCAAGAACTATTTTAAAACGTAAACTGGGAGGAGATGGAAAACTCATTAACGGTTCAAGAGAAATATAACTTATTTTTGGAAATATACAAAACTGGGGTCAGGAATATGTTCCAAAATATAGACCTAAAGAAGAAGGAAAGAAAGATTGGTTTAATGCAAGATGTGCTAGGGCAAAGGAGAAACGAGATGGAGCATGGAAAAGGTGGAGAAGAAACAGAAATCCAGAAAATAAGGAAAACTTCAAAACAGCAAGAAATGAATATGCTAAGGTGAGAAAGGAAGAAGAAAAGAACTATGAAAAGGACATTGTCGAAAAATGTAAGGAACAACCAAAATTGTTCTACAGATTCATAAATGGAAAAATAAGACAAAAAGAAACAATAGAAAGGTTAAAAGGAGAAACGGAATGGTGGAAGACCCAAAAGTATGGCAGAACTGTTAAATAGTAAATTTCATGAGGTCTTTACTAAGGAATCCAAATTTGAAAGACCACAGGGTAATAGAGACTGTCTATATGAAAGAGATTAAAGTAACCAAGCTTGAAATAAAAAGTTGATGACGGAATTGGATGAGGAAAAGGCAATGGGACCGGATGAAGTCTCAGGCAGAATACTGAAAGAATGTAGGGAAGAACTAGCAAGTCCAATATACAACATCATAAAATGCTCAATAGAAAATGGAACAGTGCCAGTGGAGTGGAAAAGAGCTGAGGTGGTTCCCATATATAAGAGCGGAAGGAAGGAAGAACCTTTAAATTACAGGCCGGTATCACTAACTAGTGTAATATGCAAGATGTGTGAAAAAGTAATAAAGAAGCAATGGATCGAGCCAATTTGGTTTTAGAAAAGATCGGTCATGTGTGACAAATTTATTGAGTTTCTACTCTAGAATAGTTGATAAAGTACAAGAGAGAGAGGGATGGGTTGACTGTATTTATTTAGATCTAAAAAAGGCTTTTGATAAAGTGCCACATGAAAGATTACTATGGAAGTTAGAGGAGAAGGGTGGCTTAAAAGGAAGCACATTGAGATGGATAAAGAATTACTTAAGGGGGAGAGAAATAAGGACGATAGTTAAAGATATGAAGTCCAAGTGGAGAACAGTAGACAGCGGAGTGCCACAGGGGTCAGTATTGGCACCAATACTTTTTCTCGTATATATAAATGACATGCCAGAGGAGTGAACAGCTACATAAATCTGTTTATGGACGATGCGAAACTGTGCAGAGTCATTAAACAAAAGAGGATTGTGAAATACTACAGGAAGACTTAAACAAGATCTGGAAATGGAGCAAAAATGGGAGATGGAATTCAATGTGGACAAAAGCCATGTCATGGAAATGGGAAAAAGTGAAAGACGACCAGTGGGAATCTATAAGATGGGAGATGGAGTAGAACTAGAAAAAGTAAAAAAGGAAAAGGACTTGGGAGTGACAATGGAAGAAAATAATCAACCGGTTAGCCATATTGATAGAATTTTCAGAGAGACGTATAATTTGCTAAGGAATATTGGAGTAGCATTTCACTATATGGACAAGGAAATGATGAAGAAATTGATAAGTACTAAAATAAGACCTAGATTGGAATATGCAGGAGTTGTGTGGACTCCCCATAAAAAGAAACACATAAGAAAATTAGAGACTACAAAAAATGGCTACAAGAATGGTTCCAGAATTTAAAGGGATGGCATATGAGGAGAGACTAAAGGCAATGGATCTACCAACCTTGGAGCAGAGAAGAGAGAGGGATCTGATACAAGTTTATAAATTGATTAACGGAATGGATGAAGTGGATAATGAGAAACTGATCCTGAGAGAAGAATATGACTTTAGAAGCACAAGATCGCATAGTAAGAAACTAAGGAAGGGACGATGTCTGAGAGATGTTAAAAATTTAGTTTCCAAAGATGTGTTGAGACTTGGAACAGTTTGAGTGAGGAAGTGGTATCAGCAAAGAGTGTACATAGTTTTAAAGAAAAATTGGATAAGTGTAGATATGGAGACGGGACCACACGAGCATAAAGCCCAGGCCCTGTAAAACTACAACTAGGTAAATACAACTAGGTAAATACACACACACACTCCGCGCTCCGTGGAGAACGGACGTGCCTCCTGCGCATGAACGGCATCTAAATAACACTCCACACGCTAAACAATGTGCTTGAGTGAGAATAGTTATTGCTATTGAGGGGCGACCAGAGCGAGTGAACGAGTGTACAGAGTGAACGTAGCCTGGTGGCGTGTACATGGGAGTGATCGGAGGTGGGAGAACCTCCACACTCAAACGACAGAGCGGAACCCACAAAGGCCAGCCATAGCAGCCGCCAAGATCCAACCACACACGTAACTACCAGGCCTGGCCCCCAGTGACCACACACCCACATGTTCCCAGGAAAAGTAAGGAAAAATGGATAGAGCGGTAAGGAATAAATTACCAAATTCAAAATATGTTGATGAGGCCCAGGGAGCAAAGCCAAAAGTGGCCAGTCAAAGCATGAGTCCAGCTTCAACAGGGGCAACATTGCAAGGTAGATTGGTGATGTTGGAGAAGAGATTTGAGGAGTTAGTGAAGGAATTAAAAGTTCAGAGGAGTGAGGAGGAGCAGGATAGAGAATTCAAGGCTTTGAAGGAAAGAGTTAAGAGACTGGAGGAAAATGAAAACGATTGGTGGATGAGAATGCGCATTTGAAGGTGGAGGTTGAAAAATACAAGAGAGGGTTGGAGGAGAAAATGGAGAGAGTAGTAAAGGAGAAAGATGACTTTAAGGAAATGATTAGTGAGCAGAACGAAAGACTTGAAAGGGAATGGGAACTGAAGAAAACACAATGGACTGAGTCGAGGGAAGCAGAGATGATTGGATTACAAGAAATAATTAAAGATCAGTTGAAGGAAGACAAAAAAGAAAGGTCCAAGGAACTGGTTAATGCAGTGGTTCCCAACCTTTTAGTGATCTAGTACCACTTGGAGGTCCTGTACAGTCGCCGCGTACCACCTGGTTCCAGAGAAACTCAATTCGATCAGATATTACTTTATTTACCATAATTTTACAAGTAGAACACACAAATGAACTAAAAAAAATTCAACTCAATGCGAGGGCTGCATCTGCTTCTTCTCCACCAGCTGGTCAATGCGGGCATGACTTTGCTCACAGCACATGGAAATCATGCCCGGGAGCAGCAAGACGGTTCGGCTCTTGACTTGATGGTCATGAAGGCTGAGAACCCCTGTTCGCACTCCCACGCCGAGGGAAAATCAGTAGCTGGGGAACAGCGTGACGGGCTAACGTTAGTACGAGGAGGCCATGCTTACCCAGAAGTTTAAAGGTGAGCATTCTTTGTGCTTCGTCTTTGCTGTCTCATCAGCCTGGATGTCTATGAGTTCCTCTTGTTCCCCGGTCCCGACAGGCTGATTGGCTGGATCAACGGAGAACGGATTGGCGATGTAGGCACAACATGTCACATCCGGGAAATAATGCTTCAATTCAGCCTTGAGCAGTGAGAGGTGATGGACGATTTCTTGGGCTAATTCATCACTGAGCTCGCTCTCAAGGGTAGTCAGGAGTTCGAACATTCCGTAGCGTTTGCTCTCCACGTTCTTCATCCACAGATCCAACTTCCGGCAAATGCTCCCAGCTTCGAGATGAACTCTGTGACAGTGCAGTTGGGCCCTTGGAACGACAAGTTTAAGTGGTTGAGGGCTCCAAAAATGTCCGACAGGTAGGCCAACCTTGAGATAAACTCCTCGTCCTCCAGATCTTTCTGAAAATCATGTTCCTTTTCCGTGAAGAATACGAGGAGTTCATCCCTCAGTTCAAAGAGACGCCTCGTCGTTTTATGTTAGGGCCATAGGCAGTAAACATTTTTGTGAAGTAAAAATAACTAAAATCGTTCATGACCCGAAAGTGCTCGCATACCACCTGGAAGGCCCTCGCGTACCACTAGTGGTACGCGTACCACAGGTTGGGAACCACTGGGTTAATGTAATGAAGAATAAGGAAACATTGATAAGGGAAATAGCAGAAAAGAAGAAGAGTGTGTTAATATTTGGGATGAAAGAACAAAATATAACATATAAGCCTAAGAGAATTAAGGAAGAATTGAAAACGGTAAGAGATCTGTTCAAAAATCTAAATCATGATGAAAAAAAAGACCTACAAGAAGAAGTAGAAGAGATCCATAGACTGGGTCCGTATAAGGAGGGAGTGAACAGACCGATTAAAGTAGTACTGAAGTCACAACAATCTGCGGAGGATGTCCTATATAGAACATCAAAGTTAAGAGAGATAGAAGGTTGTAAAGAGGTGTTTGTGAGAAAGAATAGAAATGAGGAAGAGAGGAGAAGATATAAGGAATTGGTGGAAGAGGCGAGAAGGAAAAATGATGAGCGGTCTGAGGAGGAAAGAGAAAGTTTTTGGAGAGTTATAGGAGAGAGAATCAGAAAGTGGTATGTGGAAAGAAGGAATACGGAGGAACCCCTAGAGGGAGCAGTGGGTGGACCGTAATGTATACTAATATAGATGGGATACTGTCAAGTAGATTGGAATTGCAAGACTATATGATAGTGGAGAAGCCTGATATCGTGTGTTTGACTGAGACAAAATTGCATGAAAAAACAAAGATAAATTTGGATAATAAATATAATATATGGAGAAAGGATAGGGAGTAAAGGTGGAGGAGGAGTTATGATTATGACGAAGAAAGAAATAAATGTGGATAAGGTTTGGTATGGGAAGAACAACGCAGAAGTGATAAGCATAAGGATAAAAAGTGATGGAAAAGAATTAATAATCATGGTGACCTATGTACCTCCTAAAACAAATTCTTGGACATTAAGGGAATACGACAATATGATCAAGGATACTTTACAGAGTTTGGAAAGTGTATTATCTGGAAAAGAAAGGTGATACTAATAGGAGATTTTAATTGTAAGGAGGTGGATTGGGAAAATCTAGTAAGTGGTGTTGGAGAAGAAGCATGGGAGAGAGATTTCTTAATCTAATGATGGAAAATATGATGGAACAGAGGGTGAAGGAAAATACTAGATATAGAGGAGATGATGAACCGGCTAGACTGGATTTGGTGTTAACAAGAGAAGTGTACCTATGTGGAGATATACAATACAAGTGTCCTTTGGGAAAGAGTGATCATGTGGTTATGGAAATGCAGATAGCAACAACACAGCGAAGGAAGGACAAGACATACAGGAGTGGTAGATTGAATTATAGAAAGATGGACACAAAGTTTGAAAAATTATTTCAGAAAATTAGATTGGGAGGAGATGTTACAAATCAGAGAAGTGCAAAAGAAATATGAGATTTTTATGAAATATTATAAAGAAGGAGTTATGAAATTTGTACCAAAGTATAAATCAAGAGAGGAAGGAAGAAAGGATTGGTTTAATGCAACTTGTGTTAAGGCTAAGGAAAAGAGAGATGTGGCTTGGAAAAGATGGAAAAGAGCAGGAATATACTAAATAAGGAGAATTATAGAGTGGCAAGAAATGAGTATGTGAGGGTAAGGAGGAGGAAGAAAGAAAATTTGAAAAGATATTGTAGACAACAGTAAGGAACATCCAAAATTGTTTTACAGGTTCATAAATGGTAAACTTAAAAGAGAGAGTCCATTGAAAGATTAAAAGGAGAGCAAGGGATAGTAGATGACCCTAAGAATATAGCGGAATTGCTAAATAATAGGTTTCAGCAAGTATTTACTAAAGAAACAATGTTTGTAAAGCCACAGAATGTACAAGGAAATGTGCACATGGAGGACATTAAGATACCTAAAAGGAGTTATATAAAATGTTGGAGGAACTTAAAGATGATAAAGCGATGGGACCAGATGAAGTTTCAGGAAAATTATTGAAGGAGTGTAGAGAAGAATTGATTGATCCATTATATGATATTATAAGGTGCTCATTAGAAACAGGGAAGTACCAGTAGAGTGGAAGAGAGCTGAAGTGGTGCCCATTTATAAGGGAGGCAGTAAGGAAGAGCCTCTTAACTATAGACCTGTGTCTCTAACAAGTGTGGTCGGTAAGATTTGTGAGAGGGTGATAAAAAATATTGGATACGGTTCCTGGAGGATCATAAGTTATTATCGGATCATCAATTTGGCTTCAGGAAAGGGAGGTCATGTGTAACAAATCTACTGAGCTTTTATTCAAGAGTGGTTGACAAAATACAGGAGAGAGAGGATGGATGGACTGTGTATATTTGGATTTAAAGAAAGCTTTTGACAAGGTACCTCACGAGAGACTGTTATGGAAAGTAGAGATTTATGGAGGACTGAAAGGAAAAGTGTTAAAGTGGATGGAAAACTACTTGAGATGGAGGGAGATGAGAACGGTAATAAGGGATGCAAGGTCGGACTGGTTGGTGGTGGAGAGTGGAGTCCCACAAGGCTCAGTGCTGGCACCAATACTTTTCCTGGTATATATAAATTACATGCCAGAGGGAGTAAACAGTTATATTAATTTGTTTGCGGATGATGCGAAGTTGTGTAGGTGTGTGAAGAGTGAAGAAGATTGTGAAATTTTACAGGCAGACCTGGATAAGATTTGGGAGTGGAGCAAGAGGTGGCAAATGGAATTTAATCTGAGCAAAAGTCATGTGATGGAGATGGGAAAGAGTGGAAGACGGCCAAGAGGGTCATATAAGATGGGTGAAGAAGTAGTGTTGAAAAAGGTGGAAAAGGAAAAGGATTTGGGAGTGATAATACAAGACCATGGGCAGTTTGAGGCTCATATTGATAAGATGTTTGGAGAAACGGATAATTTGATAAAAAATATTGGATTAGCCTTCCATTATATGGATAAAGATATGATGAAGAAATTAATTAGCATGGTAATTAGACCAAGATTGGAATATGCTGGAGTGGTCTGGTCCCCTTATAAAAAGAAGCATATAAGGAAGTTGGAGAGATTGCAGAGAATGGCAACAAAAATGGTTCTGAAATTGGCAGAAATGACCTATGAGGAGAGATTAAAAGAAATGAATTTGCCTACCTTGGAACAAAGAAGAGAAAGAGGAGATTTAATACAGGTTTATAAACTGTTGAATGGACTGGATGAAGTGGATAATGAGCAAATGATGTTGAGAGAGGAAAACTTAAGTAGAACTACAAGATCGCATAGTAAAAAGATAGCCAAGGGAATATGCTTGAAGGATGTGAAAAAATATAGTTTCCCACAAAGATGTGTGGAGGTGTGGAATGGTTTGAGTGAGGTGGTGGTGTCAGCAAGGAGTGTGCATAGTTTTAAAGGAAAGTTGGATGTGTGTAGATATGGAGACGGTGCCACACGAGTATGATACCCAGGCCCTGTAAAATTACAACTAGGTGAATACAACTAGGTGAATACACACACACACACACACACACAGATGATACGAAACTGTGCAGTTATAAAGCAAAAAGAGGATTGTAAAATACTGCAAGAAGACCTAAATAAGATCTGGGAATGGAGTAAAAAGTGGGAAATGGAATTCAATGTGAACAAAAGCCATGTCATGGAAATGGGAAAGAGTGAAAGACGACCCGTGGGAATCTATAAGATGGGAGATGGAGTAGAACTGGAGAAAGTAAAAAAGGAAAAGGACTTAGGAGTGACGATGAAAGAAAACAAAACAGATCACTTTAGAGACAAGGTCATGGCACACACTTGCAAAACACAGAGAAGGATTCCTAAGTTATCTCAAAGGAACTAACTATATGAATAAGTGATATAAGATTGTCTACACTGTATTTACCTAGTTATATTGTACAGAATCTAAGCTAAAGCTAATTTGTCCCTTCTTCATATCTATACTTATCCAATTTTCCTTCAAATTTGCTCACACTAACTGCTATAACCATTTCCTAACTTAAACTATTTCAGAGTCCAATGCATCAATACAGGAAACTGTATATCCTGATGTCACTCAGACATATATTTGCTCTTCCTAATCTTTTTTGTATGTCATCTTGTACATCCTGTACTCTCATCCACATGCATCTCCAAAGCTTGTCAGTCTACATTTTCTACATTCAATTACTCACTTGTAGTGTATTTACCTAGTTGTAGTTTTAAAGGGGCTGGGCTTTATGCTCGTGCGGCCCCATCTCCATATCTCCACTTATCCAATTTCTCTATAAAACTATGCACACTCCTTGCTGACACCACTTCCTCACTCAAACTGTTCCAAGTCTCAACACATCTTTGCGGGAAACTATATTTTTTAACATCTCTCAGACATCTTCCCTTCCTTAGTTTCTTACTATGCGATCTTGTGCCTCTAATGTCATATTCTTCTAAGGATTAGTTTCTCATTATCCACTTGGTCCATTCCGTTAATCAATTTATAAACTTGTATCAGATCCCCTTTCTCTCTTCTCTGTTCCAGGGTTGGTAGATCCATAGCTTTTAGTCTCTCCTCATATGTCATCCGTTTAAATTCTGGAACCATTCTTGTAGCAATTTTTTGTAGTCTCTCCAATTTCCTTATGTGTTTCTTTTTATGGGGGGATCCACACAACTTTTACATATTCCAATCTAGGTCTTATTTTAGTACTTATCAATTTCTTCATAATTTCTTTGTCCATATAGTGAAATGCTAATCCAATATTCCTTAGCAAATTATATGTCTCTGAAAATTCTATCAATATGGCTTACTGATTGATTGTTTTCTTCAATCATCACTCCCAAGTCCTTTTCCTTTATTACTTTTTCTAGTTCAACTCCATCTCCCATCTTATAGATTCCCACTGGTCGTCTTTCACTTTTTCCCATTTCCATGACATGGCTTTTGTCTACATTGAATTCCATCTCCCATTTTTTACTCCATTTCCAGATCTTGTTTAAGTCTTCCTGCAGTATTTCACAATCCTCTTTTTGTTTTATGACTCTGCACAGTTTAGCATCATCCACAAACAGATTTATGTAGCTGTTCACTCCCTCTAGCAAGTCGTTTATATTTATGAGAAAAAGTATTGGCGCCAATATTGACCCCTGTGGCACTCCACTCTCTATTGCTCTCCACTTAGACTTCATATCTTTAACTACCATCCTTATTTCTCTTCCCCTCAAGTAATTTTCCATCCATCTCAATGTGCTTCCTTTTAAGCCACCCTTCTCCTCTAACTTCCATAGTAATCTTTCATGTGGCACTTTATCAAATGCCTTTTTTAAATCTAAATAAATACAGTCAATCCATCCCTCTCTCTCTTGTACTTTATCAACTATTCTAGAGTAGAAACACAATAAATAAGTTACACACGACCGACCTTTTCTAAAACCAAATTGGGTATTTGATAATAATTTGTTGTCTTCAAGAAACTCAATCCATTCTTTCTTTATTACTCTTTCACACATCTTGCATATTACACTAGTTAGTGAAACCGGTCTGTCATTTAAAGGTTCTTCCTTCCTTCCACTCTTATATATATATATAGTTCTTCCCTACATTCTTTCAGTATTCTGCCTGAGACTTCATCCGATCCCATTGCCTTCTCATCTAATTCCGTCATCAACTCATTTATCTAAAGCTTGGTTAATTTAATTTCTTTCATACGGACATTCTCTCTATTACCCTGTGGTCATTCAAATTTGGATTCCTTAGTAAAGACCTCCTAAAATTTACTATTTTACAGTTCTGCCATACTTTTTGGTCTTCCACCATCCCGTTCTCTCCTTTTAACCTTTCTATTGTTTTTTTTTTACTTATTTTTCCATTTATGAATCTGTAGAACGATTTTGGTTGTTCCTTACATTTTTCGACAATGTTCTTTTCATAGTTCCTTTCTTCTTCCTTCCTCACCTAATCATATTCATTTCTTACTGTTTTGAAGTTTTCCTTATTTTCTGGATTTCTGTTTCTTCTCCACCTTTTCCATGCTCCATATCATTTCTCCTTTGCCCTAGCGCACCTTGCATTAAACCATTCTTTCTTTCCTTCTCCTTTAGGTCTATATTTCGGGACATATTCTCTGACTCCTGTTTTGTATATTTCCAAAAATAAGTTATATTTCTCTTGCATCGTCTCTGACTTTTCCATCTCCTCCCAGTTTACATTTTTAAAATAGCTCTTGAGGTTCTCAATATCAACCTTTCTGTAATTTAATCAGTCTCCTATGTAAGATTCGTCTCTATCTTCCTTTCCCTCTTCTATATCCATTTCTAATATTACATGGTCACTCTTTCCCAATGGGCACTTTTGTCTTATATCATCGTTCATTTGTATATCCCTTGTAAAAACTAGGTCCAATCTCGCCGGCTCATCGTTTCCTCTGAATCTTGTGTTTTCCTTTACTCTTTGGACCATCATATTGTCTATCATTAGGTTCAGGAATCTATCTCCCCAGGCTTCTTCCCCCATACCACTTTCATAATTTTCTCAGTCCACCTCCTTACAGTTGAAATCTCCTACTAATATCACTTTTCTCCTTTCTTTAATGATTCTTGTAAGACTCCTTATTGTGTCATTTATCATGTCTTTATATTCTTGGTTAGTCCATGAGTTTGGTTTTGGTGGCACATATGTTACAATGATTGTTAACTCCTTTTTATTAATATGTATCTTAATATACAGTATTTCTGATTTTCCTTCCCCAAACTCCACTTGATTTACCACCATCTCTTTCCTTAACATCATCATGACTCCTCCTCCTCTTTTACCCACTCTGTCTCTCCTCCATATATTATACCTTTTATCTGTCTATTTTTATTGCCTCATTTATCTTTGTTTCCACCAGGCATACAATATCTGGTTCTTCTTTCTTTCTGTAATCTCTTAATTCTAATTTACTTGATAAAACCCCATCTCTGTTCGTATACATCATTTTTAATCTCTTGTTTTTATCATTTCTAGTTAAACTTGCTCCATTTTTTTCTCTTCCTTCTCTTTTATATACCATTTCCTTACCTTGTCTCTTATAATTCTCCAAAAAAATGCCTTCTTCTCCTCCTCTGACCTTTCATTATTTATTTCTCTTGCTTCTGCCACCAGTTCGTTGTGTCTCTTCCTTTCCTCCTCGTTTCTATTTTTCTTTATATATTTATATATATATATATATATATATATATATATATATATATATATATATATATATATATATATATATATATATATATATCTTTGCAACCATCTGTTTCTCTGAGTTTTATTTTTCTATATAGTATTTATTCTGT
This sequence comes from Portunus trituberculatus, assembly GCF_017591435.1. Classification (NCBI taxonomy): domain Eukaryota; kingdom Metazoa; phylum Arthropoda; class Malacostraca; order Decapoda; family Portunidae; genus Portunus; species Portunus trituberculatus. The sequence goes on along the minus strand of NC_059289.1, from coordinate 9,226,567 downwards.
TGTTGCTTGTGATTTTAGTAGTATCTTAATTGGTCTCACTGTTCCTTCTTGATATGGTCCTATTCTATGGATTTCTTCTACTTCCTCTTCTAAGTTCTGTCTATCCCGGTCATTTAGATGTTTTAATAGGTATTTACTGATTTCAATTCGTCCTTTTCCCTACTTCGTCTATATTAACATTTTTATCTTTCAGGCCAAAAATAATTACACTTTTTTTTCCGCAATTTCTCATACTAAATTTTCTTTATTCTTCAGGGCTCCTATCATTTTGTTTGTCATATTTTCATCTCTTTCTTTTAACTGTTCTTGAAATATTTCCTGAAATGATTCCTTGTCTTTCTTATCTTGGATTCTCCATGCCTGTACTTCTTTTTTAATCACATCTTGTACTCTTTCCTCTTCTTTGTTAACTAGATCTTTCAGCTTCTCTTTTTCCTTCTCGGCTTTACCAAGTCCTTCTTCCATCAATTTCTTGTAGTTAGCTACTTCCTTTTTTAATTCTTCATTTTCCGTTCTTAGCCTAGTTTCATTTTCTTCCACTCTTTTTATCCTTTCTTTCAATTTCTGGAGCTCTTTTTCCTGTTCTTTATTCTCTTTCATTCCCATACTCTACTTTATCCATTTATCTAATTTTCGTTCAATAGTCAACCCTCTATTAAATAGCGAAGTATGTGCCGTATCAAAGCCTTCAAATGCTCTTTCTCCTTCACCAACATAGTCACCATCAGCTTTCATTCTTTCCCGTGTCTCATACCTGCATTTAGATGGAATCTCTTCCTTACTCATGATATTGTAACACTGTATTCATGAAAACAAGTCTACACTACTTGCCCAGGCCACTGCAAACCCAAACAACAGGTAGTGAAGATCAGCTGGTTCTCGGGAGCGACGGTACTGCGTCCTTCCTCGACCGCGTCTCGTGTGTATTTACCTATTTGTGATTACAGGGCCTGAGCCATAGCTCTATATGTCCTGTCTCTTTGTCCACACTTGTCCAATTTTTCCTTCATTTGACTGACACTCGCCGCACACACCACATCCACGTTCAGTTTGTTCCATGCATCAATGCTTCGATACGGGAAGCTATACTTCTTGATGTCGCTCGTGCAGGAATCTTTCAGTATTTTCTGAGGGTATCCTCTTAGGTAATTACTGGATGCCATCATGATCAGGTTCTCCCTATCCAATATGTCCACTCCATGTACTATTTTGAACATTGTTATCATATCCCCTCTGACTCTTCTTTCTTCCAACATGCTTAATTTCAGCCTATTTAACCTCTCCTCATACGGTACCTCCTTAAGGTCTGGTATCATTCTTGTTGCTAACCTCTGCACTCTTTCCAGTTTCTTGACATGTTTCTTCATGTATGGTGACCAATTACTGATGCATATTCCAACTGTGGCCTAATCAGGGTGGTCAATATTTTCTTTATCATGTTCCCGTCCAGGTAATTAAATGCCCATCCTATACTTTGGAGCATGCTGTACGTTTTTCCAAATATTCTATTAATGTGCTTTTCTGGGGACAGATTACTCTGTACAGTCACTCCCAAGTCATTTTCTTCACTGACTTCAATTGCAGTCCTTCCCCCCAGCTGGTAGTCCTTATATGGTCTATATTTACTTCTACCCATTCTCATTACACAGCTTTTGTTGGTATTGAATTCCATTTGCCACGTCCTGCTCCATCCATATATTTTGTCCAAGTCCTTCTGCAGTATATTACAGTCATGCATATTCCTCACTCTCCTCATAATCTTTGCATCATCTGCAAACATAATCATATAACTTCTCACTCCCTCTGGCATGTCATTTATATAGATCAGGAACATAATGGGACCAAGCACCGAACCTTGGGGAACTCCACTGGTTACCTTCCTCCACTCTGACTTCACTCTCTTCACTACCGTCCTCATTTCTCTACCTGTCAAATAATTTCTCATCCACTCCGTCAGATTTCCCCTTATTCCTCCGATACTACTTAACTTCCACATCAATCTGTTATGTGGTACTTTATCAAATGCTTTTTTTAGGTCTAGGTATACACAATCAACCCATCCATCCCTCTCTTGTAAAATATCGACCACTCTTGAGTAGAAACAGCAAATTGGATACACATGATTTCCCTTTTCTAAAGCCAAACTGTTTCTTACTTAGTATTTCTTTGTTTTCCAGGAACTCACACCACTTGCTTTTGATCACTACTTCACATATCTTACACATAATGCTGGTCAAAGAAACAGGTCTATAATTCAATGGTTCCATGCGACATCCACTTTTGTAAATTGGTACTACATTAATTTTGCCATTTTCCATTCTACTGGCACCTGTCCCGTGTTGATAGATGTTCTTGTTAAATCTAAAATTGGATCTAGCAACTGCTCTAGACATTCTTTTAACATTCTTCCAGACACACCATCTGATCCCATTGCCTTGTTAACATCTAATTGACTCAAAACTTTCACAATGTCACTCTTTGTTACTATAATTTCTTGCATCCATCTTGTCACAGATAACATCCGTCGATTGAATTGTGTTTCTTCTGTGAATACTTTGCAGAAATTCTCATTCAATTTTTCAACAATGACACTTGTATCTTCATATATATATAATCTCCAACCTTTAATTGATCAACTGTTTCTTTTTTCTGTAATTTACCATTAATGAATTTATAAAACATTTTGGGATCACTTTCACAATTCTCCACTATTCTCTGTTTAAATTCTTGTTGTGCCCTTCTTCTCACTTGAACATATTTATTTCTTGCATTCCTATATGCTTCTCTCTCCACTTCCTCATTATTTCTCTTGTATTTTTCCCATGCCTTTTCCTTCTCCCTTTTTGCCTTGTCACAGGTTTTGTTAAACCATTGATCTCCCTTTATTAAGCTTTTCTTAGTATATTTTGGCACAAAGTTCTCTGCGGCCTCACTATATATTTCCATAAATTTTTCATATTTTAACTGCATGTATGTTTCCTGGTACATTTCGGACCAATCCACATTTCCAAAATAATTTCTCAACTCCTTATATCTTCCCTTAGCATAATTTAGGCATTCCTCCTTGTATCCAACTTCATTATCTTTGCTGAACCCCACCTTTACCTCAAATTTCAATGATTCATGATCACTCTTCCCCAAAGGACACTCATGCTCAATCTCATTTTCTAGAATTACTCCCTTTGTGAATATCAAGTCCAGTCTCGACGGGGCATCACCCCTCCTTCCCCTTGTTGGATGCCTCACCCACTGTGTCATCAAATTTCCCACCGCATAATTTAATAGCTGCTCACCCCATTCTCCACCATTCCCCACTTCAAATTCCTCCCAATTGACGTCTTTACAGTTGAAATCTCCAACTATAACCATTTTTGCTTTCTTTGCAGCTTCATTTCTCATTCTTTCCAATGTGCTTTCCACCATACTATTATACTGATCGTTTGACCATGCACTTGTTTTTGGTGGTACATACACAGTTACAATATTGATATCTTGCCTTCCATCAATCACCACCACACCCACCCCCTCCTCCTCATCTCCTCCAAGGCACAAATTTTGCACTATTAAGTCTTTTCTTGTTAATACAATTATTCCACCTCCACTTTTATTCACTCTATCTTTTCTCCACATTCTATAATTTCCCACTCCAAACCAATTTATTTGTATATTCGGTCTCAATTTAGTCTCCACTATACACATAATATCTAGTTTATCCCTTATCAGATGGTCCATACACTCTAATCTTTTTGATAAGAATCCGTCTATGTTAGTATATGATACTCTTATGTCTTTCTTCCTTATCTGCTCCTTTGTCTGGTCTTTTACTCCCCCTCTTTTGTCCACCACTTACACACTTTGTCGTTTCTTATTTTCCAAAAAAACTTCTTCTCTTCTTCTGTTCTCGCCTCATTCCTCTCTCACCTCTGTCACCATTTCTCTCATCTTAGCCCTTTCCTCCTGCGACATATTTCTTCTTACATAAATCATGTTTGTCTCTTGAGAAATTTTCAGCTTCCATGCATTTCTCAATACATGCTCAGCAGCTACTTGGGATTTTAATGTTATCTTCATGGCTCTAGACTTTCCTTCTTCATACTTTCCCAATCTCATATATTCCTCAACTTCTACAAATGCATTTTCTTCTTCCAAGATCTTATTCAGCATGGTCTTAATCTTCTCATCCTCCTTAATTTTTATCTCCTGCCAGTTTCTTATATTATCTTCCTTTAATCCACTCACTATCACACTCTTTTTCTTTTCTGCAATGTTTCTCACCATTGTCTCCTCTTGCTGTAAAACTTTAACAATCTCCCGTTGGGCCAACTCACTCTTTTCTTTTTCTTGTTGTTTAATTATTTCTCTAAAACTGTTATGCGCTTCTTCATTTTTTTTTTCACCTCCTTCAGCCTAGAGTCTCTTTGTTTACTTTTCTCCTCTCCTTCTTTTAGTTTTCTTTCCATCTCGGTTATTTTTACAGTTAATTCCTGACACTATTTTCCCAGGAGCACATTGTTACTTTCCAATTCCAACTTTTGTGTCAACAGCTTGGCATTTTCCCTGGTAAGCATTATGATTTCCTTACGGAAGGCCTCATTTTCTCTTAGGACTCCATCCAACTTTTCCTCTATTACCACTATTGTTCCAATTCTTTTCTCCATATTCTCAATTCTTCTGTCCAAACTCACCTCCCTCAGTCCTGGGGAATCCAAAAAAACCCACAAACGAATCCCTTCTCACTTCCACCATGTTTATGGGTATATGTGTGTGTGTGTGTGTGTGTGTGTATTTACCTAGTTGTAGTTTTACAGGCCCCATCTCCATATCTACACTTATCCAATTTTTCTTTAAAACTATGCACACTCTTTGCTGACACCACTTCTTCACTCAAACTGTTCCACGTCTCAACACATCTTTGTGGGAAACTATATTTTTTAACATCTCTCAGACATCTTCCCTTTCTCAGCATTTTACTATGCGATCTTGTGCTTCAAATGTCATATAATTCTCTCAGGATCAGTTTCTCATTATCCACTTGGTCCATTCCGTTGATCAATTTATAAACTTGTATCAGATCCCCTCTCTCCCTTCTTTGTTCCAGGGTTGGTAGATCCATAGCCTTTAGTCTCTCCTCATATGTCATCCCTTCAAATTCTGGAACCATTCTTGTAGCCATTTTTTGTAGTCTCTCCAACTTCCTTATGTGTTTCTTTTTATCGGGATCCACACTACTCCTGCATATTCCAATCTAGGTCTTATTATAGTACTTATGAATTTCTTCATCATTTCTTTGTCCATATAGTGAAATGCTAATACAATATTCCTTAGCAAAATTATATCTCTCTGAAAATTCTATCAATATGGCTTACCGGTTGATTGTTTTCTTCCATCGTCACTCCCAAGTCCTTTTCCTTTTTTATTTTCTCTAGTTCTACTCCATCTACCATCTTATAGATTCCCACTGGTCGTCTTTCACTCTTTCCCATTTCCATGACATAGCTTTTGTCCACATTGAATTCCATTTCCCACTTTTTCCTTCATTCCCAGATCTTATTTAGGTCTTCCTGCAGTATTTCACAATCCTCTTTTTGTTTTATGACTCTGCACAGTTTTGCATCGTCCACAAACAGATTTATGAAGCTGTTTTCTCCCTCTGGTATGTCGTATATATATATATATATATATATATATATATATATATAAATAGTATTGGCACCAATACTGACCCCTGTGACACTCCGCTGTCTACTGCTCTCCACTTGGATATCTTTACCTACCATCCTTATTTCTCTCCTCCTCAAGTAATTTTTCCATCCATCTCAATGTGTTCCCTTTTAAGCCATCCTTCTCCTCTAACTTCCACAGTAATCTTTCATGTATTACTTTATCAAAAGCCTTTTTTAAATCTAAATAAATAGTCAATCCATCCCTCTCTCTCTTGTACCTTATCAACTATTCTAGAGCAGAAACTCAATAAATTTGTTACACATGACCAACCTTTTCTAAAACCAAATTGGCTGTTTCATAATAATTTGTTGTCTTCAAGAAACTCGATCCATTGTTTCTTTATTACTCATTCACACGTCTTGCATATTACACTAGTTTGTGATACCGGTCTGTAATTTATAGGTTCTTCCTTCCTTCCGCTCTTATATATGGGAACCACCTCAGCTCTTTTCCATTCTACTGGTACTGTTCCATTTTCTATTGAGCATTTTATGATTTTGTATACAGGACTTGCTAGTTCTTCCCTACATTCTTTAAATATTCTACCTGAGACTTCATCCGGTCCCATTGCTTTCTCTTCATCTAATTCCGTCATCAACCCTTTTATTTCAAGCTTGGTTACTTTAATCTCTTTCATATGGACAGTCTCTCTATTACCCTGTGGTCTTTCAAATTTGGATTCCTTAGTAAAGACCTCCTAAAATTTACTATTTAACAGTTCTGCCATACTTTTTGGGTCTTCCACCATCCCGTTCTTTCCTTTTAACCTTTCTATTGTTTCTTTTTGCCTTATTTTCCCATTTATGAATCTGTAGAACAATTTTGGTTATTACTTACATTTTTCGACAATGTTTTTTTTATAGTTCCTTTCTTCTTCTTTTCTCACCTTAGCATATTCATTTCTTGTTGTTTTGAAGTTTTCCTTATTTTCTGGATTTCTGTTTCTCCTCTACCTTTTCCATACTCCATCTATTTTCTCCTTTGCCCTAGCACACCTTGCATTAAACCAATCTTTCTTTCCTTCTTCTATAAGTCTATATTTGAGACATATTCCCTGAATCCTGTTTTGTATATTTCCAAAATAAGTTATACTTCTCTTGCACTCTTTCTGAGTTTTCCATCTCCTCCCAGTTAGCATTTTTAAAATAGTTCTTGAGGCTCTCAATATCAGCCTTTCTGTAATTTAATCGGTCTCTTTTGTATGAATCATCTCTATCTTCCTTTCCCTCTTCTATATCCATTTCTAATATTACTCGTACATGGTCACTCTTTCACAAGGGGCACTTATATCTTACATCATCGTTCATTTGTATACCCCTTGTGAAAACCAGGTCCAATCTCAACGGCTCGTCGTTTCCTCTGAATCTTGTGTTTTCCTTTACTCTTTGGTCTATCATATTATCTATCATTAGGTTCAGGAATCTATCTCCCCAGGCTTCTTCCCCATACCACATTCATAATTTTCTGAGTCCACCTCCTTACAGATGAAATCTCCTACTAATATCACTTTTCTCCTTTCTTTAATGATTCTTGTTAGACTCCTTATTGTGTCATCTATCATGTCTTTATATTCTTGATTGGTCCATGAATTTGTTTTTGGTGGCACATGTTCCAATGATTGTTAACTCCGTTTTATTAATATGTACCTATCTTAATATACAGTATTTCTGATTTTCCTTCCCCAAACTCCACTTGATTTACCACCATCTCTTTCCTTAACATCATCATGATTCCTCTTCCTCTTTTACCCACTCTGTTTCTGCTCTATATATTACTGTATACCTTTTTATCTATGTCTATTTTTATTGCCTCATTTAAATATTTGGTTCTTCTTTCTTTAAGCATGTATTTACCTAGTTGTATTTACCTAGTTGTAGTTTTTACAGGGCCTGGGCTTTATGCTCGTGTGGCCCCGTCTCCATATCTACACTTATCCAATCTTACTTTAAAAGTGTGCACACTCGTTGCAGACACTACTACTTCATCTAAACTGTTCCACGTCTCAATACATCTCTGCGGGAAACTATATTTTTTAATATCTCTCAGACATCTTCCCTTTCTCAGCTTTTTACTATGCGATCTTGTGCTTGGATGTCATATTCTTCTCTCAAGATCAGTTTCTCATTATCCACTTGGTCCATTCCGTTGATCAATTTATAGACTTGTATCAGGTCTCTCTCCCTTCTTTGTTCCAAGGTTGGTAGATCCATAGCCTTTAGTCTCTCCTCATATGTCATCCCTTCAAGTTCTGGGACCATTCTTGTAGCCATTTTTGTAGCCTCTCCAATTTTCTTATGTGTTTCTTTTTATGAGGGGTCCACACTACTCCTGCATATTCCAATCTAGGTCTTATTATAGTATTTATCAATTTCTTCATCATTTCTTTGTCCATGTAGTGAAATGCTACTCCAATATTCCTCAACAAATTATATGTTTCTCTAAAAATTCTATCAATATGGCTTACTGGTTGATTGTTTTCTTCCATCGTCACTCCTAAGTCCTTTTCCTTTTGACTTTCTCCAGTTCTACACCATCTCCCATCTTATAGATTCCCACTGGTCGTCTTTCACTCTTTCCCATTTCCATGACATGGCTTTTGTTCACATTGAATTCCATTTCCCACTTCTTACTCCATTCCCAGATCTTATTTAGGTCTTCTTGCAGTATTTCACAATCCTCCTTTTGCTTTATAACTCTGCACAGTTTCGTATCATCCATAAACAAATTTATGTAGCTGTTCACTCCTTCTGGCATGTCGTTAATATAAATGAGGAAAAGTATTGGTGCTAATACTGACCCCTGTGGCACTCCGCTTTCTACTGCTCTCCACTTGGACTTCATATCTTTAACTACCGTCCTTATTTCTCTCCCCCTCAAATAATTTTCTATCCATCTCAATGTGCTTCCTTTTAAACCACCCTTCTCCTCTAACTTCCACAGTAATCTTGCGTGTGGCACTTTGTCAAACGCCTTTTTTAAATCCAAGTAGATGCAGTCAACCCATCCTTCTCTCTCTTGTACTCTGTCAACTATTCTAGAATAGAAACTCAATAAATTAGTTACACAAGACCATCCTTTTCTAAAACCAAATTGGCTATTTGATATTAATTTGTTGTCTTCAAGGAACTCGATCCATTGTTTCTTTATTATTCTTTCACACATCTTGCATATTACACTAGTTAGTGATACCGGTCTGTAATTTAAAGGTTCTTCTTTCCTTCCACTCTTATATATGTGTGTGTGTGTGTGTGTGTGTGTGTTTCACTGTTTGATCTGCTGCAGTCTCTGACGAGACAGCCAGACATTACCCTACGGAACGAGCTCAGAGCTCATTATTTCCGATCTTCGGATAGGCCTGAGACCAGTCACACACCACACACCGGGACAACAAGGTCACAACTCCTCGATTTACATCCCATACCTACTCACTGCTAGGTGAAGAGGGCTAAAGAGACACACCCAAATATCTCCACCCGGCCGGAGAATCGAACCCCAGTCCTCTGGCTTGTGAAGCCAGCGCTCTAACCAATGAGTTACTGTGTGTGTGTGTGTGTGTGTGTGTGTGTGTGTGTGTGTGTGTGTGTGTGTGTGTGTGTGTGTGTGTGTGTGTGTGTGTGTGTGTGTGCATTTACCTAGTTGTATTTACCTAGTTGGTGTTTTACAGGGCCTGGGCTTCATGCTCGTGTGGCCCCGTCTCCATACCTACACTTATCCAATTTCTCTTTAAAACTATGCACACTCGTTGTTGACACCACCTCCTCACTCAAACTGTTCCAAATCTCAACACATCTTTGCGGGAAACTATATTTTTTAACATCTCTCAGACATCTTCCCTTCCCCAGTTTCTTACTATGCGATCTTGTGCTTCTAATGTCATATTCTTCTCTCAGGATTAGTTTCTCGTTATCCACTCGATCCATTCCGTTAATCAATTTATAAACTTGTATCAGATCCCCTCTCTCTCTTCTCTGTTCCAGGGTTAGTAGATCCATAAGTTTTAATCTCTCCTCATATGTCATCCCTTTAACCCTTATGTTCCGGTGATTAAACTATTTTCCAATATCCCATGACGGGTAAAAATGGTAAACCTAGAAATTGTCAGAAGACTGTTTGAATACTAATAATTATTTTCTCTTTGTTATTCTGAATACAATGATGTATTTCTCATTTTCCATTCCCAAACTCCACTTGATTTACCACCATCTCTTTTCTTAACATCAACATGACTCCTCCTCCTCTTTTGCTCACTCTGTCTCTCCTCCATATATTATACCATTTATCTATGTCTATTTTTATTGCCTCATTTAACTTTGTTTCCACCAGGCATACAATATCTGGTTCTTCTTTCTTTCTGTAATCTCTTAATTCTAATTTACTTGATAAAACCCCATCTATGTTCATATACATCATTTTTAATCTCTTGTTCTTATCATTTTTACTTAAACTTGCTCCATTTTTTTTCTCTTAATTCTCTTTTATATACCATTTCCTTACCTTGTCTCCTATAATCCTCCAAAAAAATGCCTTCTTCTCCTCCTCTGACCTTTCGTTATTTTTTTCTCTTGCTTCTGCCACCAGTTCGTTGTGTCTCTTCCTTTCCTCCTCGTTTCTATTTTTCTTTATATATATATCTATGCAACCTTCTGTTTCTCTGAGTTTTTTTTTTTTTTTTTGTGTATGTGTATTTACCTAGTTGTATTTACCTACCTGTAGTTTTACAGGGCCTGGGCTTTATGCTCGTGTGGCCCCGTCTCCATACTTGTGTCTACACTTATCCAATTTTTCTTTAAAGCTATGCACACTCTTTGCTGACACCACTTCTTCACTCAAACTGTACCAAGTCTCAGCACATCTTTGCAGGAAACTATATTTTTCAACATCTCTCAGACATCTTCCCTTCTTCAGTTTTTTACTATGCGATCTTGTGCTTCGAATGTCATATTCTTCTCTCAAGATCAGTTTCTCATTATTCACTTGATCCATTCCGTTAATCAATTCATAAACTTGTATCAGATCCCCTCTCTCCCTTCTCTGTTCCATGGTTGTTAGATCCATAGCCTTTAGTCTCTCCTCATATGTCATCCCTTCAAATTCTGGAACCATTCTTGTATCCATTTTTGTAGCCTCTCCAACTTCCTTATGTGTTTCTTTTTATGGTGGGTCCACACAACTCCTTCATATTCCAATCTAGGTCTTATTATAGTACTTATCAATTTCTTCATCATTTCTTTGTGCATATAGTGAAATGCTAATCCAATATTCCTTAGCAAATTATATGTCTCTCTGAAAATTCTATCAATAAGGCTTACCGGTTGATTGTTTTCTTCCATCGTCACTCAAGTCCTTTTCCTTTTTCATTTTCTCTAGTTCTACTCCATCTACCATCTTATAGATTCCCACTGGTCGTCTTTCACTTTTTCCCATTCCCATGACATGGCTTTTGTTCACATTGAATTCCATCTCCCATTTTTTACTCCATTTATAGATCTTGTTTAAGTCTTCCTGTACTATTTCACAATCCTCTTTTTGTTTAATGATTCTGCACAGTTTCGCATTGTCTGCAAACAGATTTATGTAGCTGTTCACTCCTTCTGGCATGTCGTTTATATATACAAGAAAAAGTATTGGCGCCAATACTGACCCCTGTGGCACTCCGCTGTCTACTATTCTCCACTTGGACTTCATATCTTTAACTATCATCCTTATTTCTCTCCCCCTCAAGTAATTTTTCATCCCTCTCAATGTGCTTCCTTTTAAGCCACCCTTCTCTAACTTCCATAGCAATCTTTCATGTGGCACTTTATCTAGCGCCTTTTTTAAATCTAAATAAATACAGTCAATCCATCCCTCTCTCTCTTGTACTTTATCAACTATTCTAGAGTAGAAACTCAATAAATTTGTTACACATGACCAACCTTTTCTAAAACCAAATTGGCTATTTGATGATAATTTGTTGTCTTCAAGAAACTCAATCCATTGCTTCTTTATTACTCTTTCATACATCTTGCATATTACACTAGTTAGTGATACCGGTCTGTAATTTAAAGGTTCTTCCTTCCTTCCGCTCTTATATATAGGAACCACCTCAGCTCTTTTCCACTACACTGGCACTGTTCCATTTTCTATTGAGCATTTTATGATGTTGTATATAGGACTTGCTAGTTCTTTCCTACATTCTTTCAGTATTCTGCCTGAGACTTCATCCGGTCCCATTGCCTTTTCCTCATCTAGTTCCGTCATCAACTTTTTTATTTCAAGCTTGGTTACTTTAATCTCTTTCATATGGACAGTCTCTCTATTACCCTGTGGTCTTTCAAATTTGGATTCCTTAGTAAAGACCTCCTGAAATTTACTATTTAACAGTTCTGCCATACTTTTTGGGTCTTCCACCATTCCTTTCTCTCATTTTCACCTTTCTATTGTTTCTTTTTGTCTTTGTGTGTGTATGTGTGTGTGTGTGTGTGTGTGTGTGTGTGTGTGTGTGTGTGTGTATTTACCTAGTTGTATTGTACAGTTTCAGCGGGGCTCATAGTGTCCTGTCTCTATGTCTCCATTAATCCAATTTTTCTTTGAAGTTATGCACATTATGCACTGTAACAATTTTTCCACCGTTTAATGTGGAAAACTGTATTTTCCAATATCCTTCACACACTGCCTCATCATAATCTTCTTTACATGTCCTCTTGTCCTTCCAGCTTCTTCTGTCACCAGCATCATGTCTTCCTTGTCAATCTTTTCAATGCTATTTACTATTTTATACATTATTATTAGGTCTCCTCATTCTCTTCTATCTTGTAAGGTTGGCAGCCCCATTTCCTTCCTCAGCCTTTCCTCATTTATTAGGTCCTTCAGTTCCAGCACTATCTTTGTAGCTACCTTCTGTGTCTGTTCTAATCTTCTTATGTCTTTTTTCAAGCTTGGTAACCACACCACTGTTGCATATTCCAACTTTGGATATATCATGCTCGTAATAATTTTTCTATCATATCTTTATCTTTGTAATGAAATACCACTCTAATATTAGTCAATGTTTTATATGCTAATCCAAATATCTTACTTATGTGTTTTTCAAGGTTTAAATTTTCCTGTATAACCACTCCCAGATCTTTTTTCTCTTTAGTCTTCATTATCTGTTCCTCTCCCATCAGATAGTTCCAAACCAGTCTTCTCTTACTTTTTCCAAATTCCATTACGTGACATTTCTTAGCATTGAACTCTAACTTCCACTTCTTATTCCACTTGTAAATTTTGTTTATATCTTCCTGCAGCATCAAGCAGTCTTTTTGGGTTTTGATTACTCTTAGCAATTTTGTGTGTGTGTGTGTGTGTGTGTGTGTGTGTGTGTGTATTTACCTAATTGTATTTACCTAATTGTAACATACGGGAAAAGAGCTATGCTCGTGTTGTCCCGTCTCCATATCTATTAATGTCCAGCTTTTTCTTAAAATCATGAATATTCCTTGCGTTGACCACTTCCACGTCTAAACTATTCCATGCTTCCACCCTTCTATGAGGAAGCTATATTTTTCACATCTCTCCTATAAGTGGCCATTTTAGTTTTTCCCATGCCCTCTCGACATTCTTCCATTCCACATACACAGATCTTCCCTATCCATTTTTCCATGCCAATCATCACTCTGTATATTGCTATCAGGTCTCCCCTTTCTCTTCTGTTTTCCAGGGTTGGAAGTTGCATTCTTTTCAGTCTGTCTTCATAAGTCAAATCTCTTAAGTCAGGCACCATTTTCGTTGCAGCCCTCTGTACTTTCTCTAGTTTCCTTATGTGTTTCTTTAAGTTCGGAGCCCACTGTATTGTTGCATATTCAAGCCTCAGTCTTATCATTGCAGTAATTATTTTCTTCATCATTTCTTCATCTAGATATCTGACATACTCTTATGTTCCTCAATAAGTTCAATACTTCTCCAATTATTTTGTTTATATGTCTCTCTGGCGATAGGTCATTGGTAATTGTCACCCCAAGGTCTTTTCTTCATGACTGGTTTTATGTCTTCATTTCCTATCTTGTACATACTCTGATTCTTCTTTCACTCTTGCCAGATGTTTTCTTTTTTTTTTTTTTTGCTCAGAGCTCATTGTTTCGATTTTTAATTCACTGTTTGATCTGCTGAGTCTCTTCACCAGATTTCCACAAACAATCACAACTCATTGTTTACATCTTGGATTACTCAGACCACAACACACACACAAAGGAGACACACCCAAATATCTCAACCACTGCTATAAATCGAACTCACCTCTCAACCATCAAGCCTCTCTCTAGAGCTCTAACCACTGAGCTAACGTGTTTGTGTGTGTGTGTGTGTTGTGTGTGTGTGTGTGTGTGTGTGTGTGTGTGTGTGTGTGTGTGTGTGTGTGTGTGTATTTACTTTGTAGTTTTACAGGGCCCTTTACGCTGTGGCCCCATCTCCATATCTACACTTATCCAATTTTTCTTTAAACCTATGCACACTCGTTGCTGACAACACTTCTTCACTCAAACTGTTCCACATCTCAACACATCTTTGTGGGAAACTACAATTTTTAACATCTCTCAGACATCTTCCATTTCTCAGCTTTTTACTATGTGATCTTGTGCTTCGAATGTCATATTCTTCTCTCAGGATCAGTTTCTAATTTTCCACTTGGTCCATTTAGTTGATCAATTTATAAACTTGTACCAGATCTCCTCTCTCCCTTCTCTGTTCCAGGGTTGGTAGATCCATAGCCTTTAGTCTCTCCTCGTATGTTATCCCTTAAAATTCTGGAACCATTCTTGTAGCTATTTTCTGTAGTCTCTCCAACTCTTTTCTCCTTTACCCTAGCACACATTGCGTTAAACCAATCTTTCATGTATTTACCTAGTTGTAGTTTTACAGGGCCTGGGCTTTATGCTCATGTGGTCCCGTCTCCATATCTACACTTATCCAATCTTACTTTAAAAGTATGCACACTCGTTGCAGACACTACTTCTTCATTTAAACTGTTCCACGTCTCAATACATCTTTGCAGGAAACTATATTTTTTAACATTTCTCAGACATCTTCCTTTTCTCAGCTTTTTACTATGCGATCTTGTGCTTCAGATGTCATATTCTTCTCTCAGGATCAGTTTCTCATTATCCACTTGGTCCATTCCGTTGATCAATTTATAAACTTGTATCAGGTCTCCTCTCTCCTTTCTTTGTTCCAGGGTTGGTAGATCCATAGCCTTTAGTCTCTCCTCATGTCATCCCTTCAAATTCTGGAATCATTCTTGTAGCCATTTTTTGTAGTCTCTCCAATTTCCTTATGTGTTTCTTTTTATGAGGCATCCACACTACTCCTGCATATTCCAATCTGGGTCTTATTATAGAACTTATCAATTTCTTCATCATTTCTTTGTCCATGTAGTGAAAAGCTATTCCAATATTCCTTAGCAAATTATATGTTTCTCTAAAAATTCTATCAATATGGCTTACTGGTTGATTGTTTTCTTCCATCGTCACTCCTAAGTCCTTTTCCTTTTTTACTTTCTCCAGTTCTACTCCATCTCCCATCTTATAGATTCCCACAGGTCGTCTTTCATTCTTTCCCATTTCCATGACATGGCTTTTGTTCACATTGAATTCCATTTCCCACTTCTTACTCCATTCCCAGATCTTATTTAGGTCTTCTTGCAGTATTTCACAATCCTCCTTTTGCTTTATAACTCTGCACAGTTTCGTATCATCCGCAAACAAATTTATATAGCTGTTCACTCCTTCTGGCATGTCGTTAATATAAATGAGGAAAAGTATTGGTGCTAATACTGACCCCTGTGGCACTCCGCTTTCTACTGCTCTCCACTTGGACTTCATATCTTTAACTACCGTCCTTATTTCTCTCCCCCTCAAATAATTTTCTATCCATCTCAATGTGCTTCCTTTTAAGCCACTATTCTCCTCTAACTTCCACAGTAATCTTGCGTGTGGCACTTTGTCAAACGCCTTTTTTAAATCCAAATAGATGCAGTCAACCCATCCCTCTCTCTCTTGTACTCTATCAACTATTCTAGAATAGAAACTCAATAAATTAGTTACACAAGACCGTCCTTTTCTAAAACCAAATTGGCTATTTCATATTAATTTGTTGTCTTCAAGGAACTCGATCCATTGTTTCTTTATTATTCTTTCACACATCTTGCATATTACACTAGTTAGTGATACCGTCTGTAATTTAAAGTTTCTTCTTTCCTTCCGCTCTTATATATGGGAACCACCTCAGCTCTTTTCCATTCTACTGGCACTGTTCCATTTTCTATTGAGCATTTTATGATGTATATAGGACTTGCTAGTTCTTCCCTACATTCTTTCAGTATTCTGCCTGAGACTTCATCCGGTCCCATTGCCTTCTCTTCATCCAGTTCCTTCATTAACTCTTTTATTTCAAGCTTGGTTACTTTAATCTCTTTCATATAGATTGTCTCTCTATCACCCTGTGGCCTCTCAAATTTGGATTCTTTAGTAAAGACCTCCTGAATTTTTATTTAATAGTTCTGCCATACTTTTGGGTCTTCCACCATCCCATTCTCTCCTTTTAACCTTTCTATTGTTTCTTTTGCCTAATTTTTCCATTTATGAATCTATAGAACAATTTTGGTTGCTCCTTACATTTTTCGACATCTTTTTCGAAGTTCTTTTCCTCTTCCTTCCTCACCTTAACATATTCATTTCTGCTGCCTTGAAGTTTTCCTTGTTTGTTGGATTCTATTTCTCCTCCACCTTTTCCATGCTCCATCTCTTTTCTCCTTTGCCCTAGCACACCTTGCATTAAACCAATCTTTCTTTCCTTCTTCTTTTGGTCTATATTTTGGGACATATTCCTGACTCCTGTTTTGTATATTTCCAAAATAAGTTATATTTGTCTTGCATTGTCTCTGAGTTTTCCATCTCCTCCCAGTCTACGTTTTTAAAATAGTTCTTGAGATTCTCAATATCAGCCTTTCTGTAATTTAATCAGTCTCCTTTGTATGAATCGTCTCTATCTTCCTTTCCTTCTTCTATATCTATTTCTAATATTGCATGGTCACTCTTTCCCAATGGGCACTTATATCTTATATCGTCATTCATTTGTATACCCTTGTAAAACTAGGTCCAATCTAGCTCTCGTCGTTTCCTCTGAATCTTGTGCATTCCTTTACTCTCTGGTCCATCATATTGTCTATCATTAGGTTCAAGAATCTTTCTCCCAGCCTTCTTCCCCATACCACTTTCATAATTTTCCCAGTCCACTTCTTTACAGTTGAAATCTCCTACTAATATCACTTTTCTCCTTTCTTTAACGATTCTCATTAGACTCCTTATTGTGTCATCTATCATGTCTTTATATTCTTGATTGGTCCATGAATTTGTTTTGGTGGCACATACGTTACAATGATTGTTATCTCTTTTTATTAATATGCATCTTAATATACAATACTTCTGCTTTTCCTTCCCACATTCCACTTGGTTGATCACTATCTCCTTCCTTAACATTATCATGACTCCTCCTCCTCCTTACCCACTCTGTCTCTTCTCCATACATTATACCTATTATCCAAATCTATTAGGATTGCCTCATTTAGTTTTGTTTCAGCCAGGCATACAATATCTGGATTTTCTTTCCTTATGTAATATCTTAATTCTAATTTACTTGATAAAACCCCTTCTATGTTCGTATACATCATTTTTAGTCTTTTGCCTTTATCATTTTTAGTTAAACTTGTTCCACTTTTTTCTCTTCCTTCTCGTTTATATACCATTTCCTTATCCTGTCTCCTAGAATTCTCCAAAAAAATGCCTTCTTCTCCTCTTCTGACCTTTCATTATTCTTTTCCCCTACTGCTGCTGCCAGTTCATTGTATCTCTTCCTTTCTTCCTCATTTCTATTTTTCTTTATATAGATATCCTTGCAGCCTTCTGTTTCTCTAAGTTTTGTTGTTCTATATAAAATTTCTTCTGTTGCTGCTTGTGATTTTAGTAGTATTTTAATTGGTCTCGTGTGTGTGTGTGTGTGTGTGTGTGTGTGTGTGTGTGTGTGTGTGTGTGTGTGTGTGTGTGTGTGTGTGTGTGTGTGTATTTACCTAGTTGTATTTACCTAGTTGTAGTTTTACAGGGCCTGGGCTTTATGCTCATGTGGCCCCGTCTCCATATCTACACTTATCCAATCTTACTTTAAAAGTGTGCACACTCGTTGCAGACACTACTTCTTCATCTAAACTGTTCCACGTCTCAATACATCTCTGCGAAACTATATTTTTAATATCTCTCAGACATCTTCCTTTCTCAGCTTTTTACTATGCGATCTTGTGCTTGGTGTCATATTCTTCTCTCAGGATCAGTTTCTCATTATCCACTTGGTCCATTCCATTGATCAATTTATAGACTTGTATCAGGTCTCCTCTCTCCTTCTTTGTTCCAAGGTTGGTAGATCCATAGCCTTTAGTCTCCTCATATGTCATCCCTTCAAGTTCTGGGACCATTCTTGTAGCCATTTTTGTAGCCTCCAATTTCCTTATGTGTTTCTTTTATGAGGGGTCCACACTACTCCTGCATATTCCAATCTGGGTCTTATTATAGTATTTATCAATTTCTTCATCATTTCTTTGTCCATGTAGTGAAATGCTACTCCAATATTCCTCAGCAAATTATATGTTTCTCTAAAATTCTATCAATATGGCTTACTGTTTGATTGTTTTCTTCATCGTCACTCCTAAGTCCTTTTCCTTTTTACTTTCTCCAGTTCTACTCCATCTCCCATCTTATAGATTCCCACAGGTCGTCTTTCACTCTTTCCCATTTCCATGACATGGCTTTTGTTCACATTGAATTCCATTTCCCACTTCTTACTCCATTCCCAGATCTTATTTAGGTCTTCTTGCAGTATTTCACAATCCTCCTTTTGCTTTATAACTCTGCACAGTTTCGTATCATCCGCAAACAAATTTATGTAGCTGTTCACTCCTCCTGGCATGTCGTTAATATAAATGAGGAAAAGTACTGGTGCCAATACTGACCCCTGTGGCACTCCGCTTTCTACTGCTCTCCACTTGGACTTCATATCTTTAACTACCGTTCTTATTTCTCTCCCCCTCAAATAATTTTCTATCCATCTCAATGTACTTCCTTTTAAGCCACCCTTCTCCTCTAACTTCCACAGTAATCTTGCGTGTGGCACTTTGTCAAACGCCTTTTTTAAATTTTTAAATCCAAATAGATGCAGTCAACCCATCCCTCTCTCTCTTGTACTCTATCAAATATTCTAGAATAGAAACTCAATAAATTAGTTACACAAGACCGTCCTTTTCTAAAACCAAATTGGCTATTTCATATTAATTTGTTGTCTTCAAGGAACTTGATCCATTGTTTCTTTATTATTCTTTCACACATCTTGCATATTACACTAGTTAGTGATACCGGTCTGTAATTTAAAGGTTCTTCTTTCCTTCCACTCTTATATATGGGAACCACCTCAGCTTTTTTCCATTCTACTGAGCATTTTATGATGTTGTATATAGGACTTGCTAGTTCTTCCCTACATTCTTTCAGTATTCTGCCTGAGACTTCATCCGGTCCCATTGCCTTCTCTTCATCCAGTTCCTTCATTAACTCTTTTATTTCAAGCTTGGTTACTTTAATCTCTTTCATATAGATTGTCTCTCCATTACCCTGTGGCCTCTCAAATTTGGATTCTTTAGTAAAGACCTCCTGGAATTTTGTATTTAATAGTTCTGCCATACTTTTGGGGTCTTCCACCATCCCGTTCTCTCCTTTTAACCTTTCTATTGTTTCTTTTTGTGTGTGTGTGTGTGTGTGTGTGTGTGTGTGTGTGTGTGTGTGTGTGTGTGTGTGTGTGTGTGTGTGTTCACTGTTTGATCTGCAGCAGTCTCTGACGAGACAGCCAGACATTACCCTCAACTCAGAGCTCATTATTTCCAATCTTCGGATAGGCCTGAGACCAGGCACACACCACACACCGGGACAACAAGGTCACAACTCCTCGATTTACATCCCGTACCTACTCACTGCTAGGTGAACAGGGGCTACACGTGAAAGGAGACACACCAAATATCTCCACCCGGCCAGAATCGAACCCCGGTCCTCTGGCTTGTGAAGCCAGCGCTCTAACCACTGAGCTACCGGTGTGTGTATTTACCTAGTTGTATTTACCTAGTTGTAGTTTTACAGGGCCTGGGCTTTATGCTCGTGTGGTCCCGTCTCCATATCTACACTTATCCAATTTTTCTTTAAAACTATGTACACTCTTTGCTGATACCACTTCCTCACTCAAACTGTTCCAAGTCTCAACACATCTTTGCGGGAAACTAAATTTTTTAACATCTCTCAGACATCGTCCCTTCCTTAGTTTCTTACTATGCGATCTTGTGCTTCTAAAGTCATATTCTTCTCTCAGGATCAGTTTCTCATTATCCACTTCATCCATTCCATTAATCAATTTATAAACTTGTATCAGATCCTCTCTCTCTTCTCTGCTCCAAGGTTGGTAGATCCATTGCCTTTAGTCTCTCCTCATATGCCATCCCTTTAAATTCTGGAACCATTCTTGTAGCCATTTTTGTAGTCTCTCTAATTTTCTTATGTGTTTCTTTTTTGTAGAGTCCACACAACTCCTGCATATTCCAATCTAGGTCTTATTTTAGTACTTATCAATTTCTTCATCATTGTGTGTGTGTGTGTGTGTGTGTGTGTGTGTGTGTGTGTGTGTGTGTGTGTGTGTGTGTGTGTGTGTGTTCACCTAGTTCACCTAGTTGTAATTTTACAGGGCCTGGGTATCATACTCGTGTGACCCCATCTCCATATCTACACACATCCAACTTTCCTTTAAAACTATGCACACTCCTTGCTGACACCACCACCTCACTCAAACCATTCCACACCTCCACACATCTTTGTGGGAAACTATATTTTTTCACATCCTTCAAGCATATTCCTTGGCTATCTTTTTACTATGCGATCTTGTAGTTCTACTTAAGTTTTCCTCTCTCAACATCATTTGCTCATTATCCACTTCATCCAGTCCATTTAACAGTTTATAAACCTGTATTAAATCTCCTCTTTCTCTTCTTTGTTCCAAGGTAGGCAAATTCATTTCTTTTAATCTCTCCTCATAGGTCATTTCTGCCAATTCCGGAACCATTTTTGTTGCCATTCTCTGCAATCTCTCCAACTTCCTTATATGCTTCTTTTTATAAGGGGACCAAACCACTCCAGCATATTCCAATCTTGGTCTAATTACCATACTAATTAATTTCTTCATCATATCTTTATCCATATAATGGAAGGCTAATCCAATATTTTTATCAAATTATACGTTTCTCCAAACATCTTATCAATATGAGCCTCAAACTGCCCATGGTCTTGTATTATCACTCCCAAATCCTTTTCCTTTTCCACCTTTTTCAACACTACTTCTTCACCCATCTTATATGACCCTCTTGGCCGTCTTCCACTCTTTCCCATCTCCATCACATGACTTTTGCTCAGATTAAATTCCATTTGCCACCTCTTGCTCCACTCCCAAATCTTATCCAGGTCTGCCTGTAAAATTTCACAATCTTCTTCACTCTTCACACACCTACACAACTTCGCATCATCCGCAAACAAATTAATATAACTGTTTACTCCTCTGGCATGTCATTTATATATACCAGGAAAAGTATTGGTGCCAGCACTGAGCCTTGTGGGACTCCACTCTCCACCACCAACCAGTCCGACCTTGCATCCCTTATTACCGTTCTCATCTCCCTCCATCTCAAGTAGTTTTCCATCCACTTTAACACTTTTCCTTTCAGTCCTCCATAAATCTCTACTTTCCATAACAGTCTCTGTGAGGTACCTTGTCAAAAGCTTTCTTTAAATCCAAATATACACAGTCCATCCATCCCTCTCTCTCCTGTATTTTGTCAACCACTCTTGAATAAAAGCTCAGTAGATTTGTTACACATGACCTCCCTTTCCTGAAGCCAAATTGATGATCCGATAACAACTTATGATCCTCCAGGAACCGTATCCAATATTTCTTTATCACCCTCTCACAAATCTTACCGACCACACTTGTTAGAGACACAGGTCTATAGTTAAGAGGCTCTTCCTTACTGCCTCCCTTATAAATGGGCACCACTTCAGCTCTCTTCCACTCTACTGGTACTTCCCCTGTTTCTAATGAGCACCTTATAATATCATATAGTGGATCAATCAATTCTTCTCTACACTCCTTCAATAATTTTCCTGAAACTTCATCTGGTCCCATCGCTTTATCATCTTTAAGTTCCTCCAACATTTTATATAACTCCTTTTTAGGTATCTTAATGTCCTCCATGTGCACATTTCCTTGTACATTCTGTGGCTTTACAAACATTGTTTCTTTAGTAAATACTTGCTGAAACCTATTATTTAGCAATTCCGCTATATTCTTAGGATCATCTACTATCCCTTGTGTGTGTGTGTGTGTGTGTGTGTGTGTGTGTGTGTGTGTGTGTGTGTGTGTGTGTGTGTGTGTGTGTGCGTGTGCACGCATGCAAAAGAAGACAATTGAAGATAAATGTTATTAAGAGTAATTCATTCATGATCTTTTGCAATTATCTCTCCTAGATTTATGTTACTGTAAAAATCAATATCTATACAAACAGTAAAAAAAAAAAAAATAAAATATACAAACAAAGCATCAAACATCTGAAGAATACAAATCAAGAGATGGTAAAATACTTTCACCATTTAGCTTTCATCATTTAGCTAGCCTACAAATAATGAATATGAATGTGACATACATGATGAAGTAAATGTGAGAAAGAAAGGAATGAGAAGTACTTAAAGAAATAAATGTGAGAGAGGAGAGATGAATACCTAAAGAAGTAGGTAAATGTGTGATGACAAAATGAGACACATGGAGGGGAAAAAAGGAAAAAAGTGCCAAAGGAATAGGAGGAAAGGCGAGATGTTGGGATGGAAAGTAAGAAGTGAAGGTGTGTGGTGAAACACACACACAGTAATACCTACAGACATCTTTCTTTTGCCCTGATCCATTTGATATCATTGATCTGTGTCCATAGCAAAATGGTGGTGTGGGCAAAGAGTAAGAACAGAGGTGGTGGTGGTGACAAATGCCAGAAAGGGAGATATTACAAGCCACACCACACCTTGGTTTATGGTTTCTGATTACAATTAAGTGACTTACTGCCTGGATCAATGACTACATAAAGAGGTAAAGGAAAATAATACTGGTTCTGTCAAAAATAATACATCTATACTTTGGAAAACCCTTGGTAATGGTGTCAACAATATCAGCACATGGGTCAGGCTGGCCTCATCTTATATACAAATACTTATTTTGTAATTTAACCATTCTGTACTTCACCACAGAAAGTACTTTCAACATGCTGTGTGTTAAAGAGAGATTTGTGTGAGACTTAATCAAACTACAATGTTGATGGCCAGGCATGGGATACAGTCTGGTGGTGCTGGCAAGGTAGGCATGTGGCTGGGACTTATTTACTGGTGGTCCACTCAGCCTAACTTCCTCAGGAAATGTGCAGTAGACTGTAGTGCTTGTTGACACTTCCTCAGAGCAGTGGCAAGCATCAACAGTCTGCTGCTTGTCACAGCTGGCAGTAACATGCTTGTGTTGTCATTATTTTCATCAGTAATGGCAGTGAACATTCTTTTTATCCGAGTAAATGCTCACCATATCCAGATCAATGGTCTAGAGCTCATCAGTGTTGTAAATAGAAAATGCCTAAAGTGATACTTTACCGATGTATCTCTAGAACAGTGTTCGTATCTTTACTTCTAATGAAAGAGGTGTTATAGGTTATAGCCAAGGGCAGAAAAAAAAAAAACTACCCACTGAAGGTGCCAGTCCCCAAAGAGTAAAGCCAGAAGGATTATTTAAAATTAGAGAAGTGTTTTGAAACATTGCTTTTGAAAGAACCTAAACCTATGTCAAAGCTAGACAGAAACACAGAAGCAGATTTGCTTCTACTGTACAAACACAAGGCTTTCTTCTTCCTCTCATTCTTATTCTGTCCAACCCCCTAATACAAGAGTTAACCAGTATGTACTCTCAATAATTCATACCTTTCACTGGTAAACTCTGGAATTCCCTGCTTGCTTCTGTATTTCCATATTCCAATGACTTGACTTCTTTTAAGAAAGGGGTTTCAAAAAATTTGTCCCTATATTTTGGCTAATTCCTTTAAAATCTTTTAGGGAACTTGCAGTTTCAATAGACCTTTTTTCTTAATATTTTGCTGCCCTTGGCACAGGTCTCCCTCTTGCATAAAAAAAAAAAGTAACACATCTTTCTGTCTACCTGCAGCACCGTCCCTTCTGGTCTTATGAACTGAACTGCATTTCACTTTGTTATAAAACATGAACAGCACTTGGGGGGAACTTCTAAAGGATGAAGACAAACTAAATCAGGTGGCTCAGGATGCCTATTACTGTAGAGCTAAGGATAATACAAGAGGACAGCACTGGGAGAGAAGCATGAAAAATTAACTGTAGCAATGTAAAATATGGCAGGACAACAGTGAGGAGAAAAGCCCAAAGAGTGAACTGCAGATAACACAGGGATTAAAGCATCAAGACAAATACCCTGCAATGATAAAGAAACAGCAAAGCAACAACAGAGAGTAAAGGTGTATCTATATGCAAAGTATGGAGTTGCTAGGTACTGAAGACCTTGTTTGATAGAGAGAGAGAGAGAGAGAGAGAGAGAGAGAGAGAGAGAGAGAGAGAGAGAGAGAGAGAGAGAGAGAGAGAGAGAGAGAGAGAGAGAGAGAGAGAGAGATGTGAGGAGACATTATGAAGGATGAAATTATGTAACACCTAGGAGGAGGAGGAGGAGGAGGAGGAGGAGGAGGAGGAGGAGGAGGAGGAGGAGGAGGAGGAGGAGGAGGAGGAGAAAGAAAAAAGGAGAACAAGGGGTAAAAACAATGAATAAAGAGCAATACCTAGGTGGGAAAAAAAAAAAAAAATCAGCATTCTTTAGTTGAGTGTCAGTATAGTACAATGTAGTGAAGTGGAGAGCCTCAAAAAAGAGGTCTGAGTGGCCCCTGCAGGGAGGTGCTTTGCAATGCAGGGCACTGAGGAAGGTGCACATCACAACTACTAATGGAAGAGAATGAAGTCAATTGGGAGCAACCACCATCACCACCACCACCACCACCACCACCACTCCTCCTCCTCCTCCTCCTCCTCCTCCTCCTCCTCCTCCTCCTCCTCCTCCTCCTCCTCCTCCTCCTCCTCCTCCTCCTCCTCCTCCTCCTCTTCCTCCTCCTCCTCCTCCTCCTAAATGTAACACTGCTCTAGGCTTTCTCTTCTTCCTTCACTTGCCTCAAGGTTGTTCACTTGATGTCTACAAGGATGATTGATCTCCACCCTAACAAAAACAAGGAAGCTGCAAGAAGCCATCAGGTCAGTACAGTACTGGCAGTTCCTGTATGAAATACACCAACCTATTTCCACCATAAATGTTCTTCCATCATAAAAATTTGAAGTAAGGTCAATAAAATAAACAATACCTATTTATTTCCACCATCACCCTCATTCATATACTGACCACGAGAAGTTGAATTTTCATTATATGTATTTGCTTCCATCATGAATCATGAAAATATAACTAATAAAAACATTACCAGTCATCTATACAGCACACATAAAAATCATAAAAGTTCACTTCTCTCTCCTACCACTACAGATAGCACAAGGCTTGGCTTCTCCACCTGCAAGCTACACCATACACACTACAAACCCAATTTTACTTCAGTCAAGACTATCTTCATAACTTCAATGATTCAGGTGGTTGTCTCCAATCCTCTTCAGTCCCACAATGCATTTTCCTGTTCATTCTGCTTACTATTTGGTGATTTTATACAGCTTCAGAAACTCATGTGGGTGATTGGTATATTGAAAACTGTGGCCATTAATCTTCTTACCTCCCCTAAAACTCAAGGTAGAAATGCATTCCAGTACTGATGGGATTAACTGACCAAAGAAAAAAAAAAGACAAAAAAAAAAAAAAAAAGAAAAAAATGGAGGTGATGCTGTTTGAAGGAAATGAAGATGTTGAAATAGGAGAAATGTTGTTGAAGATAATTCTGACAAGACACCACAAGTCACAGGGAAAGCTTGATCTGGTGGGAGTTTGCCACTTCCATCCAATTTCCAGGTGGCTGAAGAAGAGATTTAGTGTCATTTCATGCAGAATATAAATGTTGCAAGTTTTGAGAGAGTACCATCCACAAATCACTTCTTTTGTAACGGTGTAACAAGTAAGTCCAGCAATTAAACAAGAGTTAATGGTGAGCGACAGTAACTGAAAAGACATAAAAAGAAACAAACTTATCCCATTTCCTCTTCCTTCTACCTCCTCCACTATACTAAAACTTTCTTTCTTAAAATCTAAAGCAACACATTTTCTACATAAGATAGGCATTCTTTGTATTAGTGCTTATTAGTAGTAGCAGGCCAGATACCAGATTTTTTTTTATTTCTTCATTTATTTATTTTTTATTTAATATTTTCTTTTATGCAAGAGGGAATGTTGCCAAAGGCAATAAAATGTTAGAAAAAAGGCCCACTGAAACTACAGGTTCCCTAAGACGTCAAAAGAATCATCCAAAAGCAAGGGACAAACGTCTTGACATCTCTCTCTCTCTCTTAACACGTTAACCGTGTATCGGGCCACCCGTGTACCGAGCAAATGTTTCACTTGTTGCGTATTGGTACATCTGAGGCCCGAATATCACTTTCTAAAAACTATTACAAACTTGAGTATGTAAACAATTTGTGTATAAATTTGTATTTATTATGACAGCAGATGCGTAGCTAAGGTACTGGAAAATAAGATAAAAATAATAAGACAATAATTTCATTTGTTGAAAGAAAAAAATAGGCTTCTGAATAACAAGTAATGTTTGGTGACATATTATTTAAAAAATACAATCAATATAAGAAAATAATGGAATATTAGATCATCATAATGTTGATCACTAATTACACAAGTCAAGTTTTTCGTTGAAACACGAAATGCAAAGGAGTGGTTGACCCTCACATTCATTGTAATAGGTGGATACTCTCCTAGCCTTGTTTGTGGCCACCTTGTATCCCTCAGACAGTGAGATTCTCTCATAGCATCCTCTGCATCGCTTCCTTGTATTTTTCATTGGTCCATCTGCTTCCTGCAAAGTATGTTCTTTTCTTGCAACCGATATATCAAACGTTCTCTTCCCTGGTTTTGTAATTTCCTCAAGAATGTTTTTAGTAAGAGAGAGAATTACTGATTCTATGAAGGTTTTTAGGCATACTTGTTTTGCTGAGCAGTATTTATTGTATAGAATTTGAGCATTTGTCACTGATATCCCAGCAATCATTTCCAGAGCCAGCTTCTTGTACCACTTCCTTAATTTGTAGAGTGGCGAGTAGTAGGAATTGAGTTGATCAGCAACATCAACATTTTTTTTTTTGCTTTATTGTACTCAATGACACTATGTCATAACCTGGCATGCCACAGCCTGGTGGGACATAGCGTGATGCAGCAGTGGCACAAGGATGTAAATAATTACGTCTACGGGAGAATTGTAAAGGGACCCTGCTGCGAACACGAGAGTGGGAGGCCAAACATTAACAAGAGAGAGGAAGCCAGGCATCAGATGGTACGCAGACCCAAACAAACACCCAAAACAAAATACTCTGGTTACGACGTTGGAGAGTAGTATAGTCAACACGTGTTTCCCACGTGTAGTTAAACAGGATTGGTGGTTTTAAATGGCCAATGAACAAGCAGTATTTCATGTTTAGACCAATGGTGAACGTGCTATGAGACTAGGGAAAAGTTGAGCCTATGAAACACCAGTAAGGCAATGTTGTGTATACTACGTTTAAGGTTGTTTCTACATTACCTTCGTATGTGTTCTCGTCCTTACATTGTCACACGTGGACCTCCACATGTCTGATCTCTGAATGGTAGATGGTAAAATGGGCGTGGAGAAAAGGTACGAAACCTTGAGTATTTAAAATAAGCAGAAACCAGCAAGAAGATCTCTAGAATCTTGGCAGAAACGAGAGGAGAAAGCAGAAGGCAGTGGCCGAGAGGAGGAGAAGAAACATTTGAGTCATGGACAGACTCTTTCTTGTATTAGTGAGTAAAGCTCTATAGTTGTTAATGCAGTCTAAGACAATGTTTATGTCATTTAAGTGAAAGGAGGAAACAAATATAGGATGTGTATTTATTAGGATGTTATATTAAGATTTTATGTATGTGTAGTGCAATTCCACAGTTGATGCATTAAGATATATCATATTGAGGAGATAATTACATATGATATATTGTGGTGTATACATTATATGGGCATTTATAGAAGTCAAGCATTGAGTTGATATTGAGATGCATCAGCTGTGAAATTGGCACCTAATGTTTGTGGTTTTATTGTATGTGATTAACATTGATGAAGGATTTACGGAGATAAGGATTTACGGAGATGAGCTTAACATTTCTAAGGGCATTGATTGAATTTGTGTGACATTATGAGCAATCTTGAAAAGTGGTGTAATTAATCTTAGATGAATTAAAATTAGAAAATACAATACCGTATAATATATTACCTGCAGTAAGAATAAGTCTTCACTTAGAATAACACGATTGCAACTTGCAACGAACTTCCGAAACTGGTGGCAGCGGTGGGATATTATTGCAATTGCAATCGTTGCAGGCGTATAGTTGAGAGTGAAGACAATTAAAATTTCGATCAAGTGCATTGGATGTCACGGATGTAGCGGATGTTAACGAGTAAATATTGAGAATATTTTAATGTTGCTTAATTGTAGATGAAACATATAGTTCATAAATTACGTCAGCGCTCGGCATCGCTTAACGGTAAAGCGAATCAGCAGCCAGCCGTCACAACCTCTAGAATGGCGCAGTCACCCCCTACATCTCCGTTTTCCCCACTAACCCGGCTTGTATTAGTACTGGGGAAATTGCGGAAGCGATCACTGACAATGCAAGGGATAATTTTTCCAAGGTAATTGGGTTACCATATTTTTGTGGAGGTGAAGAAAGAAGCCCGTCGGTACCAAATGTAAAATGTATCGCCAGCGCTCACGCATGGATAAAGGATTTAGAAAATAGAACAATGACAAACTGGACAGACGAAGGGAGGATAGAGTTGGCCAAGCAATATGCATTAGACAGTGCATATACTCATATGACACACTGTGCAACGCAACATAAAAATGATTGGGATGATGTGAGAAAAGCATTCCTTGATATTTATCCAGAGGATAGATCGCTTCCAAGCCTGATCAGTGAATTGTCATCAGTAACTCGACAGCCCAGAGAAACCATAACAGAGCTCTATATCAGAGTAGAAGGGATTGTGGCAAAATTAGAAAGCATGAAACCCACAGGTAAGGAAGTATATAATGATATATTTGTCTCCATCATTGTGAATGCCTTGCCTAAGGATTTTTCTTATATCCTTGCTGATGCAGATATGAAAAGCCTTTATTAGTATACAGAAAAGCTCTCAAATATGTAGCGTCACACCCCAGCCTTCAGCTACACGACGCTGCAGTACGCAAAGAAAATAGGGTTGTCCCAGTAAACGCAGTGACAGTGAATGCTGTTACTACAGATCACACGATGTATCGCCCTCAGAATGTCAGAAATATACATTGTCAGAGGTGTGGGCGAAATAACCACACCATTCAAAATTGTAGAACCATAGAATGCTTTAGATGTCACAAGTGGGGACATTTCGCGAGTCAGTGCACAGTGAAATTACCACCAATACCACCAAGGGCGAGGCCCACGGTAACTTGTTTCACCTGCGGGGTACAGGGGCATGCGAGTAAGGACTGCATGAACAACTCACGTAGGTACACCACATATCAAACACAAAAAAAACGCCAATTTACCACCAACGCAACCACATGAATCGGTGGTAATCACAGCGGTGAATAGTGACACGGGAAATGTTTCTATTGAAGTTCAGATTGAAAATGAGAGTGTATTAGCCTTGATGGACACGGGGCAGGGGTATCTCTTGTATCGCGTGACGTTGTAGACAAACTTAAAAGAAACACATTACTCCAACAAATAAGGTAATTCGCAATGCGAGTGGAGATGAAATGTTGACTTCAGGAAAGACTAAGCTAACTTTGACAATTGGAGGTAAGATATACACACATGATTTTGTGATCAGTGAAGATAGAGCCTTGCCATCACAGATAATAATAGGTTTTGACTTTATGAAAAGATATAATGTGAATCTAAATACCAAACCTCTGAAATTATATATTGAAGGAAGGAGAATTGTTATTGTAGAAATACCCATGATGCATGCCATCATGATAACTGAGAGAAGTGAAAAGGAAGCAGTAACAAATGAATCAAAGGATAATCCCAGTTATAAATGCTCAGTAGCTCAGACATCAATATTACAAGGAGTACGAGTGAGTTATGTGACCTTAGAAACAAAGTTAGTGGATAGTGATATCGCTATATTCGAGCCAGTTAAAGGAGTTATAGGGTCTCAGTTTTTATGTCCAGGTTTAGTGAAATTAGAAAATGACATGGAGAAGAAGAAATCTAGGTTTGTGGTGAGGTATATAAATTTCTCGAGTGAACATGTGCCGTTAGAGCCAGGGAAAACATTAGGCTACTTACAGTCCTGTCAGAGTGAGGTTCTGCCAAGCGGGAGTGATGAATATACAGTGAATGGTGTGACAGAAGAAAATGAAACAGATAAAATGAAGGCCTTTTCAGAAATCATTAATCACATGTATCCTGAGGGAACAAGGAAAAATCAAATATTGAAAGAATTAGTTGTTAAATACTCCTCTGTCTTTGCTAGTGATGACGACATTCCAAGTATATCACCCTTTTCTATCACACCATTCAGTTACAGTCCAGACCTACGTCCAAGAAACCTTATCCCATCCCAGCTTGTTTTTATGATAAGGTAGCTGAACAAATTAAAGTAATGGAGAGCCAGGGTATTATTAGACCATCCAGATCAGCATTTATCTCCCCAGTTGTTCCCATAGTGAAAAAGGATGGAAAAATTAGATTGTGTGTAGATTTCAGGAATTTAAATCAGCATGTGCTGAATGATTCTTACCCCTTACCTAATGTGAATAACATTTTGCATAACTTAGGAAAAGGAAAGATGTTTTCATGCCTTGACTTGAAACAAGGTTACCATCAAATACAGTTAAATGAAGAAAGCAAGCCCTGGACTGCATTTGTAACACCTAATGGATTATATGAACATAATGTGCTACCTATGGGTTTAAAGGATTCTCCTGCGGCATTCTGTAGAATTATTAATCAGGTATTGGCTGGATTGACAGGATCTGATACTTTTGTTTATATTGATGATATCATAGTTCAAGGAACAGATCTAGAAAATCATGTAAAGAATTTGGAGAGGGTTCTTCTACGCTTGCAAGATGCTCAGTTGAAAGTAAACCTGAAAAAATGTAATTTCTTTAAGGATAGTGTAAATTATCTAGGACATATTATATCAGCCGAAGGGTTGAAAACACAGCCTAGCAAAATTGAAGTTATTAAGAACATGCCAGCCCCACAACAGTGAAAGAATTACAGTCCTTCATTGGAATGGCTAACTACTATAGGAAGTTTGTGAGAAACTATGCTGAGATAGCTGCTCCCTTAACTAAACTAACAGCAGGAATGGTGAATGGAAAGAAGAACAATAACCACATAATGTGGAATGAAGAAGCTGATAGGGCTTTTAAGACCTTGAAGCAAGAATTAACACAAAATGTTGTTTTGAAATTTCCAGACTTCTCAAAGCCATTCTTTTAACGACGGATGCTTCGAGCTTTGCCATCGGGGGATTAATACAACAAAGGGATAGCATGAATAACCTAAGACCCTTATCATTTTTTAGCAGGAAACTGAACAAGGCTGAACTTAATTATAGTACTATTGAAAGAGAGGCTCTGGCAATTGTATATGGGCTTAAGGTAAACAGAGATTTGTGCCTGGGTTACCCTATTTATATTCTCACAGATCACAGACCATTAGTATGGTTGTTGACCACCTCAAATGCAAATAGCAGGATAGTTCGGTGGCAATTAGCTGTTGCAGAGTTTGATATTAAGGTGGAATATATTCCTGGAAAAGCTAACAAGGTAGCAGATCATTTATCCAGGTTGAGGGAAGTGGAAATAAATGAAGGAAATGAACATTTGTTAGCAATAACAGAAAACACAGAAGAAAATATGGTGGATTGGAATCTGAAGGAATTAATAAGGTCACAAGATAACCATGAATTTTATGGCTTATTGAAGAAGTTAATGAGAGAGAATTTAACTGAGCAAGAAATAAAAGGAAAATTAAGTAAGCACAATATTGATAAGAGGTATAAGAAGTTAAAGATATCAGAATTGTCTCTAGACAATAATATGCTTTACAGAGTAAGTCACAACACATATGGAGAAATGACGCGTCAGATATTAGTACCCGAACAGTTTGTGCACACTGCTGTACACCTCGGCCACTCTTTGCCAACCGCGGGGCATGGTGGGCCATCCGTTACCTTAAGTAGGTGTCAGAAATTTGCATATTGGCCAAAAATGAAGGAGGACATTGAAAGATATTGCAGGTCTTGTCTCATCTGTCGTAGGCTTAAGAGGTCGGGGGACGCCCCAGCACCACTGAGAAGATACCCGGATGTTGAGAGACCTTTCCAGCGCATACATATGGATATTGTTGGTCCCATGGGTAGATCGGATAATGGATATATGTATTGTCTTGTTGTGATAGATGTGCTTACTAGATATTTGATTACAAAACCACTGAAAACCAAGTCGGCCGCAGAAGTTGCTAGAATATTTTTTGATGAAGTGATTTGTAAACATGGTATACCTGAGATGTTAGTGACAGACCAAGGTAGGGAATTTGTCAATTCTATATTACAGGGATTAACTGAGTTACTGCATTTCCGACATAGCAAAACTACAGCTTACCATCCTCAAGCAAATGGGATAGTTGAAAGATCAAATGCAACCTTGATTAACATACTGCGCACTTTGGTGCAAGATAATATGAATATCTGGGATACAATGCTCCCAATAGCTACATTTGCATATAATAGTGCTTACCACACAAGTATAAAAGAAAGTCCTTTTACCTCATGTATCTCAGAGATCCAACCATCCCATTTGAAATGATGAAAGAGGAACAAGTTTGGTATAATGTTGATGATTTTAAGCAGGAGATGGCAACAAAAGCAAATAGGGTATATGCTAGGTGTCAGCAATATTTAGAAGAAGCTAAGGAATAAATGAAAAGGCTCAATGTAAGAAGGCAAGGATAAAGACTATTCAAGTTGGAGATAGAGTATATGTCCGCCGAGTACCCACTGCAGGAACCCCCGCAAAGTTGCAACCCGCATATACAGGTCCTTATAGAGTGACAGAAAAGGTGAGTGATGTAGTGGTCAAATTAAGAAACATTAGAAATGGTAAGATGACAACATTACACACTGACAGAATAAGAATTATCCATGAAGACAATGCTACCCCTCAGATGAACCCGAATGTCAGACGAGCATATCCGGTACACGAGCCAGGTGAAACAAGGGAAACCAAGTTGACATTGCAGACACTAGATCCTTTTCCAGTGTTCTCAGGGATGTAGAGCACTGTGTAGATTCAGAATCGGATGACAATTCACTATCAGAAGCGAGTCATGGTGTTGATGAGGAAATTCATAATGTAACTGAGAATTTGCAAGAAGAATATCAAGGTGAAGCTACCACGTCAGTCCCATACAGTTTACGGTCGAGGACAAGTGTGCCGAATCTTCCGTTTGTAATGCATAAGCCCTTAGAATATGGTAAAAGGAAATAAAATAAAATAAAATGAAATGTTCCTTTGCAGACTGTGGGGCTATGCATGGGATACGTTCAAGCCTGGGATGTACCCCAAAGCTCACCTCCTCAACAAGGGATGAGTTTCTCCCAAGACCATCAACTACTTGTAACTGGACAAGCTTATGTGGTGCCTTTTTTGTTGAAATTGGAGGATATCTATGAGCCAATTAAAAAAGCCAACAATATCACTCAGAATATAATATATAATTTAGATGAAATTGAGGGAGATGATTTTATCTTGTTTACCTCTTTGATTTCTCAGCATATCCTGGCTTTTCAAGAAAGATTTAAAAATTTGCATGCTTCAATGCAGGATTTCCTAATGCATATTGTGGCCAATGACATTCCTCAACCTAGAAGGAAAAAAAGGGGGGCAATAAATTTTATAGGATCTTTTGCAAACACATTATTTGGGACTGCTACACAAGATCAAGTTGATATTATTCATAAAAGATTACAATCGTTAGACTCCTTCACAGAAGAGGAAAGAAAACTCCTCAATGTTCATTCCCATGTTATCAATGTCACTCTCAATGAACTAACAAATGTTCATCAAACATTGGAAAAACTAGAAACTGCTACCCGTGTTACTAAGACCCTTATGACTAAGATGGAAAAACATATAGAAAATAATGAAAAATCCATTCTTTCACTGGAAATTTTACTGCATGTCCAGCTAGCCTTGACATCCATTGCAGCTGATCATATTAATTTTAAGATAGGATTACAAAGTATGATGGAAACCCATATTTCTCCTAATATTGTGACAAATGCATTTTACTACAACTTTTAGATGAGATATCAGTTAAACATGAGTTATTGTTTCCTCCTAAACCAGAATATTTAGGATTACACAGAGCTGCTATTCGTGTAATCCATAAGACTGCATTACATGACTTGAGCTTCTACTTACTCGTTCCTTTGCGAGGAATTCCAGCTGACACCTTTGATGTCTTCAGGATGACCTCCCTTCCCTTTCCTATTTCTAAATCAGATGCTTTTTTAATGCATCAACCTTCAAGGAAATATTTAGTGATTAACAAGGCAAGAAATCAATTTTTTTGACTGATGATTTTGATGATTGTAGGATGTCTGATGATATATTGATATGTCCTCCCAACCAACCTATATATTCCACTAACACTGATTGTTGTGAGGTTGCTATTTTTCTGCACAAGCCTTCTGTCTCTGATATATGTAACACGCTGATTGTGAAGTCTTTCAAGCCTATTTTTGTTGATCAGCCATCTGGGTGGAATTATGCCACAAGCAAACCACTAGATATTACTGTGAATTGTAAAACTCCTCCATTCCTACTACTAGACACATTATTAATGGTACTGGCCTTCTGAAAGTGAGTCAGGGTTGTTCTATACATAGTGATACATTTTCTCTCCCTGCTTCCTCTCATTATATTGCTGAAGCTCCTATGGTTATTCAACCTTATCCCTTACTACTCCCATTGCCTTCTCATCCTGGGAACATTCTGTTATTGTGAATACCACTAATATCAGCATTCCCGACAGTTTTGGTCTTGAGCCCTGGTCTGTCCCAAAATATATTGCACATATGCAGCCGCTGGCGAAACAGTCCCCTCCTACGGCACTCGACTGGCACAACTGGAAGGACTGGCTCTGGATCCTGTTGCCTATTGGGGTCATCGCGGCCGGCCTGGTGGCCTACCGCATCTACCGACCCTGTGCACTCCTTGGCTTGGCACAGGCTGCGCCAGCCCAGGTGACTGTCAGCACACAACGCCAGCTCAAAACAGAGAACACCGCTTATCACGCATGCCCTCACCACTAGCAGTTCGCGCCGGGACGCGCTACTAAGGATGGGGGTATGTCATAACCTGGCATGCCACAGCCTGGTGGGACATAGCGTGATGCAGCAGTGGCACAAGGATGTAAATAATTACGTCTACGGGAGAATTGTAAAAGGGACCCTGCTGCGAACACGAGAGTGGGAGGCCAAACATTAACAAGAGAGAGGGAAGCCAGGCATCAGATGGTACGCAGACCCAAACAAACACCCAAAACAAAATACTCTGGTTACGATGTTGGAGAGTAGTATAGTCAACACGTGTTTCCCCACGTGTAGTTAAACAGGATTGGTGGTTTTAAATGGCCAATGAACAAGCAGTATTTCATGTTTAGACCAATGGTGAACGTGCTATGAGACTAGGGAAAAGTTGAGCCTATGAAACACCAGTAAGGCAATGTTGTGTATACTACGTTTAAGGTTGTTTCTACATTACCTTCGTATGTGTTCTCGTCCTTACATTGTCACACGTGGACCTCCACATGTCTGATCTCTGAATGGTAGATGGTAAAATGGGCGTGGAGAAAAGGTACGAAACCTTGAGTATTTAAAATAAGCAGAAACCAGCAAGAAGATCTCTAGAATCTTGGCAGAAACGAGAGGAGAAAGCAGAAGGCAGTGGCCGAGAGGAGGAGAAGAAACATTTGAGTCATGGACAGACTCTTTCTTGTATTAGTGAGTAAAGCTCTATAGTTGTTAATGCAGTCTAAGACAATGTTTATGTCATTTAAGTGAAAGGAGGAAACAAATATAGGATGTGTATTTATTAGGATGTTATATTAAGATTTTATGTATGTGTAGTGCAATTCCACAGTTGATGCATTAAGATATATCATATTGAGGAGATAATTACATATGATATATTGTGGTGTATACATTATATGGGCATTTATAGAAGTCAAGCATTGAGTTGATATTGAGATGCATCAGCTGTGAAATTGGCACCTAATGTTTGTGGTTTTATTGTATGTGATTAACATTGATGAAGGATTTACGGAGATAAGGATTTACGGAGATGAGCTTAACATTTCTAAGGGCATTGATTGAATTTGTGTGACATTATGAGCAATCTTGAAAAGTGGTGTAATTAATCTTAGATGAATTAAAATTAGAAAATACAATACCGTATAATATATTACCTGCAGTAAGAATAAGTCTTCACTTAGAATAGCACGATTGCAACCTGCAACGAACTTCCGAAACAAGTCAGAAATTAATCTTTATATATACATACATGTGTTTTTGATTCGTGGGTATCATGGACTGAATACTTTAGTAGGAATTGAAACATACTTAGGGGTTATTTTGTTTTTTTCCTGCATACATCATGATGCATATGATATCAAAGCATTAAAATGGGGAGAGAGAGAGAGAGAGAGAGAGAGAGAGAGAGAGAGAGAGAGAGAGAGAGAGAGAGAGAGAGAGAGAGAGAGAAAAAAAAAAACATGGTATTGGAGAGAAATAAAAAGAAAAAAAAATTATTATAAATATTTTGGCATGCTGTTGAAACGTGTGGTATTGCCACATGCACATCCAACCATTTTCCTGAACTAACAATTCTTGATTAACTGTTGGCATTTGTGATGTAAAAAAGTATTTACTTATTACACATGTTATAGAGTTGTGGAATGTGATCGTAAAGTAGAGAAAAAAAAGTAAATATAAAATTCTCCTTCCCTAGTGTGACATCATGAGCTCTCAGAAAAGAAAGTATTATTTGATAACAAGTATTGCATGGTAGCCACACTTTGGCTTATCACATTGGAATGATTGATATATGAAGAAATTTCTTTTTTTTTTTCTTTAAGATTATATGTGGTGAATAGAAAATTTCCAAAAAAATGCAATCTACCATGACCATTACTTGTGAAAAAGACGACACTGTGTGGGTTAATAATTTTCAAGTAGGAAGGGAAGATGAATAGCCTGCCATAACTTATTTTGTGCCTTGTGTGTGTGTGTGTGTGTGTGTGTGTGTGTGTGTGTGTGTGTGTGTGTGTGTGTGTGTGTGTGTGTGTATTTACTTAGTTGTATTTACCTAGTTGTAGTTTTACAGGGCCTGGGCTTTATGCTCGTGTGGCCCCGTCTCCATATCTATATTTATCCAATTTTTCTTTAAAACTATGTACACTCTTGCTGACACCACTTCCTCACTCAAACTGTTCCAAGTCTTATATCATCGTTAATTTGTATATCCCTTGTAAAAACTAGGTCCAATCTCGCCAGCTCATCGTTTCCTCTGAACCTTGTGATTTCCTTTACTCTTTGGACCATCAAATTATCTATCATTAGGTTCAGGAATCTATCTCCCCAGGCATCTTTCCCTATACCACTTTCATAACTTTCCCAGTCCACCTCCTTACAGTTAAAATTTCCTACCAATATCACTTTTCTCATTTCTTTAATGATTCTTGTAAGACTCCTTATTGTGTCATTTATCATGTCTCTATATTCTTGGTTAGTCCATGAGTTTGTTTTTGGTGGCACATATGTTCCAATGATTGTTAATTCCTTTTTATTAATATGTATCTTAATATACAGTATTTTTTATTTTCCTTCCCCAAACTCCACTTGATTTACCACTATCTCCTTCCTTAACATCATCATGACTCCTCCTCCTCCTTTACCCAATCTGTCTCTCCTCCATATATTATACCTTTTTTTTTATCTATGTCTATTTTTATTGCTTCAATTAACTTTGTTTCCACCAGGCATACAATATCTGGTTCTTCTTTCTTTATGCAATCTCTTAATTCTAATTTACTAGATAAAATCCCATCTATGTTTGTATACGTCATTTTTAATCTCTTGTTCTTATCATTTTTAGTTAAACTTGCTCCCTTTTTTTCTCTTCCTTCTCTTTTATGTACCATTTCCTTATCCTGTCTCCTAGAATTCTCCAAAAAAAATGCCTTCTCCTTCTCTGACCTTTCATTATTTTTTTCTCTTGCTTCTGCCACCAATTCGTTGTGTCTCTTCCTTTCCTCCTCGTTTCTATTATTCTTTATATATATATATATATATATATATATATATATATAAGCAACCCCCGCTTAACGAAGGGGTTACGTTCCTAAAAAACACCTCGTTAAGCAAAACTTCGTTAAGCGATCCGATTATAACAAGTTTAACCCCTGATTTGAACTTCCATTGAGAGTAAGCAAAGCGAGAGTGCATCATAGTACAGTAAAAGGTTTAATAAAAGTAAAAATTATGAAGTTAAACATTTAGGTAGTTCAATTTAAGTCATTATAATGTACACTAATGTATGTATGTACGTAACTTTATAATGTTGATGATCTTAACTTTATGAAGGGAGGGAGAGTGAAACGGGAAATACACTATCCGGCAACCTGTGGAATGTAAACAAAGTGCGCATCATGGTACCACATACAAAACTTATGTACCACATTTCCACAAGGCTTTCCATTTTATCCATTGTAGAGTCACAAGTTCAGGTGGTTCTTTTAGCTTTCAAGGAAGATACAGTCTCACCAGCCTTCTTAATAGAGTCTGCTGACTTGAAAATAGTAGACAGTAGATGGAGTCAAGATGGTGGCAAGCAATGTTATTAGTTTTCTGGCTTCTCTCTTGTCTGTGAATAATACCCAGCTTCACTTTGAGAGTAAGACACTTCCTGATCTTCTTAGGAACGTTACGCCACATTGCAGGGCGTTTTGGTGGTAAGTTGAACTAAGGAAGATGAGCTGCTGGTGACGCTGTTATGTTTTGACTAGGGAGTGAGTGGTGGGCGTGATCTTGATCTTGATCTTGATGTTTCGGCAGTGCCTGTGTTGTCCATGAGAGGCTTGATCTTGATCTTTATTCTACAGGTGTCTCAGGATTTCTCCTGAGGCAGGCCTTAGTACCAGCAGCTCCTGGTGTACTCAAAAGCCTGTCAGCTTGCATGATACGGTGCGGCTTTCAAATTTGGAAAAAAATTACCTAGATAAAATTTCGTTAAAGCGAGTTTGGTGTTCGTTAAACAAGCAGATGCTAGTAAAACGAAACCTTCGTTGTAGCGAAATTTCGTTGTGTGAACCTTCGTTAAACGGGGGTTACCTGTGTGTGTGTGTATATATATATATATATATATATATATATATATATATATATATATATATATATATATATACAGTCAACCCTCGGCTATCGCGACTTCGGCTATCGCATTTAATTGCTATCGCGCATCCATGAAAAGCTGCTAAGATTTCATTATTGCGACCTCAGATGCCTGCTATCGCGCTCTCAGCCATGACGTCATGGGATATCTGAGCACTCATTGGCCAAAACCGCCTTCACGCCAAGATCAATTCGTCTATCGCGTTTTCGGCTATGGCGCAGCTATTTCGGCCCCAATTGGGCGCGATAGCCGAGGGTTAAGTGTATATATAAACATATATATATATATATATATATATATATATATATATATATATATATATATATATATATATATATATATTTGCAACCTTCTGTTTCTCTGAGTTTTGTTTTTCTATATAGTATTTATTCTGTTGTTGTTTTGCGATTTTAGTAGTATCTTAATTGGTCTCACTGTTCCTTCTTGATACAGTCCCATTCTATGGATTTCTTTTACTTCCTCTTCTAAGTTCTGTCTATCCTCGTCATTTAGATGTTTTAATAGGTCTTTTTCTGATTTTATTTCGTCCTTTTCCCTTCTTGGTCTATATTTAACATTTTTTTTCTTTCAGTCCAAAAATAATTACACTTTCTTTTCCCGCAATTTCTCTTACTAAATTTAATTTTTTCTTCAGGACTCCTATCATTTTGTTTGTCATATTTTCATCTCTTTCTTTTAACTGTTCTTGAAATATTTCCTGAAATGATTCCTTGTCTTTCTTATCTTGGATTCTCCATGCCTGTACTTCTTTTTTAATCACTTCTTGTACTCTTTCCTCTTCTTTGTTAACTAGATCTTTCAGCTTCTTTTTTTTTTTTCTCGGCTTTACCGAGTCCTTCTTCCATCAATTTCTTGTAGTTAGCTACTTTCACTTTTAATTCTTCATTTTCGGTTCTTAGCCTAGTTTCGTTTTCTTCCACTCTTTTTATCCTTTCTTTCAATTTCTGGAGCTCTTTATCCTGTTCTTCATTCTCTTTCATTCCCATACTCTCCTTTATCAATTTATCTAATTTACGTTCGATAGTCAACACTCCATCAAATAGTGAAGTATGCGTCGTATCAAAGCCTTCGAATGCTCTTTCTCCCTCACCAACATAGTCATCATCAGCTTTCATTCTTTCCCGTGTCTCATACCTGCATTTAGATGGAATCTCTTTCTCACTCATGATTTTGTAACACTGTATTCATGAAAAAAACGAGTCCACACTAATCACCCAGGCCACTGCAAACCCAAACAAAGGTAGTGAAGATCAGCTGATTCTCGGGAGCGACATTATTGCGTCCTTCCTCGACCGCATCTTGTGTGTGTGTGTGTGTGTGTGTGTGTGTGTGTGTGTGTGTGTGTGTGTGTGTGTTTACCTAGTTATATTTACCTAATTGTATATTACAGGGTTCGAGCATGGCTCATAGTGACCTGTCTCCATATCTACTATGATTCAACTTTTCCTTAAATTTGTGCACATTTTCTGCTGTACAATCTCTTCACATTTCAGATGTCCACTTTCTTATGTGGAAAACTGAACTTTCAAATGTTCCTTGAACACTGACTTTTCATGATCTTTGAGTGTCCTCTTGTTCGTCTATCCCCATCCTCTGTTAGTGTTAGCAGGTCTTGTCTATCTACCTTTTCCATATCATTTACTAACTTATACATCATTATTAGGTCTTCTCTTTCCTTTTTATCCTTAAAAGTTGGTAGTTCCATTTCCTTTAGTCTTTCTTAATGGCACCATCTTTGTTACAGTCCTTTGGATTCTTTCCAGTTTCCTGATGTCCTTCTGCTTGTATGGTGACCACACCACTGCATATTCTAGTCAAGGTCTTATCATAGTGGTTATGATCTTTTCATCAAACTTTTATCTATGTAATTGAACACCACCCTGGTATTTGTAAATGTCTTGTATATTGAAGCAAATAACCCCTTTATGTGTCTTTCTGGAGTCAGGGTATCTTGTAAATCACTCCCACATTTTTCTCTTAAAATTTTTTTTTTTTTTTTCCTTTACATTATAATCTCTTCTTCCATTTTGTATTACCACATAGATCTATTACTTTTACCCATTTCCATTACATGGCATATCCTGGTACTAAATTCTAATATCCACTTTTGGTTCCATTCCCAGATCTTGTCAATATCTTTCTGCAATTCCATACAGTTCTCGCTGTTCCTTATTACTTCCAAAAAGTTTGCATTGTCTGCAAACAAATTTATGTAGCTACTCAAACTCTCTTGTATATAATTGATAGCTATATACTTGGAACATAATTGGTGCCAGCATTGAACTGTATGGTACACCACTATAGTAAAACTAAATTGTACTGACCTACAGTGTGAGGCTGATAATCTGTGCGATGTTGCCATATCTCTCATTACTTCAAGAAAAATGGAATAACAGATCTTAATTCAATCTAATGCATCACTTTGCCTAAAAAAAAAAAAGGGTGGGTGGGGGACAAGAGACATGAAGATCTCTATAGGTGATAATGTAATAAATAAATTCAATAGAGTAAAGGTGCTGGTTATTAAAGTGAAAATGAGACTGATAACTTACAGAATATTTATGGTTATGTCTTCTCAAGATACCCAATTTAATATAATGAGTGGTGAAAAGAAACAAGATGAGACAGTATTTTATTTCAGTTATTGCCCCAAGCTGAACTTATTCATTGAACAACATTGGATGAAGAGATTTTTTTTTTTCCTTGCTATGGCTGTACAACACACAGTAATATGGGGAAGAGTCAGTGTGTCCTTCTATCATGGAGACCAGATGAGAAGTGAGTCAATTTGCACTTGCGTGGTGACCCAGCTCCCTCTTCCCCCAGGGAAAATCTCACCTCAGGTTAAGTGGCAACACTGCCTGACCTGATATGCCACATTGTCATACAAGTTTTTTTTTTTTTTTTAATGCAGGAGGGGAAACTGGCCAATGACAAAAAAAATGGGGAAAAAAAAAAGAACCACTGGCTTGCCAGTTCCTTAAAAATCATGTTATCCAATTTTCAAGGATAAATATTTTGAAACCTCCCACTTAAAAGAAGTCAAGTCGTAGAAAGATGGAAATACAGAAGCAAGCAGGGAGTTCCAGAGTTAACCAGAGAAAAGCATGAATGATTGAGAGTACTGGTTAACTCTTGTATTAAAGAGTTGGACAGAAAAAGGAATGAGGGGAAGAAGAAAGCCTTGTGCAGCGAGGCTGCAGGTGGAGGAAAGGCATGCAGTTAGCAAGATCAGTAGAGCAATTAGCATGAAAAGAGCCATAAAAAAAATAGAAAGAGAAGCAACATCCAGCAGTGAGAAAGAGGCTGAAGACAGTCAGAGGAAGGGAGTTGATCAGACAAAAAACTTTTGATTCTACCCTATCTACTAACAAAACTGTGTGAGTGGAACGCCCCCAAACATATGAAGAGTGCTTCATACAAAGATGGATAAGGCCCCTGTAGAGAGTTAGCAGTTGAAGGGGTGAGAAAAACTGGTGGAGACGCCTCAAAACACCTAACTTCAGAGAAGCTGTTTTAGCAAGAGATGAGATGTGAAATTTCCAGTTAAGATTATGAGTAAAGGACAGACTGAGGATATTCAATGTAAAAGATGGGGACAGATGAGTGTCACTGAAGATGAGTGGATATTTGTCTGGAAGGTTGTGTCGAGTTGTTAGATGGAGGAATTAAGTTTTTGAGGTATTGAACACTACGTATATACTAAGTTTTCTCTGCCCCAAACAGAAATCTTAGAAAGATCAGAAGTTTGGCATTCTGTGGCATCCCTGCCTGATATGTTGACTTCC
Organism: Portunus trituberculatus; assembly: GCF_017591435.1. Lineage (NCBI taxonomy): Eukaryota > Metazoa > Arthropoda > Malacostraca > Decapoda > Portunidae > Portunus > Portunus trituberculatus. Next base: position 9,183,168 of record NC_059289.1, on the reverse strand, counting down.
TGAAGGGTTGTCTCTGAAAGGACGTGGAAAGAAGTAGGATGGTATCATCAGCATTGAAGTGGATTAGGCAAGAAGTTTGGTTAAGATCTTTAATGAATATTACAAAGAGAATGGGTGACAGGACAGAACCCTGAAGAACATGAAATACCTTCATGTGATTTGGTATATAACACTTATTTGTATCACATGATATTTAATTAAATAATTTGAATATTGTTAGAAAGCTGATTTTTTTATAATAGCTACTATGATTAAAGAACCATGAGTAGTATAGGGTGATCTGGTAGGATGGTGAACAACACCCTATGGGTCTGTACAATTTAGTTTTTCTATAGTAACTGTGCCCCAACTTGATGGGATGTCTTTTATCTTTGTCCTTATTTCCCTATCTGTTAAGTAGTCCGTCATCCAGTTTAAGATATTTCCCCGTTTTTCTCCAATGTGTTCAATTTTCCATAGGAGCCTTCTGTGTGGTACATACACTGAAGGAAGCCTTCTTAATACCTAAATACACTGTGTCAACCCATCCATCTCTCCCTTGTACTTCATCTATTACTCTAGTATAAAAAGCAGAGTAAATTATGCATGATCTTCCTTTTCTAAACCAAATTAGGAGTTATTCTAACCATTTTCCTTTCATTACAATTTCACAGATCTTTCCTACAACACTAGTCAGTGACACTGGTCTATAATTTTAGGTCTTTTTCCTCTTTTGTATATTGGCACTATATTTGCTCTTTTCCATTCCCTTGGTACCTCTCCTTCCATTAGAGAGCTGATGATCACATCCCAAATTGATTCCACTAGTTGTTCTCTACATTCTCTCAAGTGTTCATCCTGACACTCCATCTGGCCCCAATGCCTTTCTTACATCCACCTTTTCTAGTAATAATCTAATCTTCTGTTTACACATCACAATGTTTCTTAATCCTTCCTGTGTCAATGAAATTTCCCTCTTCATTAAATGCTGATTTAAAGCCCTCATTCATAAGTTCACTCATTTCTTCTGTTGTTTCATATGTCTTATTTTCCTTAATCAACTTAATGATGGTCTCTCTGTTTGTCATTTTTTCATTTATATAATCATAAAAAGCTTGGGTTCTTCTTCACATCTCTTCACTACATCCTTTTCAAAATTTCTCTCCTCCTCTTTTCTTATTCTAATATATTTGTTATGTGCCTCTTTATACTGCTTCCTATTTAGTTCGTTTTGTTGCTTCCATATTTTTTTTTTCAAAGCTGCATCCTTATACTTTTTAGTTTTGCACATATAGCATTATACCATGTGTGTTTGCTCTCTTTTACTCTGTACTTGGGAACATATCTCTTTACCCCTTCATTATACTTGTCTATGAATATATCATACTTCTTTTGGACTGTCTTGTATTGCATGGTTTCCTTCCATCCAATACTACCAAACTAATTTCTTCAAAATTTGTCTTGGTGTAGTTCAATCTTTTTTGTTTGTCTCTCTCATTACATTTCTAAATTTCCTGATCCTCTAATTCAATTGCTAGAACCAAATGATCACTTTTTCTTATTGAGCTATGATATTTGATGTTTGGACAAGGCTCCTTTTTTTTTTTTTTTTTTTTTTTTCCTAGTTGTGTTTCACTGTTTGATCTGCTGCAGTCTCTGACGAGACAGCCAGATGTTACCCTACGGAACGAGCTCAGAGCTCATTATTTCCGATCTTCGGATAGGCCTGAGACCAGGCACACACCACACACCGGGACAACAAGGTCACAACTCCTCGATTTACATCCCGTACCTACTCACTGCTAGATGAACAGGGCTACACGTGAAAGGAGACACACCAAATATCTCCACCCGGCCGGGGGAATCGAACCCCGGTCCTCTGGCTTGTGAAGCCAGCGCTCTAACCACTGAGCTACCGTGTGTGTGTGTGTGTGTGTGTGTGTGTGTGTGTGTGTGTGTGTGTGTGTGTGTGTGTGTGTGTATAATTCACCTCGGTCGCCTGCTGGTCACCCAGCCAGTCTTACGGAGCAAGCTTAGAGCTCATAGACCGATCTTCGGGTAGGACTGAGACCACAACACACTCCAAACACCGGGAAAGCAAGGCCACAATCCCTCGAGTTACATCCAGTACCTATTTACTGCTAGGTGAACAGGGGCCACACATTAAGAAGCTTGCCCATTTGCCTCACCGCACCGGGACTCGAACCCGGTCCTCTTGATTGTGAGTCGAGCATGCTAACCACTACACTACGCGGTGTGTGTGTGTGTGTGTTTCACTGTTTGATCTGCTGCAGTCTCTGACGAGACAGCCATACATTACCCTACGGAACGGGCTCAGAGCTCATTATTTCCGATCTTCGGATAGGCCTGAGACCAGGCACACAACACACACCGGGACAACAAGGTCACAACCCCTCAATTTACATCCCGTACCTACTCACTGCTAGGTGAACAGGGGCTACATATCTCCACCCGGCCGGGGAATCGAACTCCCGGTCCTCTGGCTTGTGAAGCCAGCACTCTAACCACTGAGCTACCGTGTGTGTGTGTGTGTGTGTGTATTTACCTAATTGTTTTACCTAATTGTAACATACGGGAAAAGAGCTATGCTCGTGTTGTCCCGTCTCCATATCTATTAATGTCCAGCTTTTTCTTAAAATCATGAATATTCCTTGCGTTGACCACTTCCACGTCTAAACTATTCCATGCTTCCACCCTTCTATGAGGGAAGCTATATTTTTTCACATCTCTCCTATAAGTGGCCATTTTAGTTTTTTCCCATGCCCTCTCGACATTCTTTCATTCCACATACACAGATCTTCCCTATCCATTTTTCCATGCCAATCATCACTCTGTATATTGCTATCAGGTCTCCCTTTCTCTCTGTTTTCCAGGGTCGGAAGTTGCATTCTTTTCAGTCTGTCTTCATAAGTCAAATCTCTTAAGTCAGGCACCATTTTGTTGCAGCCCTCTGTACTTTCTCTAGTTTCCTTATGTGTTTCTTTAAGTTCGAGCCCACTGTATTGTTGCATATTCAAGCCTCGGTCTTATCATTGCAGTAATTATTTTCTTCATCATTTCTTCATCTAAATATACGAACGCCACTCTTATGTTCCTCAATAAGTTCAATACTTCTCCAATTATTTTGTTTATATGTCTCTCTGGCGATAGGTCATTGGTAATTGTCACCCCAAGGTCTTTTTCTTCATGACTGGTTTTATGTCTTCATTTCCTATCTTGTACATACTCCTGATTCTTCTTTCACTCTTGCCAAACTCTATTTTCTTGCATTTTGTCGTGTTGAACTCCATTTGCCATGTACAGCTCCATTTCCATATTCTGTCCAAGTCTTCCTGGAGTAGTTCGCAATCTTTGTCACATCTCACTTTTCTTAACAATTTTGCATCGCCTGCAAATAGGCTCACATAACTGGACACCCCATCCACCATGTCATTTATGTAGACCGCGAACATTACTGGTGCCAACACTGATCCCTGTGGAACTCCACTCTCCACCAAGCCCCATTCTGATGGTCTGTCCTTAATTATTGTTCTCATTTCTCTTCCTACCAAAAGTCTTCCATCCATTTTAGTAAACTGCCATGCACTCCTCCTACCATTTCAAGTTTCCAGATCAGTCTCCGTGTGGTACCTTATCAAAGGCCTTTTTAAATCCAGATATATTCCATCAGCCCAACCATCTCTTTCCTGTATTACATCTATCACCCTCGAATAGTAACATATCAGGTTTGTCGTGCATGAACGCCCTTTTCTAAAACCAAATTGACACTCACAAAGTATGTCATTTTTCTCCAAGAAGTCTGTCCATCTATTCTTCACCACCCTCTCACACATCTTAGCTACCACACTTGTAAGTGACACTGGTCTATAGTTCAATGGGTCTCTCTTGTTACCTGATTTATAGATTGGGACAATGTTAGCTCTTTTCCAGTCTTGGGGCACTACACCTTCCCTTAATGAGGCATCAATTACTTCACAAACTTTTTCTGCCAGTTGCTCCCTGCATTCTCTTAAAATCCATCCTGATACCCCATCAGGTCCCACAGCTTTTCTCACTTCTAAACTCCCCATCATATTCTTGATCTCCTCCAGTTACTTGAAACTCCTTCATAATCCCTTTCTGTTCCATTACCAGTGGTTTGTCAAAAGCAGTCTCCTTTGTGAATACCTTCCGAAAGCATCCATTCATAGCCTCTGCCATTTCCCTGGGATCTTCACTGCATACTCCATTTACTTCTAAACTTTCAATACTTTCTCTATTTTTGATGTTGTTGTTCACATGTCTGTAAAAAAGCCTTGGTTGGTCTTTACATTTATCAATTATATCCTTTTCTTGTTTCTTTCTTTCTTCTCTTCTAATCAACACATATTCATTTCTTGCTCTTTTGTAACTTTCCCACTGCTTAATCCGTCTTTTCCTTCTCCACCTCTTCCATGCATCCTCTTTTCTTGTTCTAGCCTTTTCACATCTATCGTTAAACCAGTCCTGCTTTCCAACTTCTCTATGTTGTCTTATTGGTACAAATTTTTCTCACCTTCTTTGTATATTTTTATAAATTCCTTCCACTTTTCATTTGCTCCTTAGCACTCTTGAATTTCATCCAATTTGTCTCTTGAAAGAATTTCTTTAGGTTTCCAAAATCTGTCTTGGCATAATTCCATCTTCCCACTTTATATTCTTCATTTCTTCTAGATTTCTCTTCATCTATCACCTTGAACTCCAAAACTGCATGATCACTCTTTGCTAAAGGGCACTCCACCCTCATCTCCTCAATGACCATTGGCTCTGTACTAAAGACCAAGTCCAGTCTTGACGATGCTCCCTCTCCTCCAAACCTAGTATCTTCTTTGACCCACTGAGTTAACACATTTTCCATTGCCAGTGTCAATAGTGTATTTCCCATGTTGTCTCTGATCCTTCCATTGACCAGTCCTCCCAACACACCTCTTTACAATTAAAATCTCCCATCATTATAGTTCGTTCACAGCCACCCAACATTTCTTCCAGACATGTTCCTGTATCACTTATCATTTCTTCATATTCCTGTACTGACCATGCATTTGTCTTAGGTGGTACGTACACCACTATGTAGTGCCTCTTTTTTCCTTCATTAGTTTCTGCTCTGATCTTTAGCACTTCTGCCTTTCCCATACCTTTTTCACTTGATCCACCTTATATCTTTTTAACCAGCAACATCACTCCTCCTCCCATCTTACCTACTCTATTTCTTTTCCAAACGTGTGTGTGTGTGTGTGTGTGTGTGTGTGTGTGTGTGTGTGTGTGTGTAAATACCAAATCCAGCATAGATGGCTCTTCTCCTCTATACCTTGTATAGTCCTTCACCCATTTGTCCAATGTGTTTACCATTGCCAATTGTAACACTTCTTCCCCCCAACATCCACAATGACTGTTTGTATTCATTTCTTCCCAACTTACATGTTTGCAGTTTAGATCCCCCACAAGTAGCACTCTTCTGTCCTTCCTCAATATACTGTCCTAGCAATTTAGCACTTCATTTTGCATTTCTTTGTGTACACCAAGTCTCCATTCCATGTATTAGTCTTCAGTGGCAAATATGTTACTATGTTAATCCTCCTTTCCTCCCACTGGTCCTAATTGTTATGCTTAAAACCTCTGCTAGTCCATCTCCATACAGTACCTCTTCCACATATATATCCTTTTAAGAGATTATTAATACTCTTCATCCTGTTTTTCCTCCTAGCATCATATCCCTGCTCTTTATAATTTTACTTGGACGTCTTCACTTAATTTTATCTCTGTTATATTTCCAATATATAATCTCTCATTTCTAAGCATCCTACTATAAATCCATCAGTTTGTATACATAACTCTTAATGCTTTCCTTCCCCTTCCAGAATATACCATTTCCTCAGCCTCATGTCTAGCACTCTGCAGTAGAATTTCTTCTTCTCATTCTCTGTCCTTCTCTTTTTTTTTTTTCCTTAGCTTCCTTCTCTCATTTCTTTTACCCTTTTCTTCATGATTCATAACTCTCCTAATCCAAATATTGTTACATTCTATCTTACCAGCCAGCTTTCCAGTCCTCACTAATATTTCCTCTACCCCTTACTAGCATTCTCATTTTAACTTTAAGTGGTCTTTTGGTTCCCTCACTATATTTACCAAGTCTGTATATTTCTTCTATTTCTTTTTCAAGACTGTTCTTCATCTTGAACTAATGATATTATTTGCTTAACCATCTCTTTCTTCTCCTTCTCCCTCACAAATTTTACTGGATTATTTTCACCTATAGTCCATATATAACCATACACTTCTTTTTGTCCAACGTATTCCTTTTCTTTGATCACTTGTATGACTGTGTCCTTCGTTTTCTCTCTTATTTGTTGCTTAACTACATCTACAAAATTCACCTTTCTTCCTCCTGTTATTTTTTCCAGATCATCTTCCATTACATAAGTTTTGTTTCGCTTATCCCCTTTCCTGTCCCCACATTAGTGTCTAGCCTTTCCTCTAGCCTCATAGTTCTCACATTTACCCTTAAAGGTGCAGTTTTCCCTTTTTATTTCATCTAATTTTCATCAAGTCATTGTGTGTGTCATGTCATGTCAGTGTGTGTGTAATTCACTGTTTGATCTGCTGCAGTCTCTGACGAGACAGCCAGACGTTACCCTACGGAACGAGCTCAGAGCTCATTATTTCCGATCTTCGGATAGCCCTGAGACCAGGCACACACCACACACCGGGACAACAAGGTCACAACTCCTCGATTTACATCCCGTACCTACTCACTGCTAGGTGAACAGGGGCTACACGTGAAAGGAGACACACCCAAATATCGTGTGTGTGTGTGTGTGTGTGTGTGTGTGTGTGTGTGTGTGTGTGTGTGTGTGTGTGTGTGTGTGTGGGTGGGTGGGTGGGGCATCTATGCAGTGTGTATACCCAGGCAGGCAGCAGCTTACAGACCTATCTCCACAAATGTAACCTTTTGAGAAAGTCAATTTTACAAAAACATCTTTTTTTTTCATTATTCCTGCAGGAGAATGAGAAACAAGAGGATCTAATATGGAGGAAGGGGCATTTTGTGTGATTAAAGAAGAGAGGATAGTTGAATGTGAGTGTGCAGTGGGTAACATGCCTTCCTGCATCTGTCACATTCTCTGGGATTATTGGACTAGCATGACCAACATATACACATTCCACCCTCCCCCACTCTCACTCTCTCCTCTCTTATACATCACCCTCCCTACACTCATTAGCTACTATTCATACATATACATGCATACATTACATTATATATATATATATATATATATATATATATATATATATATATATATATATACTTTTTTCGGAGGCAGGCCAACTCACCCACAAGTCGGAGTGGGTGTTGTTATCACTACATATTTCATCGAAGTCCACCGTGGCATTGGCTACGAAATCGTCATTCCCCACCGCAGAATCATGGAAGATTTTGAGGCCGAGATGGGCGGCCCCGTCCACCTCATGCTCGAACCACTCATTCCACACCGGAGTGAAGGTCTTCTGCCGCGGCTGTGTCTTATTCCAATGCACCTCGTCCACATCTAAGCTAACATAGGGATCCAAGGTTTGATCTTGTGGCCCTTTTCCAACTCCTGCCACTAAGAAATGACGACTCATACAGTCGGTACGGCGCAGATCTGTAGCTTCGCATATTTTCACTCTAATGGTGCCCGTGAACATTGCCTGTGTATTTCTGATCAGTTGCTCACAAGCCCTGTATCACCTTACGAATAGGTCCCAGTAGGGCATAGGGAAATAGGATAAAACTGACTGTAAAGCCGACCGTACTGTCACCCATTCAACACCATTCGATAAAACTGGTGCCTCATTAAGTGACGTCATGGTGTTGCGAGGACCGTCCTGAGTTGCCCGGTAGCGCTATGAGTTTCCTTTTGCCCAGCCCAAAAAGTAGCCCACTTCCAATGCTCTGGGATATCCTACAAAGCTCTCAAAGCTTATCATTTTCTGATATACAAGATTGAACGACGAGTAAATGTTTATTTGGTGATGAATTGTGAATATCTTATCTGGCAACGTTACTTTATCTATACATATATTTCTATTTATTTATGTATGATAATGGTATATCTGGTCGTATGCATTTATAAGGTTTGATTACTCATTTTGGTGTTATATACAGAAAATTAACTGGTAAGTCATAATCTTTTGGGCTTGTTGTTTCACAAGTGGATATGTCTGGTATGAAATAAATATTTTAGAATTCCTAGCTTCTAATCACGTATACATGAATATTTACAAGTGGATTCCATGGATTTTTCTTCTACATAATCATTTATCTTAAATAGTGTATATTCGTGTTTTGCTGTTTCCTGCAAAAATATGAAATATAGCCCACTTTGGGCGTGAAAGTGAAACCGCCCAAAGATTACGCCACCATCCCACTACTCGAGCACTTTATACCTCGCAACATCTTGCACAACCTTCATCATCATTCAGTGCAGGCTATAAGTTGACCTAAGGAGGATTTGAATTAATAACTACACCGTCACCCTGATTAGTTGCAGGGGATCAACGTCCTGGCTTGTCCCGTATACAGGTGGGGCTCGGCAACCTATCACGATTTCCACACTTTGTAGATACAGATTGGTCAAGTATATAAGGATGTTCACCATTCTTCAAAATCAAAACTCTAAGCATAAGGTGGATGATTAAGTAATCCATCGCTATCGTAATTTCCTGCTCGAGTATAATGCAACAATCATCATCATCCCTAGGATCATAGTTTCTTTCCCTCGCACCGAGGAAACTAAATGTCATGAAATTCATTCACGAGATGAAAGTATGAATATCAAATAAGTCATGAATCTCACTAGATACACGAGACACGTACTGATTCTTGCTATGATTCAAGATGCACACATTACAAATGGACAGAGAATGCACATAGACACGGACCTCTTGTTTTAGAGAGAGAGAGAGAGAGAGAGAGAGAGAGAGAGAGAGAGAGATTATACCATACGGAATCTCAAGAAACATTGCTTGGCAGAAAGACTCACAGATTACGTACTGTATATATTAAAGTTATGAAAACGTTCCTCCAATATCCCAAGACTTAGAATCACAGATCACAGCTATATCTACTATGTGAAACTTTCCACACAAATGAGTAAGCTGAGAGAGAACGAAAAACCTTAGAAGAGAAAGAATGAGGTAATTTAAACTCCAGTTACTGTTACGCTGAAAAAATATACATGATAATAGTAATAACTTGTAGAATGTAACTTCAGAGGAAATATGAATTTATCACATATGTAAGATAATTACAGTAACTGTAGTACTCCATTTGTAACCGAAACATAATATACGGAGAGTGACAGCGATACATGTACAGTATATCAGATAAAGAGATCAAAAGAAATGATGGAGAATGGCACGAGACAAAGAATATTCACGACATATATATATATATATATATATATATATATATATATATATATATATATATATATATATATATATATATATATATATATATATATATATATATATATATATATATATATATATATATATATATATATATATATATACACACACACACACACACACACACACACACACACACACACACACACACACACATATATATATATATATATATATATATATATATATATATATATATATATATATATATATATATATATATATATATAAGAAAACTTATAAGATCCATGCTTCATGTCTTTATACCTGACGGCCTTGTAAACTACCTGGATCAGTCCACTAAACTATCTCACTGGGTGGATGAATATACCCACTGACAATAAAAATTGAAAATAGCTTGGCAGTTATCTATGGTAACATATCATGAATGGATTTATCAATTTCAACTGCAATAAAAAATAAATAATAATAAAAACCCACTGAGATGCTGGTCCTCGAACGGGGTCAAAAGAGCTAGCCAAAAGAATGGTGTAAATGCATTGAAACATTCCTCTTAAATGAGTTCAGTTCAGATCGTAGGGAAGCTGGAATACGGCAGCAGGTAGGGAGTTTCAGAGTTTACCAGAAAAAAAAGTGAATAATTGAGAGTACATGGTTGTTCCTGCGTTAGAGAGCTGGACAGAATAAGGATGAGGGTAAAAAAAGTTTTGTGTAGTGAGGCTGCGAGAGGAGGGGAGGAATGCAGTTAGCAAGATCAGAAGAGCAGTTGGCATGAAAATAACGGTAGAAAATAGCAAGAGATGTAACATTACGTCGGTGAGAAAGAGGCTGAAGACAGTCGGTCAAAGGAAAGAAGTTAAGACAAATTTTAAGCTTCGTGATTCCACTCTTTCTAAAAGAGCTGTATTAATGAAACTCCCTCATACATGTGAAGAATATTCCATACATGAGAGAATAAGGCTCTTGTATAGAGTTGGCAGTTCGGGAGAGAGTTACAAAAACTGGCGGAGACGATCTAGAATGCCTGACTTCATAGAAACTAGTTTTGGCTAGAGATGAGATAATAAGTTTCCAGTTTAGATTAAAAGTAAAGAACAAACCAAGGATATTTAGTGTATATAGGAGGGGAACAGTTGAGTGTCAAGAAAAAAGTGATATTTGTCTAGAAGGTTGTGTCAAGGAATAGAGGAATTAAATTTTTGAGGCATTAAATAATGCTAAATTTACCCTGTCCCAATCAAAAGTTTTAGAGATCACATAGGCAGAAGCAGTCTATTTCTGTCTTTAGCTTTAATTATATTACTATGCAAAGCCTTCGCCAACGTGATTGCGGTGATAAGAAGGAAAGAAAGACGGATGCGATATATTCATTCAGCATAATTTTGATGTTTTCAAGAAGACATATTGCATTTCTTATTTAGACTACATATAATGCTAAGGAGGGAAAGTCAGTATGCCCTTGTAAACTTTCCTTTGCATAAAAAAAAAAAACGGGGTGGGGGGCGGGCCTCTGCTATGGTTTCCTATGCAAGGAAAGTTACACCAAGGATTTCGTAGGAGACGCTTCAATATTTTCAAAATGCCTCTCTGTTATCAGCTAGGTTTTAAATTGAAATTACGGAATTACTATGTTAGCTCCTCCTTGAGACGTGAATCATATAAGGGAGGATGCTTTTGTTTATGGTTTTTACCTTGCTTCCTGGCTTGTCTCGCGGATAGACCCTGAAATTAGCTATACTTATTTCGGCTACAAGTTTATTATGTCATCTCCTTGAGACATGGCTCAGATAAAGGAGGTTGCTTCCCTTATATGGCATTTATCTGCTGCCTTGCCTGGCTAATCTGCCTTGCTTGGTGGTCTACCTTGCCTACTGGCCTCGTCTGTGTCGCGGATAGAGCACTACTCGCCAGCCGCGGGCATGTCAACTCTTCCTTTCTTTTAAGCCCTAAGTTGTCTACATGGTTTAGATTCCGCTTCAAGAACTCTGTGGATTGTGCATCGATATACTGTGACTGAAGTGCTATCAGAAGAGAAAGTAGTTTCATGGATCACTTGAAAGATACCAATATAATAATATATTACACTTCCTTTGGAATATATTTATAATAGAAGCGTCAGAAAAGAATGAAACAAAATATTATAAATTTGAGATTAAATGTGAGTTATTCATATATTGTAACGAGGAACTTATATATTGTGACTCAGCACAAGGCAAATTTAAAGGCAGCGCGGCGGCGGTGGCACTTTCCGAGACGGGATCGATTGGCCGTCCCTGCAACACACCGGCGCCGCGGCTCAGCCTCCACTATATACACACACACACACACACACTGACTTGTGCCTTGTGGGAGAAAGTCATCTCATCTGCCCAGTAGTAAGACCATGGCACACTCTGTCGGGAATGGACAAAACTCGCAGAAAAATTTTACTTTACGCCTAACATTATCTAAAGTTCCTTAAGACTGACCTGAGATCTAAACGAGTAGCAATCCTATCTGAACGGACACTGTTGTATGAATGTATACGAAACCTAAAGAAATAAATGTTGGCGGGACTGTATTTGTTGTTTCAGAGTGAGGAAATGGGAGGGATGTATGCCGCAAGGGTCTGCGCTAGACTCTTACATCATGCCCAGCAGACTGCCATTTTCAGGTCCAGGTGAGAATTATTAATACACTCAGGCACCCTAAGTTGAATATATATATATATATATATATATATATATATATATATATATATATATATATATATATATATATATATATATATGATGTTACCTCGATCACAATCAGCTGATCGGTCACGTCACTTACGAGGTTGAGAGGAGTGTGTGCTCTACTACTATATATTATAACGGATGAAAGGTTGGATTTATTGGTATCTTAGGCGAAGCAGTTGTAAAGAAAAGTCGTAATGTATACTACTATTATTGCTACTACTTTTATTACTACGTAGCTAAATCTTCGGAATGACAACCGCTCCGTGTAGTCTATTATCGCCCCTCCAGGACAAGCAAGCTTGGGGGAAAGAGGAAGGACAAAATATGCGACATTTGGGAAATTTAATGTTTAAGAATAAAAACATTGCTTAAGTCAACTAACAGGAAATACTCGCTTTCGATGTACTGCCACTTTTGTCTTAACTTTTTAAACTAGTTAATGTAACTAATTAGGAACCTATCTGGCTTCCTTTTTAGTAGACTAATCGAAGAATAACAAGGAAATGATTTGGTAATTTTTTTACAGTTACACCAGCAGCTCACTTCTAGATGAAACTTTTTTTCTAGTAGATTTTGACCTGTTTTGAATGAATATGCACTTTGTTTCTGTTGCAAATCCATAGTTTTTTACCCATCCCCTCATCTCTTATGGAAACATGACTTTTTGGTAAAACGAAGCATTTTTTTTCTGGTACATTTTGACCTGTTTTGAATGAATCTGCACTAACCTAACCTAAACCTAATCTAAGGTAACGTAGCTAACATAACCTAGTTGAGGTGACACGTGCCACTGATACATCTTCCTCAAAACAAAATTAACTGTGTAGCACAATTAAACGGATCTAACCAAAGCAAACTAACCTAACTTGACTGGCAAATTTTTTTTTTTTTTTTCGGTTTTACGTCCGGTTCTCCTATTACATTAGGGCTAGGACGGTGCCTCCTGACAGAGGAGTCAGGAGGACTTTGGTTTTGGCATTTGGGAACCGTTACCCCGAATGGATGCCCTTCCTAACCTCAGACCGTGGCCAGGATTCGAACCTGTGCGCTTGAGAACCCTGGAGCCCACAAAGCGCGCACGGTCCCACTGCACCACGGCGGCCCCAACTTGACTGGCAACATTAAGAAATTAATATAAAGTCCTTACTTTATTTTCTTTTGTAAAATCTGTCGATATAATGGATATGATCGAGGTGACACCCTGCCCATTCAGACATCTTCCATAGACTGAATTCAAATAGAGTTGCTTCTCTTCACAAATTGCTCTGGTTAGCCAGATTCATTATATATTATTTTTATTGGTCACTGGCTGCATGGCCAAACAAAAGAACTAATTGTTGCCATTCATTTCACAAGTGTGCAAATAATGTGACAATACACACACACACACACACACACACACACACACCACAAGTAATCATCTCCGAGGACATGGAAAAAAGCTAATAAAAGACATCTGTCTAAATGACATGAGAAAATACAGTTTCCCACATCGGGGCATTGATAAGTGGAATAAACTGAGCAGTGATGTCGTTGACGCGGTGTGTGTCAATCAGATGAAAGAGAGATATGACAGGAATGGACAAGGAGACAGGACACAGAGAGCTAAGCTCGGGCCCTGTAATACACAAATAGGTAAATACACATATACACACACACACACACACACACGAATGAACACACATAACAGCATTCCTCAGTGCCCATCAGCCTATCACATGGATGGGTGTCGCTTGCTCTCCTCTAAAAGTGAACAAATTTTTAACATTTTAATCAGCGTTATAAACAATTTGCTACGGGTATGTATGTATGGGTTCAAATTACTCAGAATGAAAAGCTCTTCAAGATGAGAAGGGTAACAAAAGCCATGTTGCTGTTGGTGTATGAGTAAAATAATACCAAGGATTGGAGGAGGGCAAAATTCCACTTACCCATCAGGTCCCCAAGCTTGTTTGACTTAGAGGGAGGAAGCAATAAATTACATAAGATTGGTAAGATTTACCATAGTAGTAGTAGCAGTAGTAGTAGTCGTTTTCCCACCTTCATTCCAGGGTTCCAGTTTCAAGACCTGGCTGCTTACTCACATTATCATCTGGCCCAGTAAGACAGACAAACTCCTCTTCATCATCACAAGTTCAAAATGCAAAAAATACAAATCCCTCACAGGATCTCATTATCAGTTCATCATGTGTGACCAGACTGAAAGAAATAATCCAGAACGACGACCAGTCCTTTCTGAGAGTGATTGTTGAGGGAGGTGGCTGCTCAGGATTTCAGTATAAATTTGACCTGGACACTGTGGTGCAGGATGATGATAGGTAAGATGTTCATCAGATTGTTGCCACCTTACTATTTATTAGAGTAACTGCCTTATACTTGGATCTATGACTGTTCAGGTCAAAGATCACGGGTTTACATTCTCTCTGCAACACTGCTACATCTCCTTACCCTCTGTCTCTATCCTTTTTTCTCTCCCTTTGTTTCTATACAAATTGGTATATTTCCAAAATCATTCCAACTTTTGTTTTACATCACTGTTGAAGTATAAATCAAGGCATGTTTTCTATGTAATGACTGGTGAGTGGGATCAGTTTAGACTGACCTGACTTATAGTGTATATCTAACCAATATACATTAAGTACCTAATTAATATAATTTAGAAGCATGCAAGAATTTCCTAAAGAATAATATGATCACATATTTTTTTCCAGAATCTTTGAACAAGACGGAGTGCGGGTAGTGATTGATGAAACATCACTTGACTTTGTACGAGGTTCTACTATAGATTACCACACGGAGCTGATACGAGCAGCATTCAGGGTCACCAATAACCCTCAGGCTGAAGGAGGTTGTTCATGTGGAGCCTCCTTTGCTATAAAATTGTAGATTGTAGGTCAGATATGTATATACATTATTATATTCTATATATACGTTTAGATATTTTTATATTTAGCCTTCTATGCAAAGGGGGATAGATTTTCTATAAACATGAAATAGTATATTATTTCATAAGGTTAACTACAGAATCTGTAATGTATGTATGTGTTGAAAATAAAAATTGGCAGAAAACCACAGTAAATTGATTAGGTCAAGAAAATCTACGCAGGCTGATATATATATATATATATATATATATATATATATATATATATATATATATATATATATATATATATATATATATATATATATATATATATATATATATATATATATATATATATATATATATATATATATATATATATTATCCCTTTGAAATGGTGATAACACAAACACAGCCATGTTTTGGATCATTGTGATAATAGATATACTTAGAGAAAATTGCTAACTCACTCACTTGGTTATTCTCTTATTTTTTCACTAAGTGTGGGTAATAAGGTGAGGATCTCCCACTACAGGGAAACATTAGACAAGTTTCAAAACAGATCACCACACTTGGTTTGGGTGAAAAGATAGATATTGCACTGTAAGTATTATTAATAGTTTATTTTAATATTATCTAAATTCAATCTCCAGAGTAATTGTATCAATAATAAAATGTTATCTGGAAATACATTACTGTACATATTTGTAACTCGTAAATTAACTGTGAATATAAACATATACATATGTGTATTTATTTAAGTAAAAACAACAATGATATTTCAGTTAAGGCTTCTTTCATGTACATTCTAAGAATTAATCACTGCTCTGACCAAAAAAACAAAACTTATATGATTATCAAAACACACAGCCAATAGTTAAATTCGTGGTCAATTTTGTAATCATGTTTCCTTTCCATAGTGACAGTAAAGACTGAAAAAAAAAAAAAAATAGTACAGTGGGATCTGCGACAATGGACATAGTTCATTCCAGTGTAGTGTTGGTTATTGCAAATATGCATAATTGCAAATAAATAATGTATGGGAAAAATAAATTGCTTGCAGAAAAGTAGAAAATAATAGTTATTCTAAAAAAAAAAAAAAAAAAAAAAATAAATAAATAAATAAAAAAATAATAATCAAGACCACATTTACACTAAAATAAAGTCATGAATCTTGATCAATCTCATCTTGATATTTCACGTCTCAATTGCATTAAGAACCCATGATTCACATATCTTAACCAAATGATATGAATTTTGGTCACTTGTTTTTCATCTGCTTACATTACAACGTAGCATGGTGATGTGATTTTTTTTCAGTAGCTCTTACATCTAACGGCAGTTTGCATTCCAAAACATGCTCCAGAAGCTTCTGAAAGATTACTGATGTTTCTGCAGTGCACCATAACAGGGTTATGACATAACTCATGACTTACAAAGCTCACAGGTGACACACATACTCCCTATGGAGGAGGGAACAATGTTGATAAAACAAATCTCTCACATGGCTCTATGGCATCTCTTCTTGCCTACTTCAAACTTACTTTCTTCTACAAATAATTTTTACTGCATCTCTGAATGACTGTCCCAAGTGAAAAATTGGATGGGGGATATTGAAGGAGGATGCAGGGGGATGGGAGGGTAATGTCTCATGGAACGCACGGTGAACGGTAAAAATGGCATAGGTAAAAATGGCTCAGGTAAAAATGTCACTGGTAAAAATGGCACAGGTAAAAATGCCACAATGTAAAAAATAGGAAAAAATGGCACAAAATTATAACTGGTCAGAATTTTGAGAAAATATGTATGTTTCTTGAGTTTCTTGAATTCTTGAGTTAGTGAGTTTAACTCAAACCATGTTTCGAAACTCAAAGCATTAGTGTTTCATGAATTTGTCTCGAAGCAGGCTCATTGTTTATTTCTTGAATTCTTTAGTGAGTTTAACTCGAAGCATTAGTGTTTCACGAATTTGTCTCGAAGCAAGTTCATTGTTTACTTTATGTATTTCACACTACACAGCCACAGACAAGTTGTAGAAGCAGTCAAGAACACATCTCAGATCTCAGTGGCTCTACCAAATTTTTAATCATGAAAGTTATACAGAGCAATAAAGGAAAAGAGAAGATCTGCTTCCAAGGATATATGTACACAAAACAGATTACAAGATCAACTACTATGAGATGGAGATGTGTTAAGAGAACATCTTTTTGTAAAGGCACCATGACCACTAGCCTTAATATGACTGATCCTGTACCAGCAAATGAACACAACCACGCTCCTGATCATGCAGCCATCTCAGCAACAAAATGTATTACGAACATGAAGAGAAAAGCAGCTGAAACAGAAGATAAACCTAGCCAGATTTACAACAATAACCTGCATGACTTATCATAAAGAGAACTCTGCACAACCAAAGATCAAAACTATCCACCAGCACCAGAAAGCCTTAAGAATCTGAAACTTACTGGGGAATGGACAACTACTGCAGCTCCAGAACCAAAGCCTTACCTGTTTTTCGACAATGGCCCAGACACTGAGATCCGTATCATTGCTTTTGGTTCTGATGAATTGTTGAGTCTACTTGCTTCGGCTGATACATGGCTGATGGATGGCAACTATGCAATGCCTCCACAAGGCTTTCTATAGCTTTATGTCATAAGGGTTCCAATTGGAAATACTGCAGTTTCTACTATTTTTGCTTGCCTGCAGAACAAAACACAACATACCTATGAAACATTCTTACAAGCAGTGATGGATCACTGTCATGAGATTGAACTCTACCCAGACCCAACAACCATAATTGTTGACTTTGAGAAGGTGGTCATCCAAGCCATTAGCAATATTTTTGGGCCAGAACAAACACACAAGGCTGCTTCTATCACCTAACTCAAAGTACCTGGCGAAAAATACAGGACCTTGGTCTGACCACTCACTACAAAGACAGTGAGGATTTTCGTCAGTTCTGTGGACAGATAGACTCACTGGCATTTCTACCAGTTGAAGATGTTACAGCAGGAATACAGCTACTGAAGGATAGATGTACTGAAGAGGCAGCTCCCCTGTTAGAGTACTTTGACCAAACATATGTTTCTGGTACATATGTTCAAAGAAGACGCCACCAGCAGTGGCGTATTCCACCAAGATTTCCTCCTGAACTTTGGAACATACATGAAGCTACCTTGAATGACTGTCCCGGGACCAACAACCTATGAGAAGGATGGAACAACAATTTTTACCATCTTGTTGGCTACCAGCACCCGTTTATTTGGAAACTTATACGGGTGATCCAACAGGAAGAGGCAGCTGTGAGTGCAGTTATTGCAAAGGACTCAGTTGGTGAAACAAAAAAGATATATGTTGATCTACAACAACGTCTCAAAAATCTGTGCAAAGATTACATAGAAGGAAGAAAAAACCTTGATCAAGTGTTGCGTGGACTTGGTCACAACATAAGATTCTGAGCTTTTATTTTTTTAAAGTTTAACAACATAAAATTTTAAGCTTCATTGTTTTAAGGTTTGACGTAAAAAAAATTGTTCTTGTGTTTGAACATTCAATGTTTCTAAATGACCTTTACCTCAATAAAACTTTTATAGCTGTGCCATTTTTTCCTACTTTTTACATAGTGCCATTTTTACCTGTGTCATTTTTACCTGTGCCATTTTTACTGTGCCATTTTTACCTGAGCCATTTTTACCTGTGCCATTTTTACCTAAATTCGGAACGCACACTACATACTAGCTGCCCATCAGATGCTCAAACCCAGCGTGTGCTCCTTGTCTTATCCTCACAATCCATGGCTGATGGAGAGGTTGATAGAAGACAAAATAAAAAGAATAACAAAATGTTATTCTTGATTTTATTTATACGTTATACGTTGTGGGGTTTTCACGGGAATTTATGGGCTAAAGGGGATACCTTTTGGGGTACCTCCTATCTCAAAGCCCACCCGCTAGGAAACCGTTGCCCCGAGTGAGGAAGCCCAACCTACACTCGGACCGTGGACAGGATTCGAACCCGTGCGCTTGGAGACCCCTCGGACCCCAAAGCACGCATGGTTCCACTGTACCACGGCGGCATGTAAAAGCCACCAAACCTGGCTGACTGGAAATACTCACCTATATGCAATATTCAAGTTTTCATTCATTGTTCCAATTAAATTTTTATTAAAATTTCAGTGTGTTAATGCATTTCTGCGTTATTACAACCATGTGATGCCGCAGGGTCCACTGTGTACAGAAATTTCCTTATCTCCTGTCACTGTTACTGAATCAAATTTTTTCAAATATGTATAGTAAGCAAGGAAAGCTAAATACAAGTGCTACCTGCTTTGCTATTTAGTCTTTATTCAACATGTGTATGGAGTTCCAAATCTGCATAATATAGGTACATGATGGTGAGGATGATGATGCCAATGATAATGAATCGCACAGACTCAGAGATAACATACATCACTTCAATTATACTTGGTAAACTTAATCTTATTAAATAATAGGTGTCCTCAAGTCCTGCATGGTAAATGAACTAAACTAAAAGAGGAGGTAGCATATAATTTTACAATTAAAGTAAATCATAGCATTATACACAAGTTTGAGAGAGAAGAAAGAATAGCATAAATCACCAACAGCAAAACTCATGATCAAATTTGTCAAATTGACTAATATACTTGACTCTGGTGCATTATTCTCTTTGAATAGAACAATAATTTAACACACACACACACACACACGAAAAAAAAAAAAAGAAAAAAATGATAATGATAGCAGTAATAGTAATATCTATCATTTGGCTTCCATCTCACACTTATTTCTTATTGAGTGAACAGAATCTACACTATGAAAGAAGGAAAAAAAATTTCATTTCCTATCCCAAGATCCAAACTTGGAGCCTGTTGAATGTGATCCAGGCATGCCAGTTTCTATATCAATGATAATAACAAAAGCAATGAACAATAGATGAAATGTTACAACACTGATAATACTGAGGAATGTCAACAGGTGATCTACATGAGAGGTGTGCTACTAGCTGGCTACTATCTATTCACTGGTGGGAATTGCTCACAAAAGTGTGTGATTGATACTGCACATAATGAATGATGAACAATGAAGATAATTAACTTGTGAAAATACTAATGCTGCTGATGATGACAATGGTGATGGTAGTAAAAACAATATACACAAGTTAAGAGGTCAGTTCTAACTATACTAACTAATATCTTAACAAAAATAACACAATTTTTATATTACTTTCATCACTTCTTGCTCTTCTTACTCTGTAAAAAAGAAAGAAAATTAAGAAATAATAGTCATTAATTAAAGCAGTAGTCTCAAGCTGCATATCATTATTTTCAATGGATGGTATGAGAAGGATGGTGGTCTTACCTTTGCTTCAAACTTTAAATGTTCTATCAATTCTGATTGTGCAGTTAGCTTTTCATTAAGATCAGCCAGATGCTCTGACATTGTAGAAATCTGTTCCTCATAGTTTCTGTAAAATATGGTAAGTAATAATGAGAAAAGGGAAAAATCCTTACACATACCTACCTGTTCATTTGAGAGATAAAAAGAACAGAATCCCATGGAGGGTTACACAACTGTCTCATTTTCAAAATTTTTAAAGATATATTAATGTATGACATACCTAGAGGTTGTTTGTAGGACTTCCTTTAGATGATTGACTCTTTCTCTGTGCTTGTCCATCTCCTGTTCACTGGCAGTCTTGGTCTCATTACTTACTGCTAGATGTCTCATTAGTGATTCACACTAAGTCAACAAAAAATTCCTTGTTAGTACTTTGGAAAAAAAATAATAAATAAATAAATAAAAAAATAATAAAAAATACCCAAAATCTTTAAAACAACAAGAAAATCTATCTATTTACCTATCTATATACAGGAATACTCTGCTTAACAAACAGGATAAGGGATGTCACAGCTGTTCGTAGAGCGGAAATTAGTTAAGCAGACGTAATTTTCCCAAAGGAAATAATGGAAATAGGGGGCGGGATGCGTTCTGGGCTGGTCCCCAACATACCACATGAGTTAAAAAAAAAATTATATATTTTTCTATTAGCTTTTTACAAACCTTACCCCCAAGAAAGGATTGTTTTGTAATGCATAAAGTGAATTCTTACATGGAATATAAAAAAATAAAGCAGAGATTAGATCGGCCACAGACGAAGCGGAGACTCACGGCGACTCGGCCACTTCTTCTTCTTGTGATCCTTTTAGCTTGCGTGTTGTCTTTCACCACGATATTAAATTTATGTTTCCACTCCTCTATTGCCTGCTATAATGGATATCATATCATAGTAGTCATATATGCTCATGCCATGAGGATAACCTCGACTCCGTGGCACTGAGTGATAGTGAATTACTAATGAAATACCGCGGTATTTCATTAGTAATTCACTATCACTCAGTGCCACGGAGTCGAGGTTATCCTCATGGCATGAGCATATATGACTACTATGATATGATATCCATTATAGCAGGCAACAATAAATTTAATATTGTGGTAAAAGACAACACGCAAGCTAAAAGGGTCACAAGAAGAAGAAGCTGCCGAGTCGCCGTGAATCTCCGCTTCGTCTGTGGCTCATCTCATCTCTGCTTTATTTTTTGGTATTCCATGTAAGATTTCACTTTATGCATTACGAAACAATCCTTTCTTGGGGGCAAGGTTTGTAAAAAGCTAATAGAAATGTTGTTTTGTGAACATAAATGCATATATAAGATAGTAACACCACCTCCAGAGGTGGTGTTACCAGCAACCTCAGAGCAACCTTGTCAATGTCCCTCCATGGAAGCCATTTCGCGGCAGGAGGTTGCTCTGACGTTGTTAAAGAATCTTGGATCCAGCTCCAGGGGCGCTAGAGACAGAGGCAGGGAGCCAGCCAATCACAGCGAAGCTGCCGTGTTTGGTCCCTCACCTGGCAAATTCAAACCCAGAAAATTTGCTAAGACGGATGTGGTTGTACGTTATGCGGACTTTTTGGTCTAACTTTATATAGTACATTAAACCGGAAATTCGTTAGATGAACGTTCGTTAAGCGGAATATTACTGTATATATCAGGCTGGCAATCTCACATTCATCAGCCTAGACAATGCACTTGGTCCACTCTTTTGGCCCTGTTAGGCTCTGCTACACTCAAAGAATTTGGGTACAGTACAACTGGTCCCACACCATATACTGGTACACTTCTCCCCATTAACAAAACACATAGAGACTAAAAGTAAACATACCTCATTCTGATAAAGAGCAGCTTGACTTGTGGCTGATGTGAGCTGCATGTACAGGTGTGAGCAGCGATTGGTGAAGTGATTTCTGATATCTTTTTCCCTTTCATCAAGTGCCCCATCACAACCCTGCACCTCTCCTATCTGCAGGAAGCAAAGAAAGGAAAGCTTACATTCAGAAATGCATGAAATAAGAAGTGAGACAGTAACCAACATCACTACAATGTTTATAACAATTATGAGTGACAGCTTTGAATGGAACTAAGACACAGAGTGGGAAGTAATGAAAGTATTAGATGAACAATGCCAGTTATAAGATCAAGAAACCTGGCAGAGCATATGCTGTGCACAGCCTACGTACACGTATTACATTAACCATGCATGCAGTGGACAATTCAAATCTCATGTATCAAATTTCATATAAACAGTCAGAGAAGCTGGCATTGTTGAGTGTGAGTGTGTGTGTGTGTGTGTGTGTGTGTGTGTGTGTGTGTGTGTGTATTTACCTAGTTGTAATGTACAGGGTTCGAGCAGGGCTCATAGTGTCCTGTCTCCATATCTCCATTTATCTAGTTTTTCTTTACAGTTATGCACACTATGTGCTGTAACAATTCCACTATCCAATGCATTCCATTTTTCCACCATTCTGTGTGGAAAACTGTATTTTCCAATATCCTTCACACACTGCCTCATCCTGATCTTCTTTTCATGTCCTCTTGTCCTTCCATGTTCTTTCATCAACAGCACCAGGTCTTCTTTGTCTATATTTTCAATATAATTTACAATCTTATACATTGTTATTAGGTCCCTGCGTTCTCTTCTATCTTGTAAGGTTGGCAATACCATTTCCTTCAGTCGTTCTTCATATGTGAGGTCCTTTAATTCCGGAACCATCTTTGTAGCAATCTTCTGTATCCTTTCCAATTTTCTTATATCCTTTTTAGAGCTTGGAGACCATACCACTGCTGCATATTCCAGCCTTGGGTGTATCATGCTTGTGATGATTTTTTTCATCATATCTTTATCCATGTAATGAAATGCCACTCTTACATTAGTCAACATCTTATATGATAGTCCAAATATCTTGCTCATGTGTTTATCAGGGCTCAGATTTTCTTGTATGATCACTCCAAGATCTTTTTCCTCTTTAGTCTTCATTATTTGCTCCTCTCCCATCAAATAGTTCCATACTGGTCTTCTCTTACTCTTTCCTAGTTCCATTATGTGGCATTCCTTGGCATTAAACTCCAATTTCCACTTCTTGCTCTACTCATAGATCTTGTTTAAATCTTCCTGCAACGCAGACAGTCCTCTCTGGTTTTGATAACTTTTAGCAACTTTGCATCATCAGCGAATAAATTTATATGACTGTTTATCCCAATGTGAATGTCGTTTACATAAACTTGAAACATAATGGGGGCTAACACTGACCCCTGTGGCACTCCGCTAGTTACTTTACCCCAAGATGAGTATGTATCTCTAATCACAGTTCTCATTTCCCTATCCTTCAAATAATCTCTTGTCCACTTAAGCAAGGTTCCATGCAGTCCTCCTATGTACCCTAGTTTCCAAAGAAGTCTTCTGTGTGGGTTTATCAAAAGCCTTTTTAATATCGAGGTATACTGTGTCTATCCATCCATCTCTGTTTTCAAGTCCTGCAATAACTCTCGAGTAGAAGCTTCATAAGTTTGATACACATGACCGCCCTGTCCTGAACCCAAATTGTCTGTTCGATATGACTTGCTCCTCTTCTAGAAATTATTTCACATAACTTCCCTACGACACTTGTAAGTGACACTGGTCTGTAGTTTAGTGGTTCAGTTGCCTTTCCTCCTTTAAATATTGGTATTACGTTGGCTCTCTTCCACTCTAGTGAAACTTTCCCTTCATTTATTGAACTTTTAATTATTTCCCAAATTGGATCCAGTAATTGTTCTTTACATTTTTTTAACACCCAGCCTGATACACCATCTGGCCCCATTGCTTTCCTGACTTCCAACTTATCCAGTAATCTTCCAATATCCTCTTTCTGCACTGCAATCTCTCGTAATCCTTGGCAATCCAATGTCCTATTAGGTCCTGTGAAATCATCTTCTACAGTGAATATCATTTTGAAGCTCTCATTCATTATTTCACACGTTTCCTTCTCTGTTCGGTATGTCTTGCCTTTTTTTAATTACTTTTTCAATTGTTTCCTTATTCTTTGTTTTGCCATTTATAAACTTGTAGAAAAATCTGGGTTCATCCTTGCTTTTATCCACTACATCTTTCTCAAACTTTCTCTAACATATTCATTTCTAGTATCTTTGTACTGCCGAGTATTATAGTCATTTCCCTGCTTTAAGAGTTTCTTCCACGCTTTATCCATTGCATATTTTGCTTGTAAGCATCTAGCATTGTACCAAGTACGTATTTTTTTCTGAACTCTATAAACAGGAATAAACTTTTTTACTTCATTGTATTTCTGTAAGAATATATCATATTTCTCTTGTACAGTCTTCCTGCACATAATATTACTACACTGAATATCAGCAAAATAACTCCTTAATTTTTCAAAATCCGCTCTTGCATAATTTAA
This sequence comes from Portunus trituberculatus, assembly GCF_017591435.1. NCBI lineage: Eukaryota > Metazoa > Arthropoda > Malacostraca > Decapoda > Portunidae > Portunus > Portunus trituberculatus. The sequence continues at coordinate 9,158,334 of NC_059289.1, read as the reverse complement.
TCTCTCTCCTTTATAGTCCTCTCTGTAACTTCTCCTGCATTTGTATCTCTAATGTCACATAATCACTTTTCCCCATTGGAGGGGACTCTAGTTTTCTTCCCCCATGTACCTTGTTGACTCCTCCACCCAGTGATCCACTGTATTAACCATACTCAACTGTAACACTTTCTCACTCCACTACCCAGCATTATCCATTACTTCCATCTCTCTCCAGTTTATTTTTTTACAGTTAAAGTCTCCAACTAAGAGTATTTTTCTATCTCTTCTTATCATGTTATCTAGGCACTTTATCACCTCTCTTTGCATATCTTTATGTTCTTCTGATCCCCATGTATTAGTCTTCGGTGGAACATATGTAACTATAATATTTCTTTTCTTCAAATCTTCTGTTCTGATTGTTACTCCCATTACTTCCACTTTATCCTCACCATATTGTACATCCCATCCTCCACACGTCCCTCCTCCAGGCATTATATCCCTCCTCTTTAAAGTTGACATAGATCTCTTTTTTCAGTTTTGTTTCAATGATGCACATTACATCCGGCTTTTTCTCTTTCAAATAATCCCAAACTTCCAATATGCTTGACAACAACCCATCTAAGTTAGTATAAGTCACTCTTAATTTATTGCCTCCTCCACAACCTCCTCTTTTTTCCTTAGGTATCACTTCTTTAGACTCATATCCAGAACCCTCAAGTAAAACTTCTTCTCTATCTCTGTCCTTTTCTTGTTTTTTTTCCTTAGCTTCACTTCTTAGCACTTTCTCCTTTTCCCTTTCCTTTAAGTTCATATCTCTTTTTATCCATATTTCCTTGTGATTGACATCATTGGGCAGCTTCCCTTTTCTAGCCATAATTTCCTCTACAGCAACTTGAGATCTCATTTTCACCTTCATTGGTCTCTTACCCCCTTCAGTGTACCTTCCCAGCCTAATCACTTCCTCCACCTCCTGGTCAAATTCTTGTGTGCTGTCTTGTACTTGTTTGATAACAGTTTTGGCTATTTCCCTTTCTTCATGTTCTCTTGTGAATTTATTTGGATTTTTCTTTTCCCTCATCCCGTAAATCATGAAGCTTTCTTTCTTGTCCACTGAATCCCGCGCCAAATCTTCCTTTTCCTTGATAACTTCTATTACAGCGACTTTTGTGTTCTCCTGAATTTGTCTCCTTACCACTTCTGAAAATTTGACTTTTTCCTCTTCTTGCTCCTATTTCCATTCATTTCTTACTTCTTTCAATTTGTTATCACCTAGACCACCTTCTGCCCTGTCTGTAATCCCGTCCTGAACTTCATCCTGCAAGCTCTTTCAAACACTTTCATAATTTTGGCATGTGGTTTTTAGAATGTCATTTTGCTTCTTTATTTCCAGAATCTCCTCTTTCAATTCCTGGTTTATTGCACTGCCCTCCCATTCAGCTACTCTCATTTTCAGGGCTGTGTTCTCCATTAGCAGCCAGTCTTGTCTGTCCATGAGATTGGACATCACCTCCTTCATATACAGGCAAACCCCGCTTGACGAAGGTTCACACAATGAAATTTTGCTACAATGAAGGTTTCCTTTTACTACCATCTGCTTGTTTAACGAACACCAAACTCGCTTTAACGAAATTTTATCCAGGTAATTTTTTAAAAGTTTGAAAGCCCCGTTGTATCACGCAAGCCGACAGGCTTTTGAATACACCAGCGCCTCTCATGGACAAAACACGCACCACTCACTCCCCTAGTTCAAAACAATAACAGTGTCAGCAGCAGCTTGTCTTCCCTCGCTCTACATGCCACCAAAACGCCCTGCAATGTCACCTAGCGTTGCTAAGAAGACCAGGAAGTCTCTTACTCTTGAAGTGAATCTGGATATAATTCACAGACACGAGAGAGAGAAAACTAATAGCATTGCTTCCCACCATAGCTTGACTCTATCTACTGTCTACCATTTTCAAGTCAGCAACCTCTATTAAGAAAGCTGGTGAGATCATATCTTCCTTGCAAGCTAAAAGAACCACCTGAACTCGTGACTGCAATGGATAAAATGGAAGCCTTGTGAAAATGTGGTACATAAATTTTGTATGCAGTACAATGATGCGCCCTTTGTTTACATTCCACACATTGCCAGCTAGCGCATTTCCCGCTCCACTCTCCCTCCCTTCATAAATTTAAGATCATCAACATTATAAAGTTACTTACATACATACATTAGTGTACATTATAATGACTTAGTCTTAAATTAAACTGCTTAAATGTTTAACTTAAACCTTTTACTGTACTATGATGCACTCTCGCTTTGTTTACTCTCAATGGAAGCTCAAGTCAGGGGTTAAACTTGTTATAATTGGTTCGCTTAACGAAAATTTGCTTAACAAAGGATTTTTAGGAACATAACCCCTTCGTTAAGCGGGGGTTGCCTGTATCTTAATTCTCTTTCTACATTAATATGCCTTCTCATATTACCTTGTCCATCCCGGAAACCTGAGAAATCCTTTTCCATAGTATCATCAGTCAGTTTTCTTAAACCAATAGGGGTTTCTATAAAGCGTTGGTTTTCACTCGGCGTATGTTTTGATTCCGCCATGTGCCTGGCAGCGCTACTTGGTTCCATCTCTCTCTCGTTATTCATTCCTTAGCTATATGTGATCTAACACTTATTTCATTTGGAGATAGGAGAACCTATGGCTCCCTCTTTCCCTGTACATATGTCTAGGCCTGAGTCCAACTCCTTTTGAAGTAATCTCTGCGAGCTGCTCAGATGCGTGCGTTCTGCTCGACAGCTGCACTCCGTGTGTATTTACCTAATTGTATTTACCTAATTGTAACATACGGGAAAAGAGCTATGCTCGTGTTGTCCCGTCTCCATATCTATTAATGTCCAGCTTTTTCTTAAAATCATGAATATTCCTTGCGTTGACCACTTCCACGTCTAAACTATTCCATGCTTCCACCCTTCTATGAGGGAAGCTATATTTTTTCACATCTCTCCTATAAGTGGCCATTTTTAGTTTTTTTCCATGCCCTCTCGACATTCTTCCATTCCACATACACAGATCTTCCCTATCCATTTTTTCCATGCCAATCATCACTCTGTATATTGCTATCAGGTCTCCCTTTCTCTTCTGTTTTCCAGGGTTGGAAGTTGCATTCTTTTCAGTCTGTCTTCATAAGTCAAATCTCTTAAGTCAGGCACCATTTTCGTTGCAGCCCTCTGTACTTTCTCTAGTTTCCTTATGTGTTTCTTTAAGTTCGAGCCCACTGTATTGTTGCATATTCAAGCCTCGGTCTTATCATTGCAGTAATTATTTTCTTCATCATTTCTTCATCTAGATATACTGACGCCACTCTTATGTTCCTCAATAAGTTCAATACTTCTCCAATTATTTTGTTTATATGTCTCTCTGGCGATAGGTCATTGGTAATTGTCACCCCAAGGTCTTTTTCTTCATGACTGGTTTTATGTCTTCATTTCCTATCTTGTACATACTCCTGATTCTTCTTTCACTCTTGCCAAACTCTATTTTCTTGCATTTTGTCGTGTTGAACTCCATTTGCCATGTACAGCTCCATTTCCATATTCTGTCCAAGTCTTCCTGGAGTAGTTCGCAATCTTTGTCACATCTCACTTTTCTTAACAATTTTGCATCGTCTGCAAATAGGCTCACATAACTGGACACCCCATCCACCATGTCATTTATGTAGACTGCGAACATTACTGGTGCCAACACTGATCCCTGTGGAACTCCACTCTCCACCAATCCCCATTCTGATGGTCTGTCCTTAATTATTGTTCTCATTTCTCTTCCTACCAAAAGTCTTCCATCCATTTTAGTAAACTGCCATGCACTCCTCCTACCATTTCAAGTTTCCAGATCAGTCTCTGGTGTGGTACCTTATCAAAGGCCTTTTTTAAATCCAGATATATTCCATCAGCCCAACCATCTCTTTCCTGTATTACATCTATCACCCTCGAATAGTAACATATCAGGTTTGTCGTGCATGAACGCCCTTTCTAAAACCAAATTGACACTCACAAAGTATGTCATTTTTCTCCAAGAAGTCTGTCCATCTATTCTTCACCACCCTCTCACACATCTTAGCTACCACACTTGTAAGTGACACTGGTCTATAGTTCAATGGGTCTCTCTTGTTACCTGATTTATAGATTGGGACAATGTTAGCTCTTTTCCAGTCTTGGGGCACTACACCTTCCCTTAATGAGGCATCAATTACTTCACAAACTTTTTCTGCCAATTGCTCCCTGCATTCTCTTAAAATCCATCCTGATACCCCATCAGGTCCCACAGCTTTTCTCACTTCTAAACTCCCCATCATGTTCTTGATCTCCTCCACAGTTACTTGAAACTCCTTCATAATCCCTTTCTGTTCCATTACCAGTGGTTTGTCAAAAGCAGTCTCCTTTGTGAATACCTTCCGAAAGCATCCATTCATAGCCTCTGCCATTTCCCTGGGATCTTCACTGTATACTCCATTTACTTCTAAACTTTCAATACTTTCTCTATTTTTGATGTTGTTGTTCACATGTCTGTAAAAAGCCTTGGTTGGTCTTTACATTTATCAATTATATCCTTTTCTTGTTTCTTTCTTTCTTCTCTTCTAATCAACACATATTCATTTCTTGCTCTTTTGTAACTTTCCCACTGCTTAATCCGTCTTTTCCTTCTCCACCTCTTCCATGCATCCTCTTTTCTTGTTCTAGCCTTTTCACATCTATCGTTAAACCAGTCCTGCTTTCCAACTTCTCTATGTTGTCTTATTGGTACAAATTTTTCTCACCTTCTTTGTATATTTTTATAAATTCCTTCCACTTTTCATTTGCTCCTTAGCACTCTTGAATTTCATCCAATTTGTCTCTTGAAAGAATTTCTTTAGGTTTCCAAAATCTGTCTTGGCATAATTCCATCTTCCCACTTTATATTCTTCATTTCTTCTAGATTTCTCTTCATCTATCACCTTGAACTCCAAAACTGCATGATCACTCTTTGCTAAAGGGCACTCCACCCTCATCTCCTCAATGACCATTGGCTCTGTACTAAAGACCAAGTCCAGTCTTGACGATGCTCCCTCTCCTCCAAACCTAGTATCTTCTTTGACCCACTGAGTTAACACATTTTCCATTGCCAGTGTCAATAGTGTATTTCCCATGTTGTCTCTGATCCTTCCATTGACCAGTCCTCCCAACACACCTCTTTACAATTAAAATCTCCCATCATTATAGTTCGTTCACAGCCACCCAACATTTCTTCCAGACATGTTCCTGTATCACTTATCATTTCTTCATATTCCTGTACTGACCATGCATTTGTCTTAGGTGGTACGTACACCACTATGTAGTGCCTCTTTTTTCCTTCATTAGTTTCTGCTCTGATCTTTAGCACTTCTGCCTTTCCCATACCTTTTTTCACTTGATCCACTTGTGTGTGTGTGTGTGTAACTTTACCACTGATATTGCAGAAGTGACAGAGGCAGAGTGGTCTTTGTGTCCTCCATCCTCCTTGGAAGAGACTGACTCCCCCTTCAGCTGGCTCTCAAGCTCTCGTACTCGCTGCATCCGTTAATTAAAGGACAGTTTAATGTGACATTCTTAACTGATATTAATGTAATGTACACAATTGGTTTAATAATAGAAAATCATTTCTAAAATTGAAATTAACTCGCAGATATGCATTTCTCATTACGATAATCAATAATACTCAGCTTATATTTGTCACATAAAAAAATGTCAAAATCACAAAAATATTGTTATTTTTTACTTGCACCAAGCTACTGAAAATAAATTCTTCCCTTACACTAGTACAATAAATATAAATAGTCTAAATACACACCTTTGCTTCTTTTTGATGTTTACATTGTAAGAGCTGATGCTCTAGCCTCCAGTGTTCCCTCTCCGCCTCTAACTGAGTAAGCTTGGATGATGCCAGAGCCAGCTGCTTCATCAGAGACACTTCAGTGTCACCAAGAGTGGTGCTGTCTGATGGACTCACCAGGGTGCTATCATACAGTGCTGAGCTTCCATCATCCTGTACAGGATCTATTCTTAGAAAAACTTGTCTCTCAGGTTAAACTACTTCGTCAGCCAACTAACCTGACTGGATCACTATGTAACAAAACTAAAGCAGTACATGTATAGTAGGCAATGAGGATACCTAACCCTTACTATGTACATTCACTATTTCAAAAGACCTGTAAGGAGGACAGGCAGGATGATGAAAGATGGAGTGCACTTATTATTGTTTCCTTACTTACTTGCACACCACACAGGGGGGTTCCTGATTTACTGAGGGAATGAGGCATGCTTGGGTAGGGTGAGGAAGGTGTGCTTGGGGTTGAGCCAGCTCTATTCCAGGAAGACACCACCTGCTCCTTGAAGATACTTGACATCTGGTGGAAGAGGAGAGAGGATAAAGATAAAAATAATCCGATCAATGTGTATTGTCTGACTAAATAACAAAACTGTGATCACTTTGAAACAGTCTGTGCACTAACCTTGCCCGTCACAGAAGTGAGAGAGGTGAGGGCGCTCACCATTTCCTCACTGGCAACCTTTGCATCACTTGATAGTAAGGAAAGTTCCTTTTCACTCTCTGCTTTCTTCTGGCATGCACTTGTAGCTTCTACATCACAGAAATTCATGTGAATTTTATACTACCTTATCTATATTTGATTCTTAAGAAAATACAAAATATCACATTTGGTACAAAGTAACTTAGAACACCACCATATGTAAGTCTTTTGTTCACATAAACATTCCCAAGAAATGTTCCCTCAGCACTAGAAGTGATAGCTCACCTTTGAGGGCAGCATGGAAGTTACTGAGACGGTCACTCAACATGGATATAATGCGACCTTGTGCATTTTTGGGAAGGATGGAATTTGGTGTGCCTGTAATATTACAAACATACAGTAAAGGAAGCTGCTATAAGACATCAGGTCTTCATGTGGCAGTCCCTACATGATCTGAGGATATTGGCAACACAATTCTTGTATCCTCTACATAAGTGTAATTAGAAAGACATGTAGAGGAAAAAAGTGTGTTATAAGCATTCTCAAATCAAGGCTGTGGAAGGGCAGACTTTTACTGCTCCATGCCACAACAATCCCTTACAAAGTGCAATACATTCCATGCTCAGTACTCACTCTGATTGGCCAGGGTAGCTACATATGGGGTGAGGGATCCCCATGAAGACACAAGCCTGCTGAATGCTGCACTCCATGACGCACTGGTCCGGTCAGCATTGGCGACACCCTGGCTGCCCTCACAAATCCTAAGCAAAAGGTAGCCACAAAATATAGTGAAAATAGTTACACAAAGGTTGAAGATAAGTATTTTGAAACCTCTTTCATGAAGCAGTTTGAGTCAAAGAGAGGAGGAACTACAGCAACAGGTAAGGAGTTTGTGAATTTACCAGTAAAAGGATGACTGAGAATACTGGTTAACTCTTGCATTAATACCATGACTGCCTATCTAGATTCCAATTAGATTTTCTTCTAAGACAAATAAATGTGCTTACCAGTGGACCACGAGAGGCAGAACTTTACGCAGGCTGGCCACACAAGCATTTACTTGCTGGCTCACATGGGACAGTCCCGTCAAGGTCTCCAAGGCTACAAATCCCTCCATAGAGGCAGTTTCCGTCAGCTGGTGATATGATGCTGCCAGAGAGTGCCACGGGAAGGCAGCCGACTTCAAATGTTCTACTAACTGCAAAAAAAAACAAAAAGAAAGGAAGATAAGGCATATCATTCTATAAGAAAGATAGATTGAGTAGAATATGTACTGCATTCTTTTAAGGACAGGAAACTTTCCATAATTAAGAAAAATTACAGTTCTTGTCAATACAAAAGATATACAATCATTGTTCTGAATGACTATAAACCACAGAATGGCTGCAGCATCTCATTCCTCAGGTACATGTTAACAGGCTGAAGCCAACCACAGAAATGTCTTAACAACATGACTCTCAACACACACACACACACACACACACACACACTGTCGCCGTCGCCGAGAGAGGACGGCTCGTCTCTGGCTGTGGACGGGAAGAGGAGAAACTACCTATGGTGTTACAGGGCCCGGATATCTCTGTGTTAATGTCCTATTAATGTCCTACTGACACATAGTGTAGAAAGTGGGCCATTTTCAAGCGGGATATGGAGAGTGGTCCCTGAGCCGAGAGTGTGGGCGGTGATTGTTTTGGCCGTAATCAGCTGACGATAACAATCATGGCGTCCACGCCTCGACAAGCCCGGGACTTTGAAGGGTTCGTGACTACTCCAAGAGGACTGGAGAAATTAGATATGGATGCAAGAATTCAGGCATTAGAAAGTAAGTTCCTAAACATTTTATTCATAGCAGAAAAACTGGATAGAGTCATAGCAGAGAACGATTCCTTCAAAAAAGAGATCTATTTGTTAACGATAGAGAACAAAGAGCTATTGAGGGAAAAAGTAGAAATGGAGAAAGAAAACCAACAACTAAGGAAACAATGTGAAGAGATGAAGGCTAAACTCCTAGAAATGGAGAAGAAAATATCCGAAGGGGACTTGAGGAAGGAGGAATGCCTTAACCTAATTGATGCCAGGATGAAAGAAGTGAACCATGAACATCAGGAGGTACAAAGGTCCTTTAGGGAGATAGTGAAAAAGCAGGAAGAGGAAAATAAAGTGATTATGCAGAGTGAAATGGTAAAGGCACTAAAGGAAAATGAGTATGTGGTGAGAGATATTGCTGAAAAGAAAAAATGTGTGACCATAACAGGATTGAGGGAGGAAACTAACAGGAACTGGCAGGATAGGAGGGATAAGGAAAATGACAGGATTAAGTCTTTACTGAATAAGATCTCAGTAGAGGAAGAGGGCCTATATGCTGAGGTAGAAGAAAGTGTGAGATTAGGAGCTTTTGAGGAAGGCAAGAATAGACCATTAAAATTGAAATTAAAGTCTCAGATGGCAGCTGAGGCCTTGCTGATGAGGGCTTGGAAACTTAAGGACTCTGAGGAAATCAAAACAATTTACATAAGAAGAAATATGTCACAGGATGAACGAATGAAAATGAAAGAGCTTGTAACTGAAGTGAGAGAGAGGAATGACGAAAGAACAGAGGAGGAAAAGACCAAGTTTTTTTGGAGGATGAGAAATGGGAGGCTAAAGAAGTGGTGGATAAAACAGACGGAATAGACATTACATGGAAGAAAGAGACTAGGAATGGAATACAAGTAACTTACATGAATATAGATGCATTTCTGTCTCAGAGGCTAGAATGTATGGATTACCTAAGAAATAATGAACCGGACATAATGTGTGTGGTGGAAACAAAGCTAAGGCCCGAAATAAAGCTAGATTGGTTTGTTGTAAAACACTACAAAGTATGGAGAAATGATAGAAAAAATAAAGGAGGTGGTGGTATAATGGTTCTTACTAAGGAAGATCTGATAGTGAAGGAGGTGAACTATAGTAAGAAAAATGAGGAAATGATAAGTATGCTTATAACAGATGGTAAGAGGGACATTAATATTATAACAGTATACATACCACCCAGAACCAGTGCTTGGGAATATGAACAGTATCAAATGGTGATGAGATATACACTAGACAGAATGAAGCAAGAACTCATCAGGAAGGATAGAGTGACAATAGTCGGGGACTTTAATTGTAAAGAAATAGTGTGGGAGGACTACGAAGTGGTGAACGGTGATGAGTGGGCAGAGGAATTGTTAACCCCTTCGCGCCGGATGTTAAAAAAGCCCGCCTATATGATATACGGGTGGTAGTGCTGCGCACTTGAGCGCAGGAAACTCATGCAAGCTTGTCATACTTGTCGTCTTTGTGTATTATGCTGCTATTTTTTAGTCACTATATCACCTTCGAAGAGGAAAGTGGACGCTTCTCTCTTAGAGAGAGAGAGAGAGAGAGAGAGAGAGAGAGAGAGAGAGAGAGAGAGAGAGAGAGAGAGAGAGAGAGAGAGAGAGAGAGAGAGAGAGAGAGAGAGAGTGACATTTGCTAATATTTTAGACACAAGGGACGATGTAGCTTATCTTCGAGAGGAAGAGGAAGGAAAGAAGAGAGAGAGAGAGAGAGAGAGAGAGAGAGAGAGAGAGAGAGAGAGAGAGAGAGAGAGAGAGAGAGAGAGAGAATTAGAAAATTTGTTTTATATTTTGATGTGTGTGTGTGTGTGTGTGTGTGTGTGTGTGTGTGTGTGTGTGTGTGTGTGTGTGTGTGTGTGTGTGTGTGTGTGTGTGTGTGTGTGTGTGTGTGTGTGTGTGTGTGTATTTACCTAATTGTATTTACCTAATTGTAACATACGGAAAAGAGCTATGCTCGACTGTCCCTCCATATCTACTAATGTCCAGCTTTTTCTTAAAATCATGAATATTCCTTGCGTTGACCACTTCCACGTCTAAACTATTCCATGCTTCCACCCTTCTATGAGGGAAGCTATATTTTCACATCTCTCCTATAAGTGGCCATTTTAGTTTTTCCCATGCCCTCGACATTCTTTCATTCCACATACAAAATCTTCCTATCCATTTTTCCATGTGTGTGTGTGTGTGTGTGTGTGTGTGTGTGTGTGTGTGTGTGTGTGTGTGTGTGTGTGTGTGTGTGTGTGTGTGTGTGTGTGTGTGTGTGTGTGTTACAAGGTGTGAAAGAGGAGGAAAAGGGAGATAGAGGAAATGAGAGAGAAGAGAGAGAGAGAGAGAGAGAGAGAGAGAGAGAGAGAGAGAGAGAGAGAGAGAGAGAGAGAGAGAGAGAGAGAGAGAGAGAGAGAGAGAGAGAGAGAGATGGGAACAGTCTATGCCATTGGGTAATTTTAGACACAAGGGGACGATGTAGCTTATCTTTAGTGATTGGTGGAGACAAGGATGGTGGGAGGAGCACTAGGATTTTAAGGACAGCATATGGCGTGTGTAGTTGGTATCCAACACACTATACGGGACAACTGAACTGAAGAAAGCTCAGAAAAGAAATATGACGTCTACGTAGGCGTCACCATATATGCTACTGGGGCTTCATGACACCTACATAGGCATCATCGTATTGAAGGGGTTAAAGGTAGCAACAAATAACTTGATGACACAGTGGGTGAGATCACCAACAAGGTGCAGGGGACAAGAAGTTGCAGCAAGGTTGGATTTGGTATTTACCAAGGGCATCTCTCTAAAAGAGGAAATTGAACATGAAGGTTCCTTGGGGAAAAGCAATCATGATGTCCTAAGCTTTGAGCTGGATACGGAATTAAGCACGAATAAGATTGTGGAACGCAGGGAGGAAAAATTAAATTACATTAGGGTAAATTATAACCATATAAGGGAGTTCTTTAATGAAATTGACTGGTCCGTGGTATACCAGGAAAGGGATATGCAATTGAAATACAATAAATTTATGGATTTATATAACTCTGCTGTGAAAAAGTTTGTGCCATATCATAGAAAGAGGACTTTAAATAATAAACAGTGGTTTAATAGAAATTGTGAAGAAGCAAAAAAAGAACAAAGAAAAGGCATGGAAGAAACTTAAGAAAAACAGTGATGTATTATCAAGAGAAGTTTACAAAACAGCAAGGAATAGATATGTTGAAGTAAGGAGAACAGTACAAAAGGAATATGAACAGAGGATGGTGGAAAACTGTGATAGTGACCCTAAAATGTTTTACAAATTCATAAATGGAAAACTAAATATAAGGGAGGCAATAGAAAAAGTAAAAAATGGGGAAGAAGTATATGAAGATGCTAGAGATATAGCTGAAATTTTGAAAGACAATTTTGCAAAGTGTTTACAAAGGAGGAGCATTTTACAGGAGAAAGGCCTATGGAAATAAAGCAAATGCAGGACATCATGGTTACTAAGGAAGATGTAAGGAAAATTATAAGCAATTTGGATAATAATAAATCAATGGGGCCTGATGGCATATCAGGGAGGTTGCTAAAAGAATGTAAGGATCAATTGTTGAACCCCGTATTTGATATTGTGGAAACCTCCATACGAACA